>NC_085000.1:16457727-16502727 GCF_963854185.1 Sardina pilchardus | reverse complement strand
TCGCTCCGTGATTGACCTGGTGCGCTCCTGGCACGATGAGAGGCACGCCTTCTCCTACCCCACCGGCTGCAACGGAGCAGTCTGCTCACACTACACACAGGTGTGTCTGTCGTGTACCCATAAGACCGCACACACACACACACACACACACACACACACACACATGAACTATGTGAGGTTGCACCTGTCTAGATTGTGTACAAAAACACACACACACACACACACACACATGCACACATACATATGCATAAAGACATGCACACACTCACATGCATACACACACACACACACACACATACACACATACATATGCATAAAGACATGCATACACAGACACACACTCACATGCATACACGCACACACACACACACACACACACACACACACACACACATTACATACTGTACACTCTCTCTGTCTGATTTCCTGCAGTGGTTCCCTTGTCTCCAGCCTCGTTGTGTGTTTGTCTCCCTCAGATGGTGTGGGCCAACACCAACAGGATGGGCTGTGCCATCCACAAGTGCTACAACATGTACGTGTTTGGCAGCACCTGGAAAAAAGCTGACTTCTTAGTCTGTAACTACTCCATAAAGTAAGTCCCTCTGTATCCCTCTTCAAAACAATGCACTTATTTTACCTTACACGTAAAGCAACACCAGTCTTTTTTTTTAGCTTAGTTTGTTTAATATTGCACTAAGTGACGTTGGTGATTGGGTAGGAGCACAACCCACTAATTGTAAATATGTTCACACACAAGGCATTAACAGGACAGCTTTATTATTATTAGTATTATTATTTGTGTATGTTTATCTTCCGTGTTTGTAATGATCCTTTTGATTTACAGTATGTATTGTAAAGTGCACAGCTTCCAGCCTGTTTAGCTGTAACATTACGTTGCGTAGTAGGGGTTCTGAATGGAGGCGTTTGGAGAGATGAGAGATGCTTGAGGTGAGGCAATCCTCATGCAACTGTGTGTCTCTCCCACAGGGGGAACTGGGTCGGGGAGGCGCCATACAAGCGAGGCAAGCCTTGCTCCGCCTGTCCGTCCAGCTACGGGGGCTCGTGCTCCAGGAACCAGTGTTCCGGACGCTCCTCGCGCCGCGTCCAGTCGTCGCGCTCCGCCACCTCGTCACGCTCCTCCTACTCCAGAATCAAGAAGTTTAAGAGGTGGTACTAGCGGAAGCCATCGGCGAGCCACACAGCTAGCTCACGGATTAGCCAGTATCTTTGGAATTCAGAGCAAATATGTTTTTGTGAAGAAACACCACTTTTGTCCATTTAATTGTCAGTAATATTATGGCATATTCTATACTAAAAGAAAATCAACCAGAGTCCCTTTAACCAGTATCATTCGCTCAACATAATGGCCCTCTGATAGACTTTTATATCAGTTTTTTATCTGTTTTTATTGCTGCACCATTGTCATTCTACAATGACATTAACTTTGAGTGTGTGTATGAAAATACGTATGTGTGTGTGTGCGCACACAAGTTAGTATGTTTCTCTTTAAAAACATACTCTACGGAACGGCACCTTCTTTGGCTTAGAAGGCTGCATGGTTGTGTTCAGACCGATGTAAAGTAGTTTGCGGATGGACTTGAAAAAGTGTTTCTTTGTTTGTGTTGGTGTGTACTTGTGCGCATGTACTTGAGTTTGTGCGTGTCCATGAGTACATGAGTGTGCACATGTTTAAAGTTGCCCCTAACCTGTTTGCACTGTTTTGGTCTGTTATTTTTGACTTCAGAGGTGATTTTGTAAAGATGTTGTCTCTCTACGATGAAGCACTTTTATTTTTGTACATGAAGGTAAACCATGTTCTGTAGAGTGTGCTTGTATATGTATGTTATATGTATGTTATGTTATGTTTTGTATTGATGTGTTGCCAGGCTACTATCTTTTTAAAATGTGTGTCTTTTCCAATTGTCCCTGCCATGCAGAGATCATGCAGCCTCTGTCCACATCACCATGCTAATAAACCCCCTATTGAGGCCTATTATTGGGTTGACCTAAAATTGACCTGCTATTAACTAACTATCACACCACACACACACACACACACACACACACACACACACACACACACACACACACACACACACACACACACACACACACACCTTACAGAACAGGTGTACATGCCCAGACCAGGGATGCACTGGCACTAAAGAAAAGCTCTTGATATTCTTCCAAATAGGCCAACTAACTAAATTAAATGTCTCACATGACTATGACAGTTCAATGAGGTCGATCTACAAATGGGCTTGAGTGTGTTCATTATTTTCAGACTAGCCTAATTAGACCTTGCTTATAAAAAGCCAAACTTGGATCCCACTCATGAAAAAATTAGCTGATCAATCGATCATTGCATTTAAACATAATAAGAATGATTGTAAATGTAGCATTTCCTAGTTCCTTAACTCACCTTCTCTCTTTGTCTTTGCATGTAGCCTCACGTTAACTTTCACAGTAGTTTGTTTGTTTGAGTCTATCACTGATGTGTGAACAAAGATGATCAAGATACCAATATATCGGACAGAATAAGGTCACTTGGTGATACGATTGTGAGTCGATTTGATAGTTTGGCAATTGGTTGATAAATAAAACTATTGCGCTTTAGTAATGAGGCAGTCAGATTGGCCTCCACTGTAGCGTAACTGCCTGTATTGTTAAAAATCAACATCTCAACGTTATGCGTTACAGTAATGCGTCATCTTAAAAATCTCAAGTGGGCTAGCATAGAGGAAGAGGAGGGAGAGATGAAGAGTTAGCGTGAGAAAAGTAGTGCCGGTGTGAGAGAGTGAGACGAGTCCACTGTGAGAAAAGTAGTGCCGGTGTGAGAGAGTGAGACGAGTCCACTGTGAGAGAAGTAGGGCCAGTGTTTTTTTTTTAGATAAAACGTGTATGTATTTCAATCAGATTGATAGTCAAAATTAAAATGTCCCTGTTTTTTCCACAACTTCAGGGAGCAGGACTTGCATCATTATACACAATCCAAAACTCAATATCTATGATGATCACAGGAGATGTTTGAAAAATATGAAAGCTGTGCAAGTGTCCACGTATGCATTTCAGTGAAAGTGATTTTTCCTTGGTGAGGATGTACATTTGTGTGTGTGTGTGTGTGTGTGTGTGTGTGTGTGTGTGTGTGTTTATGTGTTCGTGTGTGTGTGTGTGTGTGTGTTTATTTGAGTTTAGATAGGTTTCTTCCTTTATCGGCTCATTAGCAGTGTGTTTGAGCATCCTGTGGGGCCTCCCGTGCTGTAAAGCAGCACTCTAAAAGGCTCTTAGGCTCATAAACCTGCCCACTGCCCTGGCCTCAGCTACCACGCTGGCCACTCACACCAGTGATATTAACCACCAGAAGAGCAGCATCTACACACACACACACACACACACACACACACACACACACACACACAGAGTAATTACATTGTACACAATAACAACACCTTAGTTATTTACTGGAGCATTGGTGAGTCATCAGTGTGTGTGTGTGTGTGTGTGTGTGTATAGTAGTAGTAGTAGTAGTAGTAGTAGTAATAGAAAAGTGGGAAGTATCTTGTTCAAACTTTTCCCACAGTTTGTGGAAGCTGCTGTATATCATATTAATTTTCCATGCAGTCATTCTGGAACGTGGAACTCAGCTGGCACCTCGTGATTCAGATAGACACATTGGAATAAACGCAGGCCTCAGATTTGGCCAAAAGTTTAGAAAACCAACCCAACTAACTCCCATATCTGGAACTTGAGTCTATAATTAGATTTCTCTCTCTGTCTCTCTCTCTCTCTCTTTCTCTTTCTCTCTGTCTGTCTGTCTCTCTCTCTCTCTCTCACACACACACACACACACACACACACACACACTCATCTAGTAAATATGACCCTTTTTTATAACAGCAAACATATGCTAACACACACACACACACACACACACACACAAACACACAAACACCAAGTTAAAACAAACAAAAATTGTTTGCCATATGACAAACAAAAACACTCTAAGCACTATAATAATGCCTCCATCTCAGGCCAAACATGTGCGTCACACTCCTTAAAGTGATATCTTGCACGCCATCTCTCTCCTCGTCCTTTTCTCATCTGCATCATCTCGTTTAGAGCCCTCTCTAGTCTTCAGCTCACAGCAATAGCCAGAGAGACTGAAAGAGGTAGAGAGAGAGAGGAAAAGATAGGCAGAGAGAGAGAGAGAGAGAGAGAGAAAAGCAAACACACATTTTCATGTTGAACCAGAGAAAACTATATGTATATATAGACATTCAAAACAGAGAAAAAGAATACAAAAATAACAACCTGTGAAGTAGTTGAATATTTGAGTTTCCCTCTCTGAGTTGCTATGGCTACAGCTGTCATATAGAGAGAGCTCTATACGGGCTGGTTACTGTTTAACCTCCCCACCCACATTTACCCAGATTAGGAAAATCAATAAGATAACAGGCGCACCGGCCTTACCTTGCACCAACAACACCTCGCTCGCTCGCTCGCTCGCCACAGAGCAAGCTGTGACAAAAACTTCACCGCCATATTTCACCGCTCACGGCTGACAGGCAAGAGGGCGAGACAGAGAGAAAGAGAGAGAAAGAGAGAGAGAGAGAGAGAGAGAGAGAGAGAAAGAGTGGCGTGGAGAAGTGTGGCGACATGGTGAACGTGAGAGCACAGGGCAGCAGTGGTGACGGTGCGGACGGCAGCAACAGCACCAGCAGCAGCAACAGCATGGACGCCTCATACGGTCAGTGAGTCTCGGCCGCCGGACGCCAGGAAGTTGGGGAAGGCCCAGTTTCCCTGGCAGCTTGGGTGTGTGTGTGTGTGTGTGTGTGTGTGTGTGTGTGTGTGTGTGTGTACATGTGTGAAGCTTGTGGGGGTGAGAAAGGGGGAAGGGCGAAGGAGGAGAGGAGAGGAGAGGAGAGGAGAGGGCGGCCCGGGCGTTGGTCAGGAGTTTGGGCTGAGCTGGCACTGGTGAGGTGAGTTTTTCCAGAGAAGGCTCGTCCACCTCGTCCGTGGCATTCCGGGTGGCGGGAGGTGTGGCAGAGCCATGATGGCTGCTGGGAAAAGCACACTTGCTCGCGGCTGCTCCGTCGTCTGGCCCCAGGGACATGAGATAGGTCACGTATCTGGCGTGCCATGGAGACAGATGTTTTGGTTTGGTTGAGTTAGTTGGATAGCCGTTGGCTGAATTCATGGCTCTCATTTATTGGCTTGTGTTTGCTACAAAACCATTGCATAGCATTGTGGCAAGAGAAAAAGAGTTGTGTGACTAACTTCAGATCTCACAAGGTGGAAATACTGAATCTATGCGACTAAGACATACAGTAGGCCAGAACTGGTTTAAAAATAAAGTATTTCACTGATCTATGGGATGTCCTCTAAAAGTGAATAGTAAGTTATATTGTCAGGTGACTTCAAGCAGGACTAACATGGTGACATAATCCTGAGCCAGTATCATCATTTATTATGGTGATGGCAGAGCCTTTACGACATCAGGAGACAGACGTGTTGTGGCTGTGGATGTGCATGTTAGAATCCACTGCATCCATTTTGTCTTGGCTTATTTGCGTTTGCTACTGTACATCCAGAGGTGAGATGCAAACTCTGTGGTGAATACGTTTGGGTGCGAGCATTCACACACCAACATATGTGTTTGTGTGTGTGTGTGTGTGTGTATGTGTGCGTTTAAGAGAGATAGAGAGAGAGAGAGAGAGAGAGAGATTGTGTCTGAAAATGAATTTCATCCCACATTGGACCTTCACATCACTCTCCATCTTTAGCAAGTACCATTACAGTCATCTCTGCTGGTCCTGGGAGGGAAAGCACATGTTTAGACAACAGGTTAAGAGAGATAGTCAAAAAAACAAAAACATCTTGGATGTTGGCTCCTTGTAGCTCTGGTAGCGTTAGTGAAGAGGTCTGGGTTTGTGTGTTTCTACAAACAGGTCATGAAGCTGATGATACGCTTACAGTATGTGTTCACAGCTGATAGTGGACCAGGTAGCAAGTGCTGTTTCTTTGTGAGACTTTTGTTGTCATTCTTTCTATGAACCAGCTGATTATGTGGTCTGTGTCTCTTGCTACTATCTGTTTACCTTTTACAAAGCTCACTATGGCTGGGAAATCCCCTGCAGCACTATGCATTTAACACCTCTCCTGCTTATATTGGAAACTACATTTTTCATTATTTCATCTGAACAATCTGTTCTAATATATTTACTAATACATACTAACAACAGAAACGTTGATTACTTCTCTCAATTATTGTCTCACAAGGAGTCATACAACAACTAGAAAAGCACTCAGAGAGCACAGACCTCTGCAAAGCGAAAACATAACTGTGATACAGATCACTCCCAAAATGTAATTGTTTCTTCCGTGGGTCATTTCAGACTTTCCCTGAAACTTTCATCGAAATCCATCCTTAACTTTTTGAGTTCTTAATCTTGCGAACAGACAAACAGGCAGACAGACAGACAAACAAACAAAACCCTGATGAAAACATAACCTCCTTGGTGGAGGTAGCAACAATAACTACAGCAGCAAGCAACAACAACAACAACAACAACAACAACAACTTGCATTTATTTAGTGCGTTATCAAGTCACCCAAAGCACTTAGAGGTGGAGGAGGAACCTCACTAATCACCACCACCAATGTATAGCAGGTGATGCATGGCAACCACTATACACCAGAACGCTCACCACACAGTCGTTAGGGGGACATCCACACAACCTAATCACATGTGACCTGACCTGCACCTCAGTGTGATCCTGAGTGTTAAATGTGGTCAACCAGAAGATAACACTTTGGTGCTTGAAAGACGAATAGAGTGAGAACAACCTACAGTACATATTCGGCAGGATATGAAAAATGAATAGCCTATTTTTTTTTTTACTGCTAGATGCCCGCATGTGCATATGTGTGTCAGGTTTCAGGTTGTCTTGTGCTTGAGAGATGTTTCTTGCGTCACCAAATGACTTTGCCATCAGAACTCTTAGCACTGCTGACAGCAGGAATGTCCACCAGACCTGTTGTTTGGAAATTGAATGTAAAGGTCAAGTGCTCACTAAAATGGATTTTTTTTTAACCAAATGTTTGAAATAAGGCTTTTGCGTTTGTAGAAGCAATATTACACTCTTGAAAATGAATGTGTTGGAAGTACGGTTATACTGTAGTTATACTACTTAGCAGACGTCTTTGTCCAAAGTGACACAACAACAAATTGTTTGAACAAATTCAAAAGTTGGTCAGACTATAATAGTTGTATAAGTTGTTACCGAAAGTAACACAACTTGTGTCATTTCTAACACCGTAGTTTTAAGAGTGTAGAATCATGAAAATCATGTGCTGCATTCTGTTTCAGTACACAGTGCCCTCCAAAAGGATTGGAACACACACACACACACACACACACACACACACACACACACACAGAAATGCACATACAATGCCCTCCAAAAGTATTGGAACATATGCTTAAAGTTAAATATAAAATCATCTTTTGAAAAAATGAGGAAATATTCAACCTTTAAGGACATCAATTTTCTTTGTGAATAATGTAATAATGTGAATAATGTAAATGTTTTCCTTAAAATACAGGGGTCATATTGGAACGCCCATGTTAAATTCCCATCCTTTCTTGAAAATATTATGTAGGCATTCATTTTTGAGGCCATAATATGTGTGCTTTGTTTATTACTGTAGGATAGAGCAACAGTAAGGAGTTTGGGGAATTTACACCTGAGTAGTTTTTAAGATGTTTTTCTGTCGCCTGTCGGACATGACAATGACATATTCCATCAACTTGAATTTAAAGATGGCACCATATTCGTATTCAAAATCAAGTCAAATTGCTGCTTTAGAGATGCGATTTGGTTTTGATTTGCGAATCATTTGTTGATATCTTAGCTCAACAATACCTAAATGCACTCCATTCAGTTCTTCTGAAGCATATGTTGATTGGCTGGGGCTGTTTTGTGGCTCTGTTATGAGCCATTACAGTATGTTTGTTTTCAAATTACAGAACCGGGGCTGTTATGGAACCCAGGAGCTTTTCTGGTGTGCAAACACTAAGAGAGACAACTAAGTACCGTAAGGAGCAAGTCAATGAATTGAACAAAAAAAAGGTAGAACTACAGGCTGTAGATCTGTGAAAGTTTTCAGTGTATGCTTACTGATGTAATATATATATATATATATATATATATATATATATATATATATACATAGGCCTATATTATATATGATATACATATACTGTGTATATATATATACTGTATATATATATATATATATGCACACACACACACAGTGTATGTATGTAGATATATGAATGATATATATATATATATATATATATACTGTATGTGTATACTGTATATAGATATATAGATAGATCTATATCACTGATGCGTGCGGAGGCGCACCACACAGGGTCTGTATACATTGTACTGTACATGTGCGTGGTGAAAATCAGTCACTGCTGCATGCACAGGCGCATCTCTAGGGGTCTGTACAGTATGTGCGTGTGGCTGCGCATGGCACAGATCAGTTACTGTAGATAAACACGGCTCAGCTAGTGAACAGCTCTGTGGGGGACACGTTTGTTTGTTCTGGGAACAGAGAGGCAGAAGCAGAAGCTCAGTCAGTACACACATACACACACATACACACATGCACACACACACACACACACCACACACACACACACACACACACACACACACACACACACACACACACACACACACACACACACAAATCCCCCTGCTACACACACACGCGCGCTCACACACCCACGCACTCTCTCTCTCTCACATACACACACACACGTGCACACACACATGCAAATAAACACCCCCGCCACCCACACCCACACCCACACCCACACACACACACACACACAAAATGTGCACATACATGTACACCTAAACCCCCACACATTGTAATGCTGTTATTTGGACCTCAACACAAGGGAAGAGATGTACAGATCCAAATGGAGCAGCACTTTGATCGTTTCTTTTATTTGGCTTGCTTAGCCCACACAGTACATGTAAAACAAGTTTGTGCACATGTCCAAGATATTGCACTGTTTGTGTTGTACAAGTTGTGTTAACAAGATAACTGATATTTTAACAGCTTGAAGTTGAAGCAAGTGTCCATATACAGGTCAATAGAACATCATATCTCGACAATAGTCACATTCTTTTTATGATGTGTGGGGTGTTTGGAATATTACAAAGAGATATATTATTGGTGTTGTCATGAAACAGTCAATTTGTACAGCGTGGTGTATATTTTTGTGTTCATTCCAGCACACACACACACACACACACACACACACACACACACACACACACACACACACACACACTCAGTGACACACTCAACACCAGCTCAAAAATATGGCCATAACTGAACATATCCATCACCATCAACCAAAGCCAACAAAACTAAGCCATAGAATGGAATGCAAACAATTGCCACAATGCCCCTCTCACTGCCATGGAATCCTTTGTCTCTCTCTGTCTCTCTCTTTTTCTGTGTTTAATTCCTAAGCAGTACGCAACAAACTGTAGATCCAGAGAGACCTAACCTTGCTTAGTCTAGAAGGGTGTAACTATGAGTCTGAGTGAAGATAGTTCAGAAAGCTCTTCAATATTGTGGTGTTAAAAACTCTGTAAAAGCTACAAACCTCCCATGGTCACTGTAGGCTATTTTAGATACCACTATTTTAGAATGCTTTAGTTTCCAGCATTCTATTTTCCAAAGATCTTATGTTCCCCACAATTCTGCCCTTCAAAGCCAAAGAGCAGTAACTGCATTTTTCATCAATATAAAAAGCCAAATCCTCTGATCAATCAGTTACAATCTCATTGATCTACTGAAACAGTTACTGGAGATATAGGGGTTTAAATTTGACAGTATCTGCTGAATACAGTGTGAAAGACAAACAATAAAGCTGTTTTTCTCAGTTTGAGATTTCCGCAGACACTGCTCTTTGGCTTTGTAGTGCAGAATTATATGACACATAATTTGAATATGACAAAGGGTCCTATGTTCACAGGATCCTTTGTTCCCCAGTTCTAGTCTGCTGTGTGCACATGGTCCCATGTTCCAAAGGCCCAAGGTTCCCAAGGGTCTACATTTCCCAGCTCCATATTGTGCAAGGGAGCCTAAAAAAATATGTTTCTCTGCCATGTTTCTCTGCCATTCTGGGGCAGCCGTGGTGTACTGGTTAGCGCATCGGGCTTGTAACCGGAGCCGGTTCGATCCCCGACCAATCCACCACGGCTGAAGTGCCCTTGAGCAAGGCACCTAACCCCTCACTGCTCCCTGAGCGCCGTTGGTTGGGCAGGCAGCTCACTGCTCTGGGTTGTGTGATTCACCTCACTGTGTGTTCACTGTGTGCTGTGTGTTCACTAATTCGGTTAAATTGGGTTAAATGCAGAGAACTGAATTTCCCTCGCGGGATCAAAAAAGTATATATTCTATTCTATATTCTATTCATTTATTCACTTATGTAACATGGCATGTACTATTGCTGGTGCGTTCTATAGATGTTCTATAGATGTTCTATAGATGTTTTGAGTTCTGTGTTAGTAACAATCTCAATTACCCTATCAACAACAACCTAGCAACCCCCATTATGTCACTAGAACCACCATAGTAACCAATATTATTCCCTTATTTCCATCCATCTGGCATCCTCCATCCAACTTTCTTTCCATCCATTTACTTCAAACCATTTATTAAACTGTCAATCAACATACATTAAACTATTAAAGTAGATTTGTTTAAACAGTCTTCCAACTTCATGTATGTAATGTAAATGTATTCTGTCTATTTTTAAAGATTATTTTGAAAACACGTTTATGTTTTATTTTATGTTTTGAGCTTTATTTGTCAATGACCCATAAAACAGTGACGATTGGAATCCTAATGAAATGTAACGTAATGCAACCTTGTCACTTTTGACCACACAATAACATATAAAGTACAATCCTATTTTCTTATTGATTGACAAGGCAAATGGCCTCATTGTGGTATTATCCACCTACCTTTCCCCCTCTGAACAGCAGAGGGCGCCAGCCCAAGAAGTCATGAGAGCAGATGCCATAGTTTTTCAGTCACACAAGTACATGGCACTGGATGCCACTTTATCCCTAAATCACATAATACTTCACTCCACTAACTCTAGAGAACACTGCGGCTCTTGATCGAGCAGGAAAGTGCATACAGTATGTAGTCCAATAATATCTGCTGAAACCGTGTTACTTTCCTATTATGGGACAGTGCTGTTTTAACCCAAATGGCACAATTATTATGTAATCTACTTGCATATACTGTTGTAGAAACCAAAACACATTTTACTACATGGGACATTTTGGCAAACAGTTTTCCTTGACTCATTATGTGCTTGTATTGTGTTACTCATGTTGCTTTGGGAGAAGCATTTGCCATGGCTACAATACAAACGTATCATGCTTTCCCATTTGAACGTTTTCACATATTAATGCTTTCCCATATATTTCTGTAATATATCTAATATATCCTCAGCCTGGCTTTCTTTCACACTCGCACACTCGCAAGGAGTGAGTTTGTGTGTGTGTGTGTGTGTGTGTGTGTGTGTGTGTGTGTGTGTGCATGTGTGTGGATTATATGCTCTGTACACTTGACACTATTAGGCGCACTGCTCCAGCCTCCAATCAAATCTCATTGTGACAGGCATTAAGGACTAATCCACATTTCTCCAACCACGGCCTAAACACGACCACATCGTTCTCTCTTTTTCTTTCTTTCTCTCTCTCCCTCTCTCTTTCTTGCTCTCTATCTCCCTCATTCTTTCCCCCTTTCTACCACTTTGCTCTCATCCTCTGTATTGCTCCCTCTCCTTCCCTCTCTCTCCTTGCCATCTCTGTCTCTCTATCCCCCTCTCTCTCTCTCTCTCTCTCTCTCTCTCTCTGGTCTGAGGCCTATTGAGTAGTTCCACCCTCAGCCTTCGGCAGGATGTACAGGGAGGATGGAGCAGGATCATTCACTGCTGCAGGTACCAAACCGACACCCACACACACACACTCATATCGACACCAACACGCACACACACACGTACAAACATGCACACATTCACAAACACATACACACAGACGCTCACTCACTCACTCATTCACACAGATTCGTATTGACTTACGTTCCAAATACTAATCCGAATATCTGTCTCTGTCCCTCTGTATGTGTGTGTGTGTGTGTGCACTTGCACTTCTGTGTGTGTGTGTGTGTGTGTGTGTGTGTGTGTGTGTACAAGCATATTTGTATGTATTTTAGTGTAAACTGTATACCTGATTTGTCAATATGGTGCTGTGGTCGTGGAAATACACTGAGAGGTCAGACTTGTTTATTGTTTACATGGGAACTCACTGGAATGTTTTGCGAAAGTGAGCATAGAAACATGTGAGCTAACCATGTAATTCTGAAATGAAGAGACAAGATGGTATGGCTTGATGTTTTTATTACAGTACTAAATATGAGAACCATCATTAAAATAGGCGTCAAACTAACAGATAACTGACTAAAATAGGATTAAAGGTTTTTAAATACATTTAGCACAAGAAATCAAAATGCGTAAGACAGGCCTGACATATGCGATACAATTTCAGACATTCAGTGTACAAGATGAAATATTACTGTATCGCTCGCCTTTCTGCAGAGAGCATAAGTCTGGATCAGAAACTATTTGTCCATTCTTCTCATGACCAAGGTCATCTGTGAGTCACCAAATACGAGCAATAAATATGACAAAAAGAGAGGGTAAATATTAGTTTTGTCTTAACTGGATCTCTCCTGACTCAGGGAGGCCTATAGGGTTTCGCTATTGTTTAAGAATCTCTCTAAACTCTCATCCATGGAAGGTCATTGTGTGAGAGTATGAGAATATAAGGCAGCTGCTGATATACAAGTTTGGTATTTTCCAAATGACATTTATTTGCACCCTTTATCATTCAGCCAGTGGAAACATTGACATGTTGTAGCCACTGGGTGGCGCTCTCTTGCTGTAGATGAGTCTCAGAGCTAGAGGGGGCAGTTCTCAGGCTCTTGGCCCCGTAGCTCACTTTCAGGTTCAGTTACAGTTGAGCGCAGACTAAGTCACTACTGTAAGAGTGAGCAGAGATCTGACTGAACATGGCCATGTGTAACTCTTTGTGGTAATTAGGCTGTAGAGGTGATTAGAGTAAAATCATTTCTGGTTTCTACAGCATACAACGTGAGGTGAGAGGTTAGGAAGTCAGCTGTGACCAGGTGACTAAGCTGTAGCCATTCTGTACAGGTAAATATCAGACGATAACTGCTGGCTATAATGAGCTTATAGAGTAAAACCACATAAGTACTGTAAATAATATCCCTGTTTTGCAGTTCACATGCGTGGGCTACAGTAGGCTGTGGTACTGAGGTGAATATCATCAGTTGCAATGAGCACATACAGTACAGTTTCACAGAAAATGAGGAGTAGCAAGATGACTTTGTCCTCTGATAAGGAACGTTTGTCTCTTGCTCTCTCTCTCAGCTTTAGGGAGAGGATGTCGTCTCCCAGCAGAATGAGATCAGCAGATGTTGGACTATGGTGGCATCTGTGCTACTGCTGGTCCGCAGTTGGATCACCATCACTTACAGTACTCTAAATTGTTCTTAAAATGATGGTTGAAGTGTAATTGAACAAATGAATAACAATTTGGACCACAAGTGGCAAAAATACTGGGGCATTTGTCAGGCAACCCACCAGTGAAAACTGATGAGCAAAACACCAACAGTCCCTCAGATCTGCCGTCAGTGGGCCATCAGTGGGCCGTCAATGGGCCGGCAGTGGGCCAGCAGTGAGCCACCAGTGGCCCGCAAGTGGGCCGCCGGTGAGCCACCAGCCTCTCACTATCTGGGTTGTGCCACCTGGGCACCTCTCAAAAATCTAGGTCATAATCCTGACAACTTTATATCGTACTCTATCATGGCTCAGATCAAAGCTCATCTGTAACAAAACAGTAAAAACAGAAGGGGTATGCAGTGATTACGTCACTCTGACTTCATTGCTGTGTCTATAGCACTCAGCTGAGGTTGTATAGCTGGGCACATCCACTGTGATAATGCCTCTCACAGTTTCATGATGGAGATAGAGGATTGGCAGCCATGACACAGTCACTGGTACTAATGGCAGCCGAAACCCATTGGCAGCCTAAAACCTAAAACACTCCAGGCTCTGGGGAGAATAATGTTCTCAATCCTGACTTCTGTTTTGGTGTTCTAGTGGCCAAGAGGGGCACAATGTCCTAGGAGTCTTGTAGTAAGGAGAGGATATATGTGTTGTAACCGGTTGATTAGGGTGTACAAGAAATGCAGTCTCAACTAAATGTTGGAGATGGATAAGACTGCAATGTGTGTGTGTGTGTGTGTGTGTGTGTGTGTGTGTGTGTGTGTGTGTGTCTGTGGCTCTGAGTGGCTCTCCTGTGGGGGCAGGCAGAGCAGACAGAACCAGTCTTAAAATGAATCCTCAGCAAAGCGACGTTAATGATTCACGTAGTCTTATCAGATGCCATGATTGATTTACAAAGAGCATTGGTCAAAATGTTTATTGATGCAATTGTTTACTTATTTGGTGTACTGAGAGCTGCTGGAGTGTTTTTTTCCTGTGAAGACAGGATGATATGTCCAGGCACAACACTGGGATTCAGGGTAAAGGCACAGCAGCCTGGACCGGACTGCGTATAGGCTACTCACACTAAATACATCTCCAGGCATTTACAAATTTACATGTAAATAACATACATGGATATTACACATAGCACTAAGGGGATTTCAAATTGCCTGCAAACTGTCTGTGTGTGTGTGTGACTGTGTGTGTGTGTGTGTGTGTGTGTGTGTGTGTGTGTGTGTGTGTGTGTGTGTGTGTGTGTGTGTGTGTGTGTGTGTGTGCGTGCGTGCGTGTGTGTGTGTGACGTGTGTGTGTGTGTGTGTGTGTGTGTGTGTGTGTGCTTTGTGCGTGCCTGTGTGTAGTACTTGTGTGCTGCTCTCGACTCGACCATGTCATAGTATATTTGTGTATGTCTTTATGACCCCATGATTTTCAGGTTTTCAATGCAATATTTTATGGAGGCAGTGCAATATTAGCTACTAGCGGTTTATCATTAGCCCAAGTCCAAATACTCAGTAGGGTGAGGACTCTGGGAACGGCACAGATAGCCGTCTCAGTTAATGGTTATGCAAAGGTGTGCTCTCCTTGGCGGAGAGTCTGAGGACAGTAAAAATCTCTGCAGCCTTGTGCATGATACAGCCACTGCTTGAACCATCTAAAGACAAACAAACGGTGCTTCTCACTTACAAAGGCCACCACAAACACCTCAGCATCACACTGAGCTCTGTGTAGATGTAAAAGCATTCCGACCGTTAAGACTACATACTTTACAAGGCAATATTAGCTAATTTTAGCTTCCTGGTGTATTCCTATACATTCTGAAATCGATCTGGGATATGCTGTGTGTATTTTAATGCATGCATGTTGGCTTTTGGCCTGCTGCAACTCAGGAAAGGATTTTGGTTGGACACCAACTTTGAGCACCTGAACTGCTACGTTAGCATCTCATGACTCCATCGGGTCCTTCCAGCCAGTTGCGGTGCCTAATCTCTGAGAGACACAAACACAAGCATGCTTCTGTCCTGCATTGACTCGAGTGTCAGAGGACTGATAGAGGAGATGATAGCATAGCCCCAGGACAGGTTAGCATGTTTCTTCTGCTGCTTGTGCTGTACTGAGGGGCCGCAAGCGAGCTAGAGCTAGCGGCCCAGACAGTTGGTGTTTGTTTGCTGACACAGCTTTGTCAAGACATGTAAAACCTCGTTCTCCTATCACACATCAGCTGCTCACAGAGCTGATCAAAGGATTTCTTATAGCCTCAGTATTGCGAGCAATGATTAGTTTTTTTTTTATCCTTTCCCTGTGATCAGTAGTCTCTAAAAGTTGACATACAGGCTTACGACCAATAACACCCCAGAGATATGGAAAAACATGGACAAATTGGAGCAGTCAAAAAAGGGCAGTTAAGTATACACACTGACCAGATCTCTCTCTCTCTCTCTCTCTCTCTCTCTCTCTCTCTCTCTCTCTCTCTCTCTCTCTCTCTCTCACACACACACACACACACACAAACACACACACACACACACACACACACACACACACACACACACACACACACACACACACACATCCAGAGAGCATTGAGGGGAGGAGCATAGATAGGCAATAGCCCACTGCATTTGTGCTCTTCATTGATATTATCAATATCAACAACAACAAATTTGGATGCCAACAAACATCAGTCCATCAGTGGCAGGTTGATCCTTTGACGCAATTGCGCTGCTGTGCTGACCAAAGCCTCGTCCACACATGACCATGCATCCCTCTGCCCTTGCGAATGGCAAGGCTGAGCAGCCTACACAGCTTGTACACTTATCAGAGATTGTTGTTGACTAGGTCCCTGTGAAGTGGCCATACTCACGTATCTTTCCCATCACCAGTGTGCAGGCTCTTCCCAGGCCCTATCCATCCTGCTGCTGCTGCTGTTGCTGCTGGGTTGCCTCTCTCAGCCCTGTCCCCGAGATCACCCCCTCTGAGCATCACAAAATACAAACGCTCTCCTTCCCGATTCAAGAAAGCTAGCAGAATGCCGCGTTTTGCTGGTCGAATTCTGTGGTATTCCTAATGGAGACAAGGGCAACGGCAGCGGCACCGTGTAGGGAATATTCCTGCCACTTCCACTCACACACACACTCACACACTCACGCACTGACTTCTCTTCCACGGCGCTCCGGTGTCCTCCCGCTCCGAGCTGTGGTCCAGGCGTTCCAGAATGAGTCGCCGCGGCTCGGGAGAAGGTACAAATAGGCTGCAGTTACGACTGGAGTTTGGTCAGTGGTCGGAGATCCCTCTGCAGAAGACAGACAGGACTTTGTTCACAAACTGGAGTTTGAAGTTTCAAAGGGGAATAGAGAGTAGAGTTACATCAGGGCTGCGCGGTCCTTTGACTTTTAGCCCCGGCCGTTCAGCTGACTGATTACAGCATAAGCAACTGAGGGCCAGGCCAGCTCACCTGCTCAACACCTGACAGCGCGGGCGCTGGACAGCTCACCTGAGCTCGCAGGCGGCGGCTCACCTGAGTTTGCACAGCACACAGGGCAAAAACACAACCCTAAGTTTCTCTGTGTTAGAGTCTTTCTGGGAGCAACTGATGATAAAAGATCAGTTGACTGTCAAATTGACTTAAATGTCTCAAGATATGCAAACTATCAGGGTTAGAGTTATTGAAAGTAGCCAGCTATTGAAAGTAGCCAGAATGCCCTGGCACACAAACCCTAGAACAGCCTCGAAGTTGTCTGGTAAGTGTATGTATCAGGGTTAGAGTTAGGGTTGGGTTTGGGGTTGCAATCTCCCCACCACATACTGGGGTTCAAGTGCCTACAAATCATATATTGGGTTGCCACTGTGCCAGTGTGAGCTCTGTATTACAAACAGGCTTGTCATTTTTATAAAAGAACTAGGAAAGCACTCAGAGAGCGCAGACCTCCGCTAAGCGAAGACATAACCGCCTCTTGGATCCAGGCGGTGATACGGATCACTCCCAAAATGTAATAATTTCTTCCTTGGGTCAATTCAACGAAATCCATCCATGACTTTTTGAGTTATCTTGCAAACAATCGAACAAGCAAACAGACAGACTAACAAACAAACAAACAAACAGACAGACAGACAGACAGACAGACAGACAAACAAACCCCGATCAGGGCTGATCAGGAGAAGTCCATGCATGGATAGCAACCAAACACATTATACAGCATCAGCTATTCATTAAGAAGTGTCCTATCATATGATGTATGATAGACATTTACAGTTACTATTATTGCATTAATATTACGCATGGCTGAAGAGTAGACAGTAGGGAGAAGTACAATTCATCATTTGTAGATCACATCCGTAATCTAACAGCGCATCTCTCACTGATGAAAGAGCTCTTTCTTCAGACAAAATCAGGAGATAAGGCAATCACTTGAGATGGAGAGAAAGGGGAGGGGTGTTGAACGGATGAGGACAGGAAAAGACAAGTTTACTGAATTGAGTTAACTTAATTTATTGAGATGGGTTCATAGAATGGCTACACTTTAAACAATAAAGGTGCTGAAATAGTTCTTGTCATCACTATCACTGTTGACACCTTTGCATCAAGTGAAAGGTTCTGGTGTAGGCCACTCAATTTCATTGTATATATCTATCTATCTACAGTATCTATCTATCTATCCATCCATTCATCCATCCATCCATCCCTCTATCCATTCATCCATCTTTCCATCTCAAACGATCCTTCACAGTAAATGAGGTTTGCGAGCCGCTCTCACAGGCTCCTGTAAGCGAGTGAGCTTTGGGGATCCCATATTTGGGCCGGGGAAGGGGAGAGAGGAGGAAGAGATCCACAAAGGCTGCAGTTATCTGGGCTGCAGGTAGATTACATTTTATTACACGGCTGCGTATCGCTGATGGGAGAAGATGGGGGGAGGGCGATAAAAAGCTTTAATGGCAGCAGAGATAAGATTGGCAAAGCCTGAGTCATCCTTTCAGGAAATCTTTTACACAAACCCTTTACACACATACACACACACACACACACACACACACACACACACACACACACACACACACACACACACACACACACACACACACACACACACACACACACACACACACACACACACACACACAAACACACACACTTTTTCTCTCTCTCCCACAAACCCTTTACACACTCACACTCTCTCTTTCTCACACACACACACAAACACATGCACACTCACACACACACACGCACATACACACACACGCGCTAATAAGTGCTCAATCATTTTACTTTGGTCACAGACATTTACAGTATATGCTTCTTCCCAAAAGCACACTCAGAGCTTCAACAGTTAGTAAAGCCTCTTCATAGACAACCAACAATGTATCCCACATGTCAAGTAACTATCCCTCAGATGTGCAGGTGCATCCCGTGTCTCTCTTGATATACTGTAACTCTCCCAGAGCTATCTATTGCTATCTGGAGGATTTGCATCTTCAGAACTCCCTGTGACTTTCAGGTGATTTCCAGGCAAACTAACAAGCCAAGCAAGTCATCTTATCCATTTCGGCTTGAGCAGGCCACTGTCGTCAGTGTCCCTATTAACCCATGACCCATAAAACACGGTTGGGGCCGACGTTATACCCTCCTTTGTTAACACCTCCCATAAAAGTCCCAGGAATTTAAATTGTGGAATTTATATGGGATGTACATGTATTTTCGTTTTAAAATTTGCCTTTGTGCATTGATAAGACGCATATTCATTAATTTTCATGCATTCACTCTGGAAGTACTAGGCTTGCTCTCTCTCTCTCTCTCTCTCTCTCTGTGTGTGTGTGTGTGTGTGTGTGTGTGTGTGTTGTATGTACGACGTGTGTGTGTGTGTGAGAGAGAGAGTATGTGTGTGTCACACAAGCATGTTTGTGCAGGTGTGTGTCTATGAAGAGGGGTGTTTGTGTGTCCATGAAGTGTGTGTGTGTGTCTGTGTGTGTTTGTGTGCATATGTGGGTGCACGCATGTGTGCGTGGACGACGAGTTCACTAGCCTGGCTGCAGGGCCTGGAGGGCAGGATGAACCCTCGCTCAGGTTGTTGACCCCTCGCCGTGTAGCGTCACTTTCCCTCCTCTGTTTACCCTGTCAGGGCTGTGGCCTCGCTGCCACTTTGCGCAACCCTCCTCCCTGACCACCCCTTCGCTTCATACGTCCGCCGTGACTTCAGAGCAGCGGACATCAGAGTCAACATCAAAACAAAAATCCTGTGTGTCCGTGCACTTTTCTTTTAAGGCAAAAAGTGCTCTGTCAATGCTGGTTGATTTTTTTTTTATTATAATAGAGGTGTGTCTTGATGTGTTGTCCTTGTCTGTGAATGATCCTGTTGCGGTTGTATCAAATTTGTCTCCTTGATCGTGTTTTAGTTTGTTATATGTCTTTCTGGTGCACCACGCTGGATTGCATGCTTGGCAGATTACTAAATACAGGGGTAAATGAAGACCTCAGATGCAAAACTCTTTAAATCAAATTAGCATTTTTTTCATCAGGCTCCTATAGGCTTTTGCCTAAACAAACTGACATTTCAGACCAGGAAGAGATTTAGCGGGTTTTGAAGCGAAATAATTTGATTGGTTTATATAATTTTTGACAGAGGTGGCATTTAGATGCTTTTGCATCTGAACTCTTCAAATGTTCCTCAGGCTCCAAAGGCTCAATCTTGAAAGTCATGTTGTTTTTTAACATCTCTCAACACTTTTGTACGAGGGAATAGAGCACTTGCACAATACAACACAGCAAAGCTCTTTTCCACACTGGATGCTCCAGCAGTTGCTGATGTGATGTGATCAATCAAATGGTGGTGATTGATTGATAAACAGATCAGTTGATTGATCAGTTCTCAGAGATGACTGGAGCTTTGGGCGTTTGCATGTGGATCTCTGTGTAGACATGATGTGTATTTGGGGCAGCAGATCACATGTGCGCTATGGTTCTCAGAACAATGAGCTCTTTTACATAAAGCCACAATTTCCCCTCCCCTCACAGTTATTGCTGTTGTTTATTGTGTTCGAATTAGCCGATTTAGCAAACACATATTTTGCACACAGTATTGAGGCCAGCCAGTACAGTTTTACTGAATATCTATAAAACGCAACTCTCCATAGCATACGGAGGGATCTGAATGGGCAGTGCCAGTGTGTGTGTGTGTGTGTGTGGGGGTGGGTGGACGGACATGGACATGCAGCTCTCAGTACCCTATCAATGGGTTGAAGTCACTATGAAAAAAAGGAGAGTAAAAGGTCCGCACACTTGCTCTCACTTAGTTTACTTTATTAAAGACAAGTTATGTTTCGAGCCGCATGGCTCTTCTTCAGACTCAAAGTCACTATGATCATCACTATGACACTTACAGTATGTACTAGCATAGCACACACACACACACACACACACACAGACTCTCTCTCTCTCTCTCTCTCTCTCTCTCCACACATACTGTATATATATGTCATATATATCATCGGTGGGGGGGGGGAGAAAGTGAATTGTGAGGAGAAGTGTAAATAAGGAAAGAGAGATGAAAAACAAGCAGAAAGACTGATGAACAGAACAGAGGATTGAGAAAAAGACATGGAGACACAGAGAGATTAGGAACGAGTGAAATCGGAGTTGTGCTATCTCTCTGAGAGCCTAGTGGCAGAATCTGAGGAGCCCTACTGGTTGATTTTTAACTCATCACAGCTCTCTCACTTACACACACACGCACACACACACACACACACCATCCCCTCAACCACAGCTCCTAGCTGTCCATCTCTCTCACGAGCACACAGGCACACACACGCACACACACACACACCCCTCCTGTCCCCTGCCCCGCCTTCAGGAGTGTCTACCTTGCGGCGGGGAGGCGGGTCCAGGGCCCAGGGGTGGGGGGGCCCAGGGGCCGAGCCGTGAGACTACTCTGGGCCGCGTCGCCGTGCTGCCTGAGAATGCGCTCGTCCCACGCACTAGCAGACATGGAGATGGCAGACTACAGCGAGGCCCTGGACCCGGCGTACACCACGCTGGAGTTCGAGAACATGCAGGTGCTCAGCATGGGCACAGGTGAGTCCCGCACGCCACGGCACGCCTATGGACCGGACCTGGCCGGCGTGGGCCGTGAACTTTGAGACCGACAGCGCCGGCTGTTTTAATGACCGAACTCATGATAGGGACGAGTCACAGGGTCCCTGTCATTAAACTATCAGAGTCAGTCAGTGACTTAGTTAGTCAGTCAGTCAGTCAGTTAGTCAGTCAGTCAGTCACTTAGTTAGTTAGTTAGTTAGATAGTGAACAATTCAGACTCGCAAGTGAGTTGCTGAGATTTGTTGAGCAGGGATGGGGATGCATCTCATTTGTGTGACTTATAATGCCATCATCCATATTGACAGGATCTCTATAGCCTATAAGGGGAGATAGATGATGCTTGTAGAGACGTGGTGTTTGTGGATGTGAGTGACATGTTCCAGCACGCTGCTGGTTGGGTCTCAGGTGTTCTTTCGTTTGAGGTGAGTGTACATGAAGAAAGCCCACTTGCATTTCACTTGTGACCGTTCCCACCGGGGCTGTCAGGGTAATGATAAAGATGCCTGGCTTGGGTTTCCCTGACGTGTTTGACGGGATGACATTGAGCTTGGGTAGGGGGTCATGGAAATGGTTTGGTTCTTACTCTCCCATGTCTCTGTATGAGTGTGTGTGTGTGTGTGTGTGTGTGTGTGTGTGTTTGGGGATGGTCTGTGTGTGACCGGATCCTCTCCTCATCTCAGTGGAGCTTGTGGTTGTTGGGTCCCTCTGCGGTGCTGCATCCTCTCCCCCCCATGATGGGGCCTTGGAGGTGGCTGACTGGTGGAGCAGGATGGCGGGGGGCTACAGTGGTGGACTTGGATGGGGGGGTAGAGTGGTGTACCTGGGTGGGGGGGGGGGGGGGGTAGAGTGGTGTACCAGGGTGGGGGGGTAGACTGGTGTACCAGGGTGGGGGGGTAGAGTGGTGTACCAGGGTGGGAGGTAGACTGGTGTACCAGGGTGGGGGGGTAGAGTGGTGGACCAGGGTGGGAGGTAGACTGGTGTACCAGGGTGGGGGGGTACAGTGGTGGACCTGGGCAGAGGAGGCGCAGGCCAGGGAGAGCTCAGACTTGTCCTAGCTCCACCATACAGACAAGACTCATTACACATTACGCAGGCCTGCTTGCTGTTGGTTTGGTTGGTCTGTCACACATGGGTCTTCCAGTGAGATCCCAGTCTTGGTTGAAATGTGAGATCCTTTCATGTCTTGTTTCAAGACAATACTTTTTTCCCCCTTTTTCTACGGGAGCTCAATCAGTGAAATGACATGACAGGACATTTGTTCATGCTTGTGTCAGTGTCATCCTGTTCATGGTCATCTCAGTTGCTTTTGTTTTTAATGTGATCACTGAATAGAGAAATCAGCAAAACAGTGTTAACGACTCGCAATTCACACATCCCTGTTCAAGAGTTTCATTTGATTTACACTAATTAATTATGTTGATGATTTCATGCAGAAATCACGAATTTCATTAGTCTTTTAGGTGTTGCACTGCATAGAACATAACATTTTCTTATCGGTTATTACTGGCAGTGATTGTTGACTCAAAGATTCTCAGAGGTGGATTCAGACTTTTTTTAGTCTTCAGAATTTTAGTCCATGTCTAATTCTTAAAAGTGCAGATGTGGATTTGATATCATTGATATTAGCTCTGGTTTATAATTAAGAGGGTTCTTATCACTTAATGTGTGAAACCTCTTTCCTTTCTTTTACTAACGGGTCTCCTGTGTAATGGAGGCTGTGATTTGCTCACTAATGTTTGCTCTGAATTGCCCCTGGATTACCGAGCAATCACTGTCTTTGAGGCCAAACGTTAACACTGAGGGCTTGTAAAACCTATTGATCTAGCAGTTGAATCCTGTTACCTCTGAAAACTAACATTTCAAAAGATTGATTAATCTGACCTTTCCTCCACTGCCACTCCTTTGCAAATGACATCACATCTATATAGCTGTCTCTCAAATGTCACAACTCCCTTCTTTACTCTACAAATAGACTGGGTTTGGATTTTTAGTCATAGGAGGTGAACATAATGTCTTTGATTGAAAGAGCACCACATATATTTACATTTGGCAGACTTTTATCAATGGCAATTGATATGACAGGCAGAAAGCAGTTGGGTTTACTAAGCCACAGCGATATGTTCAAGACATATCCAGTTAATTTACAGCTCAGTTCCTGAGAACCTCTACAGCTCAGAATAGCACGACCATAAAAGTCCTGATTAATTCAAACTAGAGGAATGTATGGAAACATCTGTGGTTTGTTCAGTAGCACTGACAGCAGAGTTAGTGTAGAGTTACTGTACTAAGACATACAGTAGAACTCTTCCACAATATGTTTGATGGGGTATCATTCTTTTTTTTGCTATGGGGGGAATCTCAGAATCTTTGACACTGCACACCATCTTTTCATTGATACTGTTGATTAATACCAGCACATTGTGTAGATGACACTAGATTGAATTGAAAGACATCGAACTGAACTGAACTGAACGATACATGTGGTGCCATTTCATGAACCTTGTGTGAACTGGAACACCAGAGTTTCCCTGGTGCCATCGTTCCCGTGCTCTCACACCCCAGACGATGACTGACTGACTGGCATTTTCCATTCCAGACTCCTCCCCTGCCGAGAGTGCCAACATGACCGCCGCCGGCCACCTGGGCGCCGGCTCGCTGTGTGCCATCTGTGGCGACCGAGCGACGGGCAAACACTACGGAGCGTCCAGCTGCGACGGCTGCAAGGGCTTCTTCCGACGCAGCGTACGCAAGAACCACATGTACTCCTGCAGGTGAGGCCTGTCTCCTAGAACCCCATAGACATACATGCGTCTCCTAGAACCCCATAGACATACAGTACATGTGTCTCCTAGAATCCCATAGACATACAGGTGTCTCCTAGAACCCCATAGACATACATGCGTCTCCTAGAACCCCATAGACATACAGTACATGTGTCTCCTAGAATCCCATAGACATACAGGTGTCTCCTAGAACCCCATAGACATACATGTGTCTCCTAGAACCCCATAGGCATACATGTGTCTCCTAGAACCCCATAGACATACATGTCTCCTGAAGCCCATAGGCATACATGTGTCTCCTGAAGCCCATAGGCATACATGCGTCTCCTGAAGCCCATAGACATACATGTGTCTCCTGAAGCCCATAGGCATACATCCGTCTCCTGAAGCCCATAGACATACATGCGTCTCCTGAAGCCCATAGGCATACATGCGTCTCCTGAGCCCCATAGACCTACAGTACATGTGTCTCTTGAAGCCCATAGTGTCTCCTGACCCCATAGACATACATGTGTTACTGATGAGGCCACACAGGCCTCTGCAAACCTCTAAACTCAGCGCTAACCTCACACATTCGATGTGTGGGGAGGGATAGGTACAGCCTGCCTATCCAACTTACAGTTGAAGTAACAGATCATGGAATCACAGCGCTGGACATTACCTATGACTGCACAGTCCCCTACATACATGCCTGTCTCTTTGGAAGAGCCTTTCCATTAGACTAAGTGAGATGAAATACATTCATATTTATGAGCTTGGGGGCTCACAATCAGAGGTGTAAAAGTCCAGCTTCAGAGAGTAAAAGTCTCACCACATATTCGCTCCAGCCGGACAATTCTAACTGCAGAATTCGTAGGCAGAACCAATATATGGAGGGACTTTTTACTTTCTAAGGCTGGACTTCTTCTACAACACACACAAGCTCACTTACAGTTCACAGTGCACGTCTTGGGAGAGTAACGCTTGTCTGTGTGCCTGCTGGGCCTCCAGGTTCAGCCGCCAGTGCATCGTGGACAAGGACAAGAGGAACCAGTGCCGGTACTGCCGCCTCAAGAAATGCTTCAGGGCCGGCATGAAGAAGGAAGGTACGTACTCATCACTGATGCTGGGGAACATGCTGAATCTGCACTGATAACACACACACACACACACACACACTTCAGAGAGGGACAGAAGCAGGTCATGCTAGAGTGGTGTAACAGACAAATGAGGAGCTGTACCTGCGGTATGTAATACACACACATGCCCATACACACAGATACACAGACACACACACAGACACACACACGTGTGTGTCCACACAGACAAGGTCCCAGGTTGGCTCCCCGGTGCCGCATGTCAAGTGTGTTGCAAGAGAATGTTAATGTTCACCGAAGCCTCGCTGGAGTCTCGCCGTGGATCTGCTGAGCAAACAGATCACAGCACAGGCATCATAAGCAGCGCTGATAAACTGCTCAACCTTGAGTTCCAGCTCACAGCGCTCCTCTCCTCCACTGCAGCTCACACTCTGACGCAAAGCA
This sequence comes from Sardina pilchardus, assembly GCF_963854185.1. Classification (NCBI taxonomy): domain Eukaryota; kingdom Metazoa; phylum Chordata; class Actinopteri; order Clupeiformes; family Clupeidae; genus Sardina; species Sardina pilchardus. The sequence goes on along the minus strand of NC_085000.1, from coordinate 16,476,654 downwards.
CACCCAGAACATCATACAAACAATTACTAGTCATTACAGACCATTACAGCTGCAGTATTGATTCATTTGCACACTCATATTCATATGTTGAGGGGAATACCTTTTCTCCTCAGTGTTCACTTTTGGTTGTCATGCCTTTATTTATTTATGTGGGTGCCATAACTGTTCAGTTCATAATCTGATGAGATCTGGCTTCTTCAGTGGTCAAGCTTTTGTCCCCTAACTCCTATTTGGTGTGCTTGCAGCTGTACAGAACGAAAGAGACAGAATCAGCACGAGAAGGTCCAGTTATGAGGACAACAGTCTACCGTCCATCAATGCGCTCATCCAGGCAGATGTCCTGTCCAGACAGGTACTGCCCTCTCCAGTCAAACAACTAACCCTGCCACTGTAGAGATCTTAAACTATCAGTGATACCTCCAAAGGCAGCCTGCCCTTAAAAGGATACCCCCACACTAGTGGTTGTTAAATACTACCTAACAGCATTAACTAAATACTCAAAGAACCTACAGTACCTGCAAAATGTCTGTTGAGTAACACAAGTCATTGGTCATTAATCATTAATAATCATTAGTGATGAGCGTGCTTTAACTGAAACTATCCTTATTTGTGCCCCCCCCCCCCCCCCCTCCCCCCCCTCAGCATTGCGCTAACAAGAATTTGCCTGAGAGTTTGTTTGATTTTTAATTCCATGATATGGCTATGTTGTGTTGAAGGTGTTGAAATCTTTGCAGATCTCGTCACCGGGGCCCATTCTAAATGGCGACATCAGGACAAAGAAAATAGCAGTAATCACAGATGTGTGTGAGTCTATGAAGCAGCAGCTACTGGTACTGGTGGAGTGGGCCAAATACATCCCCTCCTTCTGCGACCTGCCACTGGATGACCAGGTGGGTTCACACAAACACACACACACACACACACACACACACAGAGAGAGAGAGAGAGACACACCGTTCCACTAAATTAAACCCATCCACATACAGCTGAGGTACAAGAGTAAAATGGAACAGACACACTTCTGAAAATTCTGTATGCTGACAGCGTACAACACTATCGGTTCTGGTCAGACATTTCCAGGCTAGAAACAGGCCTACTTTTTCCATGAGTCGATGATCATGTTTCCATGTGTGTGTTCAGTATGAATATGGCTTTATGCCCATGGTGAGGCATAAGCCTGTTTTCTGAAATCCGTCCTGCCAGTGTGTGAATGTGTCCACATGGGCCCGTGTGTTTGTTTGGGCTGGTGATGACTAAGTAAGAGAGGTTAATGTGTTGATGCTCGTGGCTCGGAAGTGATGAGCTGAGCAGAGAGTTTTTCAGTCAGTGAGAAACACACACACACACACACACAATCATTAACATTGCCATCTCCTCTGTCTGGTCACTCATTTGTGGACGTTGGGTGAATGGGTCTTCACTCTTCACACACACACACACACTCTTGCAGACATTTAGCAGTAGGCCTTTTATATTCTCACAGCAAGCTCACGTTTCTTTTGCAGATTGTCTAGCATACAGTATCACACACTCACATAGGCCTACAGAGCAGGGTTGACACTTTGGGAATTCACAAAATGCAATGATATTGTCAGGAGACCCCTAAAGCCTAAACACAAGTCTGTTTGTAGGGTGGGGGTGGGAGTGCTGGTGGTTTATGCTCAACTTCCCAGACCATCTTAGTTTTAGATTGATATACTCATTTATACATACTGATTCAAGTGGTCTTATGTAACACTAACAAAGGTGTTCACAAGCCATGAAAACAAGTCAGCTGCCAGCTAATGTTAGTGCTAGAATGCCTATCTGTGAAATTGCAAGAAAACAGATGATTGCTGGTGAAAGTCAATGCACACATCTGCAGTCATTTGTAATTTCACACACGAGCTGTATCTACAAAATGATTCAATGTGACTGTTTGTGGTTAACGGTGTGTGTGTGTGTGTTTGTGTGTGTGTTTCAGGTAGCCCTTTTGCGAGCTCACGCCGGAGAACATCTCCTCTTAGGTGTCGCTAAGCGCTCAATACTGTACAAAGACCTGCTCCTATTAGGTAAGGCATGATACGTCTGTTCTCTTGAGAGTACAATGTCCCCTGTCTGTTCTCGTGGAGTGTATGGGTGTCCTTGGATATCTTGATGAATTGATAACACATCGGAACCATTTGTTAGCATTTCTCACCATCCTATCATCATATCTATCTGTGCTAATTGGACAGCCTGCTACTTGTTTGACTACATCTATGGTCTCTCTCTGATTCTAACAGGAAATGATCACATAATCCCACGGAATTGTCCGGAGTTGGAAGTGAGTCGTGTGGCTGTGAGAATTCTGGATGAACTGGTCTTGCCTTTCCAAGAACTCCAGATAGATGATAACGAATATGCTTGCCTAAAAGCTATTGTATTCTTCGACCCAGGTATGGACTCGCTGCCAATGTCATAGCTCAGTTTCCAGTTGATTTCATTTGGCAAATTTCTCAGTCAGCAAAAGTACAGTAATTTCCGGTGTATTAGCCGCATTGTGTATAAGCCGCAGGACAGTGTTTTAAACATGTTAAAAGAAACAAAACCATATTAACACTATATTACCTGCCCACCTGTTTTAACCAGATAGCCGAAGAAAATTTGCAAAATCAATGTATAAACGGAGAAATGACGGTATTCATCATGTACTTACGATGCTGTCCTCTCCCTCCCACCCTGCAGATGCAAAGGGCCTGAGTGACCCGGGCAAGATCAAGCGCATGCGCTACCAGGTACAGGTGAGCCTGGAGGACTACATCAACGACCGGCAATACGACTCCAGAGGGCGCTTCGGCGAGCTGCTGCTGCTGCTGCCCACTCTGCAGAGCATCACCTGGCAGATGATCGAGCAGATCCAGTTCGTCAAGCTCTTCGGCATGGCCAAGATCGACAACCTGCTGCAGGAGATGCTGCTGGGAGGTGAGAACATGACATTTCCTTGAATCTTAATTATCGTTATGATTTCTGATCTATGTACCGTAGGATTTAATTTGGATTGAAGTAGTGAGTAAACACGAGTCATCATCAGTTCTGCACAGGAAGACTCTGTTAAATTGTTTGTGCAAGATTCTGTGTAGAAATCTTTCCATACAAATGTATAATTTTGCAAATGCAAATGCATGCAGTAGATTTCTGTAGTAATAACAGCATCCATGTTTTTTCCTGCAGGCTCTGCGAACGAGGCTCCCCACGCCCCCCACTCTCTGCACCCTCATCTGGTGCAGGAGCACCTCAGCAACAACGTCATTGTCACCACTAACATGGCCACTCCAATCCACAACGGCCAGATCTGTGAGTGTTCTTGCCGTTTCTTGACTCACTCACATCAATAGGTAAAGAGAGAGTTAAAGGAAACATCAGTGAAACAGCAGGCTTTATCAAAACATCTTGATAGATCTATCAACCTATGAATCTCAGGCATTTTGGAGTATCAGTATCAGTAATGCAACATTTCAATGTTGTGCCAACGTTTCTGGGATACCTTCAATATATTTAGAGGAAGTGCCACTTAAAATGAAAATAAAACTCGACAAATGTGATAGAAAAGAAACATTATTACAACATATTGTCACACTTAGAAACTTACAGTAACATTACGTGGAGCCTCAGTGAAGGCCAGTGAAACCCTTGTGTGACATTAGAGATTCTGGAGCTAGAGTAATTAGGAGGGAGAAAAGCTTGCGGTGCAAACGTGCTCTGGCAGGGGAGCTGACTAAGCCTCTCTCCGACCGGTGAGTGTGGGCTGGCGGTCAGGTAGCAGAAGGGACAAATAAACAGCCCGCATGCGGGAATAATCCGGGAATGGACTTCCCAATGCATAATCAGGCTTACGTGGTCAAAGAAAGCTACTGTTATTCTTTCTTAACCTTTCTAATGCCTTCAGAAATTTCATAAGAGCTCTTTATTTCACGCTCACCAAAAGGTTCTTTCTTCCCTGTAGTTGTTGTCCCACGTGCAAAAAACTGAATGTTTTTCGTTTGTTCAGGTAATAATGTGCGTGTGTGTGTGTGTGTGTGTGTGTGTGTGTGTGTGTGTGTGTGTGTGTGAGGCCTTCCTCTGCCGTGGTCACAACTGATGTCTCTTTTTTTTGGTTCTCTCAAACAGCCACTCCGGAAACTCCAATACCCTCGCCCCCAGCAACATCTGGCTCCGAACACTACAAATTGGCTCAGGGTGTCATAGCAACGGTGCCCAAGCCACCCAGCTCAATCCCTCAGCCCACCATCACTAAGCAAGAAGCTATTTAGCTTGCACCTTAACACAGACAGAACACATATGGTTGTCCACCTCAGAAATTTGTAACATATTTGTTTTCTTTACTCCTGTTGTCGGGGATAGCTCTAACATGATAATGTTGTGAAATATTCAAGAACATATCTTTTGTGTGTGAATTTTATGGACTTTGAGGGGGAAACAAAACTCCCAAACAATCGCACACATAAGAACACACACACACACACACACACACACACACACACACACACACACACACACACACACACACACACACACACACACACACACACACACACACACACACACACATTAACTGTAAGATGCCTTAGGAAAAAATGGATTATGTGTAATTATACTAAGTACATGAATGTTACAGTCATCAGGCCATTAGAGAAGCTGGGTACTGTATAGTATTTAAGTGAGTCAAACCTAGAATCTATCTAATTCAGGCCAGTAACATGGAATATACAACAGTTTCTTGTGAGAATTCATCTTGCCTGAAGCTTTGTGACAGCTTGTGTTGCCTTTCCGATTTAACTGCAGTTTTCATGCATGTCTGTTTGTTTGTTTTTTCGGATGTCAATATAAACACACAATGCATTTTGTATAACAGTCTTCTCCAAGCATTATATTAGGCAAATGTAAATATCATGTATATTAAGTGGATTGGTTCACAGACATTAGAGCACTTTGTGATGAGCAGAGGCTCCCTGTGAGATCATCTGACAACTGAAGAAGTCCCTTCATTTTCACTTTTCAGAAATGTCAGATAAAAGTTGTTTGTTCTGTAGATGTGTAGACATATTCTGTTGGCTGTCAGATACTGTACTGACGGGTGCAATGTTAATTACTTTTGCAAACTGTAAAACCTCTGGAAAAGTGCCTCTGGAAACCACACTGCCCTCCCATACACGGGCTACCCCTGACCTTGAAATGTGAAATGAAAATTAAAATGTCAAGGTTTTATTTTTACACAAATGTTGCTGTTTTCTCTCTCTCTCTCTCTCTCTCTCTCTCTCTCTCTCTCTCTCTTTCTCACACACACACACGCAAACTTTTTCTGTCTCACTCAATGATTGATAGTTTATGAGTTCATTAATAATCATAATCAAAATAATCAGCTACAAGCTAATTGACCCTCTCAAACGTTAATGATTAATACAGGTGTTACACGTGAGCCGTATAGTTCTTGAATAGCCTACATCCAGGCCCTTTATTCCAAGTGGGATATTGATTTCATCTCTACCCTGGAGCTGTGGGTCTAGTGACGGCCGTGCTCCCAGGAGCACCGCCTGTTATCTCTGAGAGCACTTTGTGCAATCCCTATTTGTCCAGTAAATATTGGATGTCCAGGCACTGGACTGGAGGCATTCGTAAATGGTTGAACTGAATGAGCAAAAAACAGAGATGACATCGGTCATGGCTTCAGAGGCCAGCCACACTGGGATGACAGCACTGTCACGTGAGAGATGAAAAGAGGGTCAGTGGACATATCTGATACCGAGATGAATCATTCAGAACTGATGTAATGACCTGAATCTTTCAGAACATGATCAAACGACCGATTTACTTATTCATGTCATTCTACAGGTTGGGTTTATGTCTTTGCCCCAGGCCTAGGCAGGGTCATCTCTAAAAAAACAGGCTAATCTTCCCTCTGGTTGTAAAAATGCGAGAGACTCAAAAACATGATAATAAAGCGGTGGCGACGTGGCAGTATGGTCAAGGATATTTTGTGCGAGGGCGTGCAATCGAGCTCACTGATAAAACGCCATAAAACAATTCCTGATAGTCCTGTAATTTTCTAAGGCGCCTGACTTCAAAAGTTGTCAAGGGCCCGGGCCTGTGGAGAGGAAAGAGGTGTTGTTCCCAGTCATCTATTAATGGATTATAGGGCCAGCAGGTAAACTGGAATCACCCAGTCAATCCTCCGATGAAATCATAGGCCTATCCGTTTTTATTTAGCTCTGTTTCACACGTCATGTTCTGCACCAGACAGGTTACAAGCTGTCATGATGATACCATTGTTACCTAACTCCTAATTAGGCTACACCCTAGTCAGTCACTATTTCATATCATAGGCCTACTCTGAGGGTTTCGCTTAGGCTACACTTAATTGGAATACCAATACCGCCACCTAGTGTCAATTTAGCATATAGGCTATGAAAAATGATGTTGATTGCCAAAGTGAACGCCCAATCTTAGCGCATCTCAGGACAAATGATATTCTAGTAAGAAAAACAATAGGCCTACAGCTTCACTTCAACAGCAGGTTATTGTTGTTAAGGTAGAAATAGAATAGGCTAATAACTGGGGATTCCCTGAAGAGGGTCGAGAGCTGTTCCCTAGGCTCTTGTGAAAAAATGACGCTATTTGTCACGTGCCCCCGAACAGCCAATGGGGGGAAAGCTCTAGCTTGATTCCCGGAAGTACCTATTGGTGACTCTATCGTTTGTTTTCTCTTCCCAAGTCAGGTTTACCGAGAAAAATCAAGTCCCTTTCCATAAACATGTATTTAACCGACAGAGTATGGAATTTCTGTTCGGTCTCCTGTCTATGAATGAGATTTTTTTAATGAAAGAGACAGCGTGCCATTGGTACTGAGAATCTGTCATCGACATCAGCGGTCACTGGACAGATTCTTGCAAGAAGGTGAGACAGAAGCCAGCTAACCATCAAAATAATCTGTCTTCCCAGTTAACCCTAATAATGCTTTTTAACAAAACAGTACTTCAAAGGAGCAACGTAGGACATTTCACTTAACCAAATAGTCTTTAAGTGCACTGCGTTGGCAAACATAACACCTCCCTCTTGTTTGACTTCTAAAGCTAATTCTGACTGAATAGCTTGCATGACTTGTTTTATTTTGGAGGTAGCAGTGGCTGTTACAGATATGCAATTTTTTCTGTTTACATTATTCACTTCTACGGATATTCTGATAATGGGGTAAAAATGAGTAACCTGTGTCGAAGTCTGCCTGATTTATCTTTTTTAAAAACTTCAGATTCATAGTGAGGCCATGGCTGAAGGCAATGGATGTATGGAGGGAGCCCCAACCACAGGGGTAGACCTACCACAGCCCGATAATGCGGGGTTCCCTGGTCCACCTCCCCCGATTTACTCGTGCACGCTCAATCCTGCTCTGGAGGCCAAGGCGCGTGAGGAGTTGCAGGAGAAGCCCGAGTGGCGTCTGCGTGACGTGCAGGCCCTGCGAGACATGGTGCTGAAGGAACACCCGCACCTGCGCACGCGTCTGGACGATGCATTCCTGCTGCGCTTCTTGCGCGCCAGAAAGTTTGATTATGACCGCGCGCTCCAGCTGCTGCTGAACTATCACGCCAGCCGACGGGCCTGGCCCGAGGTTTTCCATGACCTCCGACCCTCTACGGTTAAGCATGTGTTGGAGCGAGGCGTCCTAACGGTGCTGCCCCAGTCAGACAATCATGGGCGCTACATCCTATGTCTCAGGCCAGGTGAGACTACACCTGTTTTTTGCTTGTTTGTGTGCTTATCTTGTTATGGAGATGTTTTACACAGACTGTGCTCAACACTCAGCTCCTCTACTCACCTATCCTATCCAATCTTATCACCATCTCCTCCTGTCTGGTGATTCTTTCACACAAACATGCGGGCCTTGTGGGCTTATCAGGGCATTTTTCATTTCATATCATGAAAACACTGTTTTTATAGCTATCCATGTGGGTTCACGTCTGGATCCTGCTATCAATTTGGTAACTGTAGCGGACTATTTTAAATCTTCAGAACACTAAACATATCGGAGGTGTCAAATGTTACTCCAGTCTATATTTTTCTGACATTAACTGATGGCCAAATCAACCAACTAGAAATACACTTAGAGAGCACAAACCTCTGCCAAGCGAAAACATAACCGCCTCCTGGATCCAGACGGTGATACGTATCTCTCCCAAAATGTATCCCATCCATAACTGTTTGAGTTATCTTGCGAACAAACAGACAGAGAAACAAACAAACAAACACACAGACAGACATTCAAATAAACCCTGACGAGAACATAACCTCCTTGGCGGAGGTAAAAATCTGTGGTGGTCTGTGTCGTCAGTTTGTGTGGAAGAATTGACTGACCTGTCTGGTACTATTATCTCATCTGAATCTAACACACTTGTCTGTCTGTGCTCTGTCAGTCACTTGGCTGATAACATTATCCATCTGTCTGTGAGTCACCATCACTGCTTGATCTTGCTGTGGAATGTCACCTGCTTGTCAAGTTTGCTCTGATGTTATCCTGCAATGTTGAAAGGCAGACGGCTAACTTGTTCTTAACGATGCTAGTTGTTAAGCTAATTGATTCAGTTACACACTCTCTTGTGCAGGGAAGTGGAGGCAAAATGATTACCCGTTTGTGGACATCATCCGGGCGATATACCTGACGCTTGAGAAGCTGATCGAGGCAGAGCAGACCCAGGTGAATGGTCTGGTGATCCTGGTGGACTACAGTGGCGTGGGGCTGTCCCAGGCATCCAACCCTGGACCGTTCCTGGCCAAGAAGGTGGTGGGAATCCTGCAGGTGAGCTTGCTGATCACATCATATGTCCACATACTTCATATCAGATGCACATTTCCTCTACTTCCTTCCATTTCTCCATCTTCTGTCCATTTTGTTTACATAATAACTTATTGCAGTCTTAGCAGGCTAACTAGAATATTCTTCAACTTTTCTTTCAATTTCTACCCAATATGGGTATTTTCTATAGTATATTACTAAAAGTTTACTTTTACACGGCTTAGGATGCATCAGGCACTGTCTACCATGATATTGAAATCAATACAACACAGCTGCGGCCAGAAATATAAAACCAGATTTCTGAATACTGAAGTGTCATGGCAATACCATGTGCTGGCTCAGAAATATTATGGATCCATACAGATATTGTATGTTGAAGTTGAAGTTGACCAGGACTCACATGCGGTGATGCTACCGCTGCTCCAGCAGCTCCGCTATGTCCAAGTGCCGTTCTCATTCATCTATCCTCCCTTCCTTCCTTGGTCCTCGTTCCCTGTTCCCACTGATCTAGATAAAGAATGATGGGCCGGCAGCAATGGGATAGTCTATCCAGTGTTCTTTATAGATCAGTGGGAACGAGCCGGAGGACCGAGGAAGGAAGGAAGGAAGGAAGGAAGGAAGGAAGGAAGGAAGGAAGGAAGGAAGGAAGGAAGGGAAGATAGATCAAAAGACAAATGAGAAGGGCCCCAAGTGTGCATATCTAGCTGCTCTGCGTGTTTCCTTGTGCACTTTGTCATCCTTCTTCTCTTTCTCTCAGGATGGTTTTCCCATCAGAATAAAAGCTGTGAACATCATCAACGAGCCACGCATCTTTAAGGGGATATTTGCCATAATTAAGCCCTTCCTGAAGGAGAAGATGGCTGAGAGGGTAAGCAATCTGTGTGTGAGACAATGTTCAGTGCTACAGATCAGAGAATGGCAGGAAGCACATGTTACATGGGGGAGGTGTAGTGGTTGAACGCTGTGCTCCACGGCTGAAGTGCCCTTGAGCAAGGCACCGAACCCCTCAGCCGATGTTGAATAGAATAGAATAGAATATATACTTTTTTGATCCCGAGAGGGAAATTCAGTTCTCTGCATTTAACCGAATTAGTGAACACACAGCACACAGTGAACACACAGTGAGGTGAATCACACAACCCAGAGCAGTGAGCTGCCTGCCCAACCAGCGGCGCTCGGGGAGCAGTGAGGGGATAGGTACCTTGCTCAAGGGCACTTCAGCCGTGGTGGACTGGTCGGGGATCGAACCGGCAACCCTCTGGTTACAAGCCCGATGTGCTAACCAGTACACCACGGCTGCCCCAGGCAGGCCTAGTGTGTGCTTCACCTCACTATGTGTTCACTGTGTGCTGTGTGTGTTCACTAATGTATGGACTGGGATAAATGCAATGATCCTCACAGGATCAAAAGAGTATATATACTCATACTCATATACTAGTATATACTACTGTACCAAAACCAAATTCCACCGTGTGTGGCTATCTTTTTATTTCTCTCTCTCTCTCTCTCTTTGTCTTCCTGTGCAGTATGTCCTCCACGGTTCGGACCTGTCCTCTCTACACCGCAGCATCCCGCGCTCGGTGCTGCCCGAGCAGTACGGCGGCGTGGCGGGCCAGCTGGACATGGCGGCGTGGACGCAGACGCTGCTGGACGCCGAGGAGAACTTTGTGGTGGAGTTCTGCCAGCCGGAGCCGCTGGAGGACGGCGCGCTGCCGGACGCCATGCTGTTCGACGGCGAGCACGGCGGCAGCGGCGGAGGCGGCGCTCAGGGAGAGGACACGTTCAGGAGCCTGCGCTCGCAGCTCTACTACTGCTACTGACCGCTGCACTGACCACTGCTGACCCCCCCCCACCCCCCCCCCCCCCCCACACACACACACACACACACTGCTCGTCGTCATCACGTCAGCCATGACAGATGGCTTTTGCTGCTCCCATTAGTGATCGCTCCGCCATTACTGCCCGCGGTGACTGACCACACACTTATGGCACCCCTCTGTCCTACTGACTGTTACATCACCACTGACCACTGTCGCCCCCCCCCCCCCCTTTCTCTCCGCTAGCCTCTGTTCTTGCTCTAATGGTTTTATTGCTACTGAGGCCTCCTGCAGTGCTCACCCACTGTTGGAAACCTTGCTACTGAACGATGTTGTTCACGAATGCTTTCTGTTGTTCACCCCCAGACATTGATTTGAGAGAGAATGTCGTTAATGTGTAATATGCAACCATGTCAATTTACTCTGAGGTGGTCTTGCCAAAGTCTATAGCCATTCCTGAATATGAGTTGTGGGGAACGGAAGTTAAAGGGAGACTATTTAAAAATGTTGCTTTATCTTGCGTTAGCCACTCATATTTGTTTTACACCCAAAGATGGTTTGCCTTAATAGGAGATGGGGCTAGTGTTGTTGACCATCCAGTATCCTTATGAATATGAAGACAGGCAGCAGTCTGGATAACGTCCAGTCTTCACTTGGGTGGTCTACACTAAAGATGAATTTGATCCTCTCCATACTTTTGTTGCATACCCATTCAGTCTTAATACAAATAGCCAAACTGTAAGTAAACTGCTCTTAGATGTATAGACGTATGTATACTAGATGTATAGCCAGTGCAGCAAAAGCAACTGCACTGTATGGATGTAAGTGTATGTATATCACTGTAAACGCCACAGCAGATTTGCTGTTCTCATGTGTCATTGTCACACACCTTGTATGTTACCCGCCACATGTGCACACACAAATACCACTCTGTCCAGTCAGTTAAGGCACTGTTGTGGAGCTGGAACTGATCTCGACACACTCACCAGCACTGACTGTGAGTGCTCCGTCTTGATCACATCACATGCTCCAAACAAACATTGCGATCATTTCAAACCTGCCATTTTGTTATCTCCTTGCCCTCTTGCCAAAAAGAGAGATAAAAACATGAAAGGGACTTTTCATTTAGTATTTGTACAGATTCACCTTTATATAACTTTGTTTTCCATGTTTTCACATTGATCATGATTCCTGGCATTTTTTTTTTGTTATTTATAATAACCAGGTAACTTCTGTCCATTGAAATGTGTACAGGGATATATTTCAAATTAGTGTGGTATGTGGGTTGCTTCTCATCACCAGAATCAGCCTGAATACCTTAATAAAGCGTTGGCTTTGTCTACTGGAATGTGGCGTAAAATTGGTTCCGTGTCCTGATAAGTTAAAAGACATTCCCCGCAAATTAGAACGTCTGTTACAGCAATAGTCTGTATCTCCCCTAGAGGGAGTCATTGTACAGGTTCAGACATTACGTAGTCATTGCCTACCCCAGGCTCGCTAATTATGGCCTATCTCATCCCTCTAATTGTTGACACAACTAAAGAAAGAACATAGCATGCCGACTCCCTAATTCTATATCAAAGTATGGCCAAACTGTAGCGTAGCTGCCTTTATCCTTGAACGAAGACACTTGTCGTATGTCAGCATGTCATTTGAGATTGTATGAGCTCGTGACATTTAAATAACAAAAGCAGCGAGGTCGAGCATAGCACCCGGGGTGGACGCGTTCCCGTGTTCTCTAAATAGACGTGAGTGAAAACCGCTCATTCTGTCTAATCAACGCCTCGTAACGGTGAAACGATATTATTATTTAAAATATCGTTATTCGTTACAGACTTTTGAAGAGACCCTCTCTGTTTCTAAACACTTGATAGCATATTTCTTTGGCACTGTTTGCACGGGGTATTTGACACAGTGCAGTGCCCCCACCGGCGGCAGCGCCCGAGTTCAGTGCGGGAGCGTGATTGGCTATGGGATAACTCCATTTTGGAAACAGCTGTTTAAGGACGTAATCCTTCGCTTTGTCTTCAGGGGCTGTCCATGAAACAGTAATCTTGCGAACACAACTTCTCTTCATCTTGCCTGAAGACGCGTAGGCTGCCATAACTCTGCCGAATCCGGCCAATTATGCATTTAAAAGGAACCTTACGCCTTACAATTGGGGACATCCCTAAGCCTGCGTTGTAACAAGTGGAGGAAACTCAAGGTTAGTTGCAATTTGTAGTGAAATGTTCTCTCCTTCTCCATTGGCAACAGTAGGTTACTGAAACAGAGTAAGCCTATGGACGATATTGTCTGGCTAGTGGATATTGTAACGAATAATACAGTGGATTAGTGTTTGCTGTTGGATGTTTAATCGATCTGGAGTGTTTTGTTTTGCCTTTGATTCACGCATCTCTGACTGTCGCTCCCAGAGCAAAATGTACCTATCCCATGTCCCTTTGTAAAAGTCGCCTAGGCTACGTTTGTATGTTACAGAAGTGTTCCAATGTATTACGCATGTCATTCCATATTTATCCAAAACAAACTGCGTCGCTTAAGTGGTGCCATCATGAGAGCGTTGAGTGGGGGCGGAGTAGGAGCGGAGCCTGATCACCAGCCATGCGCTCCCTCGCCAGCGTTTCGTGGAGACGAGGCAGTGCGTTGGTGGCAAGTCCTTCTCAAAACAGTAATTTTGCGTCCAGTCTAAGCAAGTACTCTTATGCATTGCGTTCATTCTTTCGCATTAATGCAAGAATTAGCGTTGGTGGCAACATTTCACAACCACTGCATTTTCCACTTCCTTGGACTTGATGTCTGCAAAGACCGGCAGAAACACAGCTGTCGTCCTATTTTAATGTGTTGGAACCGTGAACTCCCAGGGACCCTTGCCAAGAGAGTCTCGAGAAACCCTTGTCCTCCGGAGAAACCTATTACACTCGTGAGTGTTTAAATCTATTCATCATCCCAATTCGAAGCATCTGGTGGTGGGTATAGGCAATTGGTTTTTATTGTATTGTTATTGTATTTTATTGGTTTTAACTGTTGTCAAAAAACTTTAAATCTACTATTAGCCCCCCCCCCCCCCCACACCCCCAGCCCACCCACCCCACAGTTTAAGTGACACCCTGTGGTACGTCCCCAAAACATTCCCATCAGATTAGGGGCAGGTCAGTAATATAGTATGGTAGCATTTCGGTAAGTTTCCATTTGGGTGGAGAACAGTGTAACCGTTTAAGGTAGGGTGGAAACAAATGTGCCCTCCGTGTAGTTGACTCTGCACAGCATAATTTGTTTTCTGGCGCAGGGTCATGACAAGCAGCGTGCCCTTAGAGGGAGGGTGCCATCTGCGGGCTGGGACTGGGCAGCAGGTGCCTGGATGCTCCTGATCTGGCGAAACGTGAGTCTGAAGTGCCGCAGGCTGTTTGTCACTGGCCCTGTGCAAGTGGAAGCGAGTGGAAGCTGTACAAAAGTGGCTCAGGAGGCCATGTGACCCATTTTTCTTTTGGAGAGCGAAGGAGGGCAACATTTTTGTGTGACGCAAGCACTCCCCAAAGGTCAGAACAGGAAGCTCGTAATTGTCTTGCTCCCCTCTGAAGCCACCACGTGCTTGAGGATATCTGCCCTTGGATTGTCTTTTAAGAGACTTTCATTCTCCCAAGGAGACACTTTCTTTAAAACCTTTACCACCAACACACACACACACACACACACACACAGGCTTTGGTATGACCCAACCCCAGGATGACTGCATTACTTCAAAGCTTCATAGTATTGAGCTGACAGTGATTGTGTTTGTCCGGTGACCGACATGCTGACCTATAGTTGACGTGATTATCTGTGTGCAGTGAGCCAGCTGAGTCTCCTGGGTGATGATCATGTCCCACCTGACCACTGCATTCCAGAGGTTATCTCCCTCCAGTGACATGCATGACTACTATCTGGTTGTCTGGGAGGCCAACCTCAGTAATGTGCTTGATGTTAAGAGGCTATAGGAACAACATGGCATCTTTGGTACAAGGCTGGAATGCTTCAGTAGTACAATATGGCTAATGTAGAAGTGTTGACACGCATAAGGGAGCTGGAGTTAGGGGTTGCTGTCCACTGCAGCTACATTTCAATGTAATCTCGCTGCTCAAAAAAAAAAAGGACAAAAAATCCCCATCCAAAGCATACTGTGTATACCGTATACTCAACAGAAGATTAACTGAATCAACAGTAGGGATGAATGTAAATCAGTAGAAGAGATGGATTCCTTGGCTGACTGAGTCTTGCAAAAGTTAGCAAGTCATCTGGCCTTTTATGGTGAAGGATTAGAGGCCACATGCTGGGTGGTACTCTTCAAGCCTACTAGATAAAGAAACCTGGCATGTGTCTCTTTTCAACCAGCGGAAGAGAATTGACTGTGCTCAAAGGCATTTCCTGAACCCCACAACTTGTCTCTGGGATACCTCTGAACTGTCACTCAGCCTGCACAGAGTGGAGCGTTCTCCTTGTCAGGAGGAACTCCCATCGGGTTTGAACGGTAGGAGAATACGGCTGACATGTCAAGTCACTCCCCCGGAAGCATTCTGTTTGTTCTTGTGATGGATGTGGATTTGATCCCTAATGTGACGTGCCTTTGTGGAACTGACGCAAAAGCACGGTATACTGTAGCAACTGGACTCCATTCCATTCAGTTGAACTCAGTTTGAAGTTTGAATGACAACAACACAAGGGCTCAATCTGAATGGCAGGAGCATGAGGTTTTGAATGTGAGTTTGAGTGACGGGAGCATGAGTAAGCATTCCCAGGCCCACGCTCTATCTACTACCGCTATCGCTTCCCTAGGGAGGTTGAACGCTACATCAACAGATTCGTTTACCGGAGTCACAACTAGAGACACACTCGACAGAAA
Organism: Sardina pilchardus; assembly: GCF_963854185.1. NCBI lineage: Eukaryota > Metazoa > Chordata > Actinopteri > Clupeiformes > Clupeidae > Sardina > Sardina pilchardus. The sequence continues at coordinate 16,461,158 of NC_085000.1, read as the reverse complement.
ACATTCGTCCATGTAAACCTCTATTTCCTCCTTGAACTTTTGTTAGGATCATTAAAATGAACATGACTCCAAGATGAACGATTCGAGAAGCCTCTCAATGGAATGATCTGTCCACTCTCTCATCTTATAAATGGCCTAATCTGGTTGATTCAGCATTGGCCAGGGAGCTAATACTATTACCAAATGACTTCCCTGCTAATGCTGCTGGAGCTTAGAAAGTTGCTGAATTGAAGAAGGCACACTGCATCGAAGACCATGTTCATTAGGTGCTTATGGCTCTTTTTTTTCAGGGGGTGGTGGGGGGCAAGCTGAGAGCTGGTGTTTGTTTGGGCTGCAAATGTAATAGTGTCTTCATGTTACTAAGGCTTTTAGCAGTGTGTGTGTGTTTTTTTCATACTGTTGTGTTTTGAATGCATTAGCAGTGGTTCTGTGCTGGTTTATGGCCCTGTGTAATTGCACTGTGTGTGTCTTGAGTTCTCAGAAGGTATGGAGGGGAGGGGAAGCTTATTCAGCATGTCAGCCTAATGAGCTGGACCAGGCGGGCTAGAGATGATTAACTAGTACAATTGTTAACATAGCTGAGTCTCCAGATCGCTGGGTTTTTGCCATGACACCGTCGATCGCTAACTGTTTACAAGTTGTTGATGTCTGTGCTGCGGTGCCTGATCTACACTGGTGGGCGTACTGTATGACTGATAGTGTCAGCATGCCAACGTGGGCGCCTGGATGGTATAGAATTCTGTGCAAGGGTTTGGCTGAAACTTGCGGCGAGGGTTGGGTTGCAAATGAGCCGGTGAGAGAATCGCTATAGATTGGAGAGAGCGAAACTTAGATCAGTAGTGAACATGTGACAAGATGATTTATTTCATGACAGCTTTTGTATGTGAACTTCACAAAACAGGCATTGTGTAGCGCGGAGGCCTTTCAGTTGAATCATAAGCACAGCGAGACACAACTACAGGAAATGGCTAAATGTCACGCTAAGTCACTCACGCCCTAAAGGTACTGTAGGTCTCACTGTCCACAAGACTAATAGTCCATTACACAGCCAATGAGAGTGAGCACGTGGCCAATATGCCAGTTAATGAGGACTGAGAGATGCTCATACGCATATTCAGTGTCGTCTCTTACTGTATGATGGGCAGTCTTCCAGGGAATCTGGCTCCAAGCCTGCATCCACACGCCAATAACCATGTTCAATTTGATGTGTTTACTGCGGTATTTATTTTACAATGGTTATATGCTTTTTAGTGAGTAAGTTTGGTTTAGTTTTAGATTTAAAATGGGGCTATCATTTCTTCTTGTTGTTGTTTTAAGGGCTGTGTATGTGTGTGAAGTAATATCATTTTGGCAGTTATGCTCTTTGGCAGGAATCCCCTCCACACATCTACTGGCAGTAGCCACAGAATTCAGCCTTTCAGTGTGACTGAATAATTTCATCAAACCAGTGTCTACTCTATTTGATCCAGAATGTGTTGCAATGTATGTGGTCTCGGTGGTGCTTGAGTGGAAGTGTCCTGTTTGCGTTTCTGTCAGGATGACCACTTGATTCTGTCCCAGAATCCTCCTCTCCAACGCTGCTCCCTTCTCTCCGCTGCCAGTCCTGTCGTTGCCTCTCCGAGTTTCAGCCAAACATCTGCCAAGTCCCTCTTCTCACTGTCACTGACCTCAGGTGTCAGCATACACAGAGATAATAATATTTGGGTCTCTAGACATCCTATTTAACTATGTTTGGACAGATTATTTACGACCTGCGCCTGAGACCCCATCAGCTAATTGACTAGTCATTTTTCCTGTCCTTTTGGTTTCCCCAAACAGAGGGATGTGTAAACAGCCGGTAAACACACATTCTAAGTCTCCGCTGTTTTACAGTCCCCTTTGCAGCTGCGTCCAGTCTTTGCTAGCACGCAAAAGAATGCAGAAAGAATGAATTTCTGGTGCATGAAAGCTCCTCAGTGGAAGTACTGGCCATATTTAGTAACTACAATAAACACCCATGCATTCCATGCTCTTGCCCCCCCCACGCCTCTTTTCTTCTCAATGGGTGCATACAAGGGTTCCTGTGTTTGTCCTGTCCCCCCCCCCCCCCCCACCCATATTGGTCCTCTTATGAAGAGCTCTACAAGAGCGGTCTCAAGGCAGCGCTTTGCTCCTAATTCTCTCTCACGTTCACCTTTTACCTTTCCTTTTATCTGCTAGTCCTCTTGTTTTTTCTCAGCCGCCTCCTCTTTCCTTTTCTTCCTGTCGGAGTCGGGATAACTGGATCATCCAGTTCCTCTGGGTTTTCCATTTCAGCACAAAAGGGCAGCGGCGTGTCTGGCGAGGCCTAATTAGGTGGTCAGGAGGGGCACGCACACACACACACACACACACACACACACACACACACACACACACACACACACACACACGGTGTTCAGGTACAGGAGGAGGCTTTTTGTGCGCTTCACTCCGGGGACCGAGGGAGAGGGTGCGCTGTGCTGTGCTGTGCTGTGCTGTGCTGTGTGCCGCATGCAAATGCTGCCGAGGATGGACTGCAGAGTCTGCAGCTGACTGGCTGTTTTCCTCCGGTCGAGTTTTACCCCGGCTGGAGCCAGCCACAGGCACGCAGACTCCCACGCTGTGTGTGTGTGTGTGTGTGTGTGTGTGTGTGTGTGTGCGCACACACGTGTGCATGTGTTGTGTGTGTGTGTGTGTGTGTGTGTGGTGAGTTCATGTTTGGGTGTGTCTCCTCTCCAGTGCACTCCCTTTGAAAAAAGAATCACAGCGTTTAAAGCTGGGGGGTGTTTAACAATAACAAACGGGTCTCTCCCGTAGCTTATCAGCAGCTGATGCAAGATAATATTGACTGATCCATCATGATGTGAGTAGTTACTAGTACAGATATATCCTAGTGTTGTGGTCCTCGTCAAGTTCTTATGATGGCTTCGGATTAGGTCTGAAACTACTATTGTGTCATGGGGGTGTTCCTTCCCGAGATGGGAGCACTGTGTTGAATTTGGCACTATTTGACCTTTATCTTTCCCCAAATCTTAAAGTCTTATCGCTTGAGGTTGTGTGGTTTTCTCAGAGAACTTGCAAAAACATACAGTGAAGTTAATGAATGTTAACCATCACAGGAGGAGTTGATGCCCACATGGTCCCATTTCAGCAGTGGAGCTGGTTTGGCCTCAGGGCAGTTGTTGGTCCCTATGTTCTGGCTCTGACTTTCAATTCAATCCAATTCTTTATTTTAAGGACAGCCCCTTGAGATGTAACATCTCATTTTCAAGAGGGTCCTTACAGTGATGACAAACAATATGAGAAACAACAAAGAGCAAGTACCATACATGAATCCAGACACACAAGGACAAGGACACACACACACACACACACACACACACACCAATGACTCACATGTGCAGTGACGGTAATCTGACACCCGCTTTTAT
>NC_085000.1:16437727-16452727 GCF_963854185.1 Sardina pilchardus | reverse complement strand
CTCCCTCTGTGTGGTGGAATGGTAGGTGTGATGGCCAGATGATGGATGTGGAGGCATCATACTCCGACTTCTGCACCTGTGACAGGACGGGCCGCAGGAACGCCGTTCCTGACATCACAGAAGAGGCTCAGACCGTGGGCACCACTGACCTCACTAAGGACATGGCCCAGATGGACCTCAAACCCACAGGTGTGTGTGTGTGTGTGTGTGTTGGTTGGAAGGGGCGGACAATAAGCTGCGTGTGTGTTTTTTTTATTTTTTATTATTATTATTAGTGCTTACACGTGTGAAGAACCCCAGACCAGTGGCTTACATTTGCCCAGACAGAAAAGCTCTAGTCTTTTTATAGTCTGCTTTTTTGTAGATGAAGTCCTCATTAAAACGAATCATTTATTCATTGAGGACAGCACAAAGCTGTGGGGACTGAATTCCCAGGTGGAGGGTCTGTCTGTGCGTGTGTGAGTGTAAATATGAGTGTGTGTGTGTGAGAGAGAGAGCCTGACTGTTGTATTTTCCAGAGGTATTGTGTGTGTGTGTGTGTGTGTGTGTGTGTATAAATATGAGTGTGAGGGATAGGGAGAGAGTCTGACTGTTGTGTTTTCCAGAGGCTGTGTGTGTGTAAATATGAGTGTGTGTGTGTGAGAGAGAGCCCCTGACTGTTGTGTTTTCCAGAGGCAGACGCTTCCACGGCTCCTCCTCCACAGGCAGAGGCATCAGGAGGCCAGGGGGCACAGGGGAGCGGCGGCCCTTCCTAAGAGAGGAGGAGGAGGAGGAGAACGGAGGAGGAATGTGGAGGAGGAGGAGGAGGAAAGGAGACCAGGAGAGACGACACAGACGACACAGACATTGGGCAGAAGAAAGAAGGACTCCTTTTGGTCTGAGCCAATCTGAGTGGCCAGCTTCTCCCACAGACTACAACCCGCCCTCTCCCCCGCGTGGCTTTCCACCAATGGCGTGCCTCGTTGTGCTGGACTGTACTCTGGAGCTGGACACGGTACTAGCCGTGAAGCTCCTTGAAGTTGGCTTGTTTTTCCCTGCCAACGTCACACAAAAAGCACAGAGTGTTTGTTTTGTTTTGTTTTATATCTCTCTCTTCTTTTTTTAATTGAACCATAATACTGTCTGTAATATATGACAAATAACTTTAATGCATAGTCCTACAGTATCTCTATGAAGTTTTTTTTCTTGTTTGTTTTAAAGTGAAAGTTTGAAGTTATCTTCCCTGGTGGGTCATGGGATGGGAGCTCAGCTTTTGCTCTTGAACAACAGGAAGAGCTGGAGCCTTTTGCATCCTTTTCTAAATGTGTGCTGGAGACCTCAGTGGACTGTTACAGAATGGATTTAGTAGCCTGTGATCTGCCGCAGTGTGTGTGTGTGTGTGTCGTGCAGCCTCACGGTCCTGATGTGGCCGGAGCCTCTCGAGTGTGGTTCTGGAGCAGAGGTGGAGCCCCCCACGCTCTGAAATGGAACGGAGCTGGCGCTCAAGTTCGTGACCCAGTTTCGTGCTTTCTGATGACCGTGCTGCCTGAGAATGCGCTGTAGGGAACATATTTATTTCATGTTATTCAGTAGAGTTGCTTTTGTGTGCGAGTGTGTGAGTGAATGTGTGCGAGAGTGTGTGTGTGTGTGTGTGTGTGTGTGTAACATACTTGGTGTTTAGATACAGGGAGTCTGGGCATCACAGTGGCGGTGAAGAACTCACTGCTCTTATTTTATGTTTTTACGGTAACAATCTCAGAATAAAAGAAATTTCACTGGAGCGTTGTTACTTGCACCACTCACCACCACCACACATGACCCACACACCAGAGCCTGTTGGACATGGTCCATTAGCTTTCTACTCTGCCACAGGCCTTGAAGATAAGTTTATTTATTTAACATACAATAAAATCGCTTTGGACAAAGGCGTCTGCTAAGCAACATAACCATAAAATAACCATTAAAAATAAATATTGAACCACAAAACAAATATTGAATTACATTAGATGTACAATATATCACATGAGGACGATTGCGTTTACTATATTTTGTGTACAACACTGCCCTCTGGTGATCGCAGGCAGTGTTATCACAAGTTCTTACAAGAGGTGGCCTACCAACAGTTCTAGAAAGATCAAGTAATTCGATTTGTCCTATTAAGATTCATTTTGGCTGACCTACATTCTGACTTTCACACAAAAATCAATTTAGGTTACCACAAGTGTAAGAAAATTTATCATCACAGTCTAGAGTAGTGACCACATCACTGCTTAAGGACTTTGAACATAGGGTGGGCCAAGCAAGGTAGGTACTATTTAACTTAAGTGATGGTGGTGATGGTCCATGGACCCGTCTGCAATTGTCATGGCAACCATCGTCCTACATCCTTGTGACTGCATGCAATTGATGTCTCGTGCCATATGATAAAACGGGTCAGTATCGTGACTGCGCACTTACTGTAAGTACGCCTAGTGCTTAGCGATGATGCAAGATCACCAGATACTGTCAGTTAATAGAGGAAAAGACAAAAAATAGTAAGACTACTCACGAAAGTCCCCCAGTATAAAGTTGTGTCCATTTTATTTCCAGTGGAGGCATTCTATTAAAATAGGCTATAGGACAGCCTGCATTTCAAAGCTCAAAATAATTTCCCCGTCAAGTGAAAGTCTCGAGGATATGCTAATTGAACATTCCTCACACCTAGTCAAAACATTATTGTTCTGCCTGTAGCAACTTCGCTTTGAAACCATAGACAGTAAAAGAAACAGGGTCGTTTAAACTTGGAGGACAGGACACCCCTGCATTTTTACGCTTGTGGTATCGTCCAGTAAGAAGTATGGAACCCATGGTTACTTCATGTCCTGCACAACTCTAATTTCTTGCTTTCTTTCTCAATCAGGAAACTACAATGCACAGCTTCGCAGAAGTAAGCCAGAATTGTTCTCGTTAATGCGTGTACATGGGCAGCAGTGCTACAGCACGTTTGTAATGGTACCCGCGGGACATGCACGCCGTAAATCATTCAACAAAAGCTCATTCTTTGATTTGTTACAGCCCCCAGAGCTCATAGCTACTTATTGGTAACATTTGTTCACATCCGTCATAGGCTATCTGGTTTTATGTGTTAATATGTCAAAGAAACCATAATTCTGAAACCATATTATATGATCAACTGGGCTTTGCTCCGACAACATTTTCCTCCCATTTTGTTGACTGTGTTCCGCGCGTGGTCTTCTCATTGGGTTGCACAGGTAGAACGCGAGGCTATCACAGCGGTGTTCAGGAACAGCAACAGCTATCCCACCCCAGTGTCGGCAGCTGTCAACCACGAGACAGACACTTCCGACGGGACCCGTTATATCTCAATTTCCACGGGTGAGGCTTAACGTTGAGCAGACGCACACCGTTACGCCAACTGCTTTTTGAGCATTATCTTACGTAGCGACGGGTCCTGCCTCCCTCCACTTCTGTTTTTGAGATCTTTTTCTGCCCGGTCTCGTTAGTGTGGAGTCAGGTGGAACACACCAGGGCAACTCGTCTACCCTTCTCTCAGAACTGGACTCTACAGTGCGACCACAAGAGTGTGCTGCAGTGCCTTCCACCATCGCCCTGCACACACACCAACAGAGAGTAAGGCTTGTGCGCACCAGAGGCGAAATTCACTGTTCTTATGCGCACCCAGAAGCCTTCCTCAGTCCATGAAACACACTACACCAGGGGTATTCAATTAAAATTCAAAGAGGTCCAGTTACTAAAATGTCCTCCCGGCAAAGGTCCGAATCTTAAATTGTCACTGAAAATAGTGTAGGCTACCCTGAAGTTAATAAAATCAATAATGCATGTACATTTCTAGGCCTATTTAATTTATTGTTACATTTCAAGTGTTTTCAAAGTAATATGCTTGTAACATACCAAAAAGTCTTAACTTGAATGGTACTTGAATGCAAAACAATACTGTAGTTGTCTTTACTAGGCCTACATTTCAAGAAAGACAGACAACAGACACTGAATTTATTCTGAATAGAATAAATATAAAGTGCAAAATAACTTTGAGCAGCCTGAACTTAGGGCCTATTTCAAGCAGCCTAGGCCTAATGTAAAACATTCCGAATCTTTTGAATAAAATAAAAGTGGATCTTTAAGAAAAGAAAAAAAAGACCTTTGCATACTGCGTTCTAGTATCCTCTGCTAATAGTTCAGATGTTCTTGAATCTTGTTGTTGAAGCTGACAATGGGATCTGTAAAGTTTCTGCAGCCGCATTAAGCACTCATTCACAGCTGCTGTCCCATCGCTAAATGCTCTTTTGTGTTGCATCAAAATCCACGCAATCTTTAACGAACACTAATTTGCCTGTACATGCATGCGTGATCACACGAGTAGACCTGTCATAGTGTGCTTTCAATTTGATAATTATTATCCTACCTCCGCCGAGGAAAGTAATGTTTTCATCGGGGTTTGCGTCTGTTCTGTTTGTTAGCTCTCGGAGTGCTTTTCAAGTTTTACTTGCCCTCACTGCGGACTTCTGCGTGTACCTTTCCTCTAACGACCCGTGTTTGATCTCAGTGACGCACGCTAACGTCGCCACAGTTTCACAGCGCATATTCACAGCAGCACGAACGTATTGGTCCGTCCGTCCATTCATCTTTAAAAGTTCGGTTTTCACCATCATTTTTGAGCAAGCCATTTTCTCTCACCTCCTCTCTCTCCCGCTAGGCCTATTCTCTGTTGCTGAAAGGTAAACAATCGAGTTGATTGGCTTAGCTACGGACGATGCTCTTTGATAATATTAGGCCGACAATTTCAACGGGTCCGGACAGCACCGTCACTGGGTCCGGACCCGGACCGCGGTCCGCCATTTGGTGATGCCTGCACTACACTGTCAGACGCCTTCTAAAAAGCTTAAATCATATGTTCATATAAGCCTGCACTCACTCATACCATGAAAATGAATATTAAGATGACAGACATGGTTAAGAAACATTTAATGAGGATACAAAGGTGTGCCCAAATATTCATGTTCTGGTCTTCGTCTTCCTTATATCTGTTGTTCAGTTCCACAGCACCCTCAACATCCTTCTATCTTGAAGTATCTTCCTTTCAGTTTACCATTCTGTGTGAGTTGGGAAGAGGCATTTAGCCTTTTAAAACAACTTCTGTTTCAACAGGTTGCTAAGCAGCTACTCGCCTTCAGGAACTTATCGGGCTGTCATCAGTCAGGCCTCAGGACGCCAGTATCTGGAGGTGAGCTCGTTAGATAATTGTTTGTTTGTTTGTTTGTTAATTTGTTCATTTTAACATCCGTGTACAATGCCTTTGTCAACAGTATAGCGCCTAGAGCATTATAGATAGTAGAGCCAGATTGTCAGTTCTGTGCCATCTACCAGTGTCTTAGCTAAACTGCAGGGATTTGTGTCGTGTAGTTCAAAGGGATGTCGGCCCCTGTGCTGTGACTGGGGGAGATGTAGAGAATAATCCAGGCAATGCCCCATGAGTCTGTTAGCTGAATGAGGGTGCAGTGCTTGTGATTTGATTGGAGATTGGCTGGTAACTTGAGACCAATCTGCAGGTATGGTCCTGCAGTGGTCTGCAGACGAGCCTGGACCTCACGGCTCTGAACGTGCACGGGGCTGTGTATGAGGATGGTAAGTAGGCCTAACATGACTGTCCACTTTTCTCACCTTGGCTACATACAACACAACCAAACTCAGCTGTGGCCCATACACACCAGGGAGCTAGCACCACACTGCTTATGTATAGAATAGAATAGAATAGAACACAGAATAAACAAACACATTTCGCGTAAACACATTAACTGGACATACAGCAGCGCAAACATCAATGGTTATAAAGTCAGTAGAAAAGGTGATTACTCACTTTGAGTCGAGAATATTAATGGCATTTGGAATAAAGGATTTTTTTTTTTTTTTTTTTTTTAAAGCCTTTAGCCGGTGGGACCCTGTAACGCTTGCCAGGCTTTAGAAGTTCAATATGTGAATGTGTGTGTGTGTGTGTGTGTGTGTGTGTGTTTGTGTACAGCTGCCCTTGCGTGTCTGGCCTGGACGGCGAGTGAGCGCCAGCTGCTCTACGTTGCTGAGAAGAAGAGGCCAGCCAAGGCAGAGACGTCATCTTCATCATCATCATCGCCTCCGCCTGCGCCTCCGCCTCCATTCTCCTCACCGGTCCGGCCATCTCCAGCAGAGGCCTTCGATGTTAGTCCTGAATCATACTGTCCTGAATCATATTGTTCCATAATGATATAAGAGCAATAGCTAAGAATCACATAATCAACAATAACGAGTAAAAATAAATGTGTGCGCGTGTATGTGTTTGTGTTTTGTGTGTGTGTTTGGTGTGTATTTGTAATGTGTATGCTTTGTGTGTGTGTGTGTGTGTGTGTGTGTGTGTGTGTGTGTATTTGTTATGTGTATGTTTTCTTTGTGTGTGTGTGTGTGTGTGTTCTGTGTGTGTGTGTGTGTATGTTTGTCTGTGTGTGTGTGTGTATGTTTGTCTGTGTGTGTGTATTTGTTATGTGTATGTTTTGTGTGCGTGTGTGTTCTGTGTGTGTGTGTGTGTGTGTGTGTGTGTGTGTGCTTGATGTGCCCTAGGATAAGAGTGTGTATGTGGAGGACTGGGGAGAGGGCCTCACTGGTCGCAGCTCGTCTGTGCTGTGCGTAGCTGACCTGGACAAAGGTCATGTGATCATCATCAAGAGCGTCCCACAGCACACAAGCCCTGCCCAGGTACACACACACACACACACACACACACACACACACACACACGGATAAGAGCATGAGCCTACCATGCTCAGGGCCCCAAAAAAACAGTTGATGGTTCCAGAAAATGGGCTTGCATTGCATCACATACTGTTCATCCAGGAGGGTCATAAAGACATACAGTATTTAGGCCCTTAGTCATTTGGCAGGTGTGTCAGGTGTCAGATGTCAGGTGTTTGACACATGCATGATGTAAAGAATGTTGACTGTTGACACAGTATGTGTGAATAAGGAAAATATGAGGGTCAAGCAGGAGGATATTACAACATTGACTCATTAAACGAGTAATGACCCGTGTGTTGTTACTGTATATGTTTGCATTTCTCTCTCTCTCTCTCTCTCTAGCTCTCTGTCACATCATTGATATTTGCATTGTGTGTGTGTGTGTATGTGTGTGTGTGTGTGTGTGTGTGTGTGTGTGTGTGTGTTACATTTTTTTCCTGGGGTGTGTAGGCTCTTTGGACTCCAGATGGTGAAGGCGTGATCTATGTTGGGTTGTTTGAGGATCCTTTCAGACTAGGACTGAAGTTCTGCTCCAATCGCAGGTGAGTGTGGTGGGAGATGGGTGAAGGGCTCTCATCTGCCAGACAGGCGCCCCCTGTTGGCTGGCTGACTGACTGCGTCCTGATTAGCTGTGTGTCTGTCTCAACAGGTCCAGTTTGTATCACCTAGATTTGCAGGGTCATCTCGGTGAGTGAAGAAATGACTAGCTCTGTGTGTGTGTGTGTGTGTGTGTGTGTGTGTGTGTGTGTGTGTGTGTGTACTCTATACATTTGTTGGAGATGTTGCATGTCCATGTTATTGCTTGTACAAACCGTATCTCCATTATCCAATTCTGCTGTTGCTGAGTGTGTGTGTGTGTGTGTGTGTATTATGTTGAGGCTGCTCTTATATCTACTCTTTGGTCGTGATTAGAGAGCTTGGCAGACTGGCCGGCCGCTGGCCAGAGTGTGTCGTGTCCGCGCCTCAGTCCCGATGGACGCTGGCTGGTGTACCTGAAGGGGGAGGTGTTTGGACCTCACCACCAGTGCCTCAGCCTCCAGCAGGTACACACACACACACACACACACACACACACACACAGACACACACACACACACAGACAAACACACACACACACACGCAGAGACACAGACAGAGACACACGCGCGCACACACACACACACACTTTTACATTTACATTTAGTTATTTAGATGATGACTTTAACCAAAACGGCTTAAAAAAAAGGGGAAACAATCACGGTACAGTGTGAAAAGGACATGTTAGTGTAGCAACAAGTACTACTCACGTAACAGTAGTGACAGTTCAAGGAAGACAAACAGTAGTCTATTGGTACAGTAAGTGCTTGATTAAGCCTGTCCAGTTAAGGAGGTGTTCTCTGAAGAGTTGTGTCCTCTTTTGGAAGCTGAATGGTGTTTGTATGTTTACCAGTATGACTGGCAGACCAAGAAGACCTCTGTGCTGCTGGATGTTGTGAAGAGGCCAAAGCCAGGTAGACAATTCTGTGTGTATGTGACTGTAAGCCACTCTTACAGGGGAGCTACACCAGGCGTGTAACTCAAGCGTTCCGTTCGCAAAGCATATGTTGCAGCAGCTGATAATCACTATAATCAATGGAAGTAGCTACACCAGACGTGACAGTGGGACGTACATTCTAAAAAAATAGACCAGTCTTCTAAAATGGATTTTGCGCCTTGCGAATGGAACGCTTCAGTTACACGCCTGGTGTACCTGCCCTGTTATACTGTATTACAGTGGTACAATATCAGAGATTGACAGCTACGGGTCATTAACATTAAACAGTGTGACTATGGGGCTTGTAATGCTGTCTGCTTGTGTATGTGTGTTTGTGTTGTGTGTGTTTGGATGGTACAGGAGAATTTGCGGGAATCTATGAGGCTTTGCCATCACGCTGCTGGTCCTCAGACAGCCAGAGGATTATATTCAGCAGTGCTCGTGGAAACTACAAGGTACACACACACACACACACACACACACACACACACACACACACACACACACACACGCATAGACTAAGAATGTCTTGCATTTAACATAGGCTTTGTCTTCTGCTAGGATCTCTTTGTGTTGGACATAATAACCAAAAGAGTGACTCGGCTCTCAGACAGTAAGTAGCTAGCATAGCAGTGAATTTCTAGTTTTTGTATGTAAAAACGATGCCACATGTATGTCTACATGCAGTGTTATCGATGGCACTTAGAAAGTTTGTGTAGCTCAAGTGAAACTGCCATCATGGAAACAGTACATCACACTGTGTGTGTGTGTGTGTGTGTGTGTGTGTGTGTGTGTGTGTGTGTGTGTGTGTGTGTGTGTGTGTGTGTGTCGCAGCCTCTGAGTTTGGTTGTTGGAAGCTGCTGCTGGTACATAAGGACCTGCTGGTGGTCAGCTGTTCCGCCCCTAACCGTCCCCCACGCCTGGTATGATGACCCTCCAACCGAACGCAAGCAGGACAGATTTCACATTAGAATATTAGTTAATAGATAAATCGTTTTTTCCAGGGCAATAATCATTGTCACACATGTTTTTGTGTGTGTGCGTGCGCGTGCGCGCATGCGTGTGTGTGTGTGTGCGTGTGTATGTGTGCACAGAGGGTGGGTTTCCTGCCTCCTGCAGGTGGAGAGGCGGGGATCTCCTGGGTGACCCTGAATGACCCCTCGCTGAACTGTGAGCTGGAGTGGCGGGCGCCTGAGCTCAGTCCTGCTCCCCAGGAGGAGAACCTCCAGTTCTGTGAGTCCCATAGAGCCTGAGCGCCACACCTCACACAATAACAACAGCAATACTAGAAAAGCACTCTGAGAGCACAGACCTCCGCCAAGCGAAAACAGAACCGCCTCCTGGATCAAGGCGGTGATACGGATCACTCCCAAAATGTATTTGTTTTTTCCTTTGGTCATTTCAGAACTTTCCTGAAAATGTTATTGAAATCCATCCGCACGTTTTTGAGTTATCTTGCTAACAAACAAACAAACAGATAAACAAACCCTGATGAAAACCTCCCTGGCGGGGGTAATTACATTGTATAGCCATATTTTTGTATCCTTAGAAGACGTCTTACTTATTGCTAGAAAAATTGCAACGTGAAACCACAAATTAACCGGATCAAATGTATTCAATGTAACTAAACACAAACGCTGGTTTGGACCTTGGTCCAGACTTTCAGGCGTGAAAACGCCTTAAACACGTTGCAAATGGGTACAAAAACAAATGTGTTGCGTATATAGTTTTGTTGAGTTTATACAACTACATGAAGAAACACTCAATTCTGCCGTGCCCAGTTGACACTCCTTGTCTGTCCTCCCTCCAGCGGGCCTGCGGATTGGAGTGCTGCTGGTGAAGAGGGTCGTTCGTGATCGCTCAAAGCTACCTTTGGTCGTCTTCATTCATGGTAAAGTCCTACTTCACACCCTAACATGTCTCCCATTTCTGAAATATTTGCTGCTGTCTGCTCTGATCCCTTTATGAGTGATGTTTCTTCATCTCTCCTGAACTCACTCTCTTTGGTATCTGTATAGTTTCTCCTCTCACTCACATGTCTAAACAAACACAATCCACACAGCCTTTTCTTTCATCTCTCTCTTTCAAAAGATGTTTGTTTGTGAGTAGTAACAGGTGTGTGTGTGTGTGTGTGTGTGTGTGTGTGTGTGTGTGTGTGTGTGTGTGTGTGTGTGTGTGTGTGTGTGTGTGTGTGTGTGTGTGTGTGTGTGTGTGTGTGTGTGTGTGTGTGTGTGTGTGTGTGTGTGTGTGTGTGTGTGTGTGTGTGTGTGTGTTTCCTCAGGCGGTCCACACTCTCAGTTCTGTGCCGAGTGGATCCCCAGCGTAGCAGCTTTGGCCAATCTGGGCTACGCTGTGCTTATGGGTAAGACGCTAGCAGCATAGACGCTAGCATACAGTAGCTTAGAGGAGTGTTTCTCTCTAATTGGGCTTAAACAATTAATCAATTAATCAATTAGTTGCCAACTATTAAGTTAATCAGCAACTATTTTAGTATTCTAGTTAATCAGATTGTGTTTGATCGTATAATTCTCTGATAGCAGCTTCTTAAACATGAATGTTTTTCAGCTTTATTGAGGCAGTTGAGGACATAATCTTTTTTTTTCTTCAATTTTCTGACGTTTTATTGATCAAACAACTAATTGATTAATCAAGTAAATAATTGATAAGCTAAACAACTATGAAAATAATCATCAGTTGCAGCCCTACTCTCAAATTGCTGCTATAACCTACTTACTGAATCTCACATGCTAGTAGACAGTCTGACTGTGGTAGCATGGTTCTTGCATGCAATGTATCCTTGTGTCTGGTTCCTGTGTCTAAATGCTTGTGTGTTTGTGGGAGGATAGTGAACTACCGTGGCTCCACTGGCTTTGGGCAAGATAGCATCCTCTCTCTGACTGGGAACATCGGTTGCCAGGATGTCAAGGATGTACAGGTGTTGTATACTAATATGGATCCTTCAACACCCTAATGTGCCTGTTTAAAAACATTATTCACATCATACACATACTCCCTCGCAAGCATGCAAAGCCCTCAGAGGTCTTAGAAAATTTCATTCTTTTATTTTCATTGGATTGCTTATATTGACACTATTTATTGTTAAGTAGCTATTCTCTTTAGTCAACACTATAGTATGATCAACTGCTAAATTGAATTATTGTGTTGTTTTGTTTGTATGTCGACAAAAGCATCTGCTAAGCACCATAACCATAACCATAACCATAATCACTGTCGTTTTCTCCTCTGACTTCCTGTTTCCCAGAGGGCCGTTCTGTATGCGCTGCAGGATGACGTGACCCTTGACCCCCAGCGGGTTGTGGTGATGGGCGGGTCACACGGTGGCTTTCTGGCCTGTCACCTCGTCGGTCAGTACCCAGACTTCTACAAAGCGTGCGCAGCCCGCAACCCTGTCATCAACGCTGCCACTCTTGTTGGCACCAGCGACATAGTGGACTGGTGAGTGCACACACACATAAACACACACACACATACACACACACACACACACACAGATTCACACTTCTATACAGTATGAGTATGTTTACAGGTACCTATAGACATGTAATACTCTGTGATATTTTATATGATGTGCATGATAATGTTTTACCCTTTCTTTGTGTGTGTGTGTGTGTGTAGGCGATACTCCTCTATGGGACTGAAGTACTCATTTGGGCAGGTCCCCACTTCAGAGGCACTGAGCCTCATGCTGGAGAGATCACCCATCATACATGCAGAACAGGTACACACTTGCACATTCACACACACACACACACACACACACACACACACACACACATACACACACACACACACACACACACACACACACACACACACTCATACACACACACACACACACACACACACACACACACACACACACACACACACACACACACTCATACACACACTCATACACACACACACACACACACACACACACACACACACACACACACACACACACACACACACACACACACACACACACACGCACACGCCTTACAGCTTTATTTACAGCCACATAATATAGTTGAGAGCTGTCTATAGTTTCTTGTACTGGCTTCTATGGGAGATGGCAATTAATGAACATGCTATTTGTCATCCATGAAACTGTAGCTCCACAGATCTCCTTAACTGTGTGTGCCTGTTGTGTGTTGGAGCAGATCCGTGCACCTGTGTTGCTGATGTTGGGGGCTAAAGACAGGAGAGTGTCCCCCCACCAGGGCCTGGAGCTCTACAGAGCGCTGAAAAGCAGGAACTCCCCCGTCAGGTCTGCTCTCACTGTCACACACACACACACACACACACACACACACACACACACACACACACACACACATACTTGAACTTATAGTTCATGACATGAGTGATGGGCTCTTTGATTCTGTGGTCATGTCAAGCCATATTTGTTTGAACTGAGAAGTACATGTTCATGAATGTGTGTGTGTGTGTGTGTGTGTGTGTGTGTGTGTGTGTGTGTGTGTGTGTGTGTGTGTGTGTGTGTGTGTGTGTGTGTGTGTGTGTGTGTGTTTTCTTTGTCACAGGCTGCTGTGGTTTGTGGAGGATGGCCACTCTCTTGGGAGTGTGGAAACTCAGGCAGACTGCTTCATCAACATTGTGTTATGGTTCCAGCAAGCTTTGAAATCGAAGCGACATTGAGGCAGCACAAACACACACACACACACACACACTCACACGTACACACACACACACACACACTCTCTCTCTCACACACTCCCTCTCTCCTCCTTTCTTAAGCTCCTTCAGTGACAATACTGTGTTTTATAGCAATGTTTTGCAATGGTTATGAGACTCATAAAGCACTCTGAGACGTGGCATACTGGAGCATTGTGTCTGTATTCATGATTCTTCACAGTGCGTACAACCATTTTACAGAACACTCAAGGTAAAGTTGCATGATTGAGATGTGTGCAGAAAGTATCAACTGGTGTCACGGTTTATATGAGAGGGTTCTCATGGACAGGTGTTTGTCAGAGTTCAAATTCTTCTTCAGTGCATTCTGTTCTAAATAGCTTTATGAAAATATTTCAGGTCTGTTCAATAGTCATTTTGCCACTCAGTAAATAAGGCTGTGCGTTTGATATTTTGGTAGTGATGTCCCTCCTAAGGGTGTAAAAAAGAAGAGAGAAACACTGACCAATTATTAGTCATTTTATTTACTGAGTCCCTTAGCTTAGGTCATGCTGTATATTGTCAAGCTATATGTTAGATGGCACTTCCCACTGGATCTCTGGAGGAAGCAGAAACACTTCTAGTCCCCAGGGACTCAAAGCTTAAAAAAAAAAACATATTTTAAATGCTTGAACTCCACCTGGACTGAGATGATTATAACCAAACCAGTCTTCTTATCTTCTGAACACATCTCATATTTCATTAGTAGTATAAAACAAAATATAAAAATCACAAAATTAAAAAAAAAAAAGCGGTTAGAATCCTGTGCTAGGTATAGAACGAGAGCTGCAGGTGCAGATCTCTCTGTGACAGGAGGGAACCTTTGGTGGAGAGCTTCATCAGAAACACTATGATGGACATCAAGCACAGTGCAATGTACGTATGGAAACTGGAGTGTGTGTGTGTGTGTGTGTGTGTGTGTGTGTGTGTGTGTACAAAAAAAAGGAGTGTGAATGAGTACGGACAACTTATGACTGTAAGGCTGGATACGGATGCGACTTAATGACATAAAAATGCTAATTGTAAAAAAAGTTGATCTTCACGACGCTTACATTCTTTTAAACGAGCATCCATAAAGACATGGTTTGTGTGTGTGTGTGTGTGTGTGTGTGTGTGTGTGTGTTTTATAGTGTGGTACAAGTGGTTATAAGAGACACCTTTCCCTGAGACTGATGACGTGAGACTAGCAGCACCAGTGTGCTCTGCCCTTGGTTGGCTTGCGGAGCCACACACTCTGTGTTCCTGTGTACTGTTGAGGTGTGAATGCTGCATGTGTGACCACGTGGTTCTCCAAGTGTGTGTGTGTGTGTGTGGGAGGGGTAGACTGAAAGAGAAACGGCCCATTCCGCTTTATCATTCTTGTATAGAGCTCGCTTTCTTCCCTCTGTCCTCCTCTCCCTCTCTCCTTCTCCTTCCCCTTCCCTCTCTCTCTCTCTCCCTTTCTCCTGTGGGGGCATTTCTACAGGCCTGTGCTTTCCACCATGTTGTAGGCTTCGTACAGGAGATTCAGCAGGTCCTTCTTCTCCTTCTCAGGAAGGAAGCTGGCCTGGGCTGCATTGATGTTCTGCCCAGAGGAAGACACAAACACATGTAGACCATCAGAGTGTGTGTGTGTGTGTGTGTGTCTCTGTGTGTGCATGTTTGGTTGAATTGTGTTTGTCAGTGTGTGCTCTGACAATAAGTCTGTGTGTGTGTGTGTGCATGCATTTGTGTTTGGTTGACGTGTGTTGGTAGTCAGTGTGTGTGTGTGTGTGTGTGTAGAGAGAGAGAGAGAATTCATACCAGTGTCTTGAAATCATCCTCAGTGAAGCCCATATGTTTCTTCACAGTCTCATAGTCTGTGTCCAATGTGGAGTCAAATATGAGTGGATCATCAGTGTTGAGGGAATAGTTGGCTTTGTCCTTCTTAAACCTGCAGGACACACACACATACAAACCTTATCAACACAAAAACACACATGCCCAGCCTGGAAATAATGCACACACACACACACACACACACACACACACACGCACGCACACAAATTAAATAC
>NC_085000.1:16427727-16432727 GCF_963854185.1 Sardina pilchardus | reverse complement strand
CACACACACACACACACACACACACACAAGACAGATGGCATTTGTCAGAATAATGGTCCTTACTAATAGACCAGTGGTAAAGGTATGTCAGTTAAACAGTGATAGCATCCAGACGGAGTGGAGTGTCCAGGTGGGAGTGGAGAGAGGAGAGGGGTGACCAAGGGGAAGGCCGCAGATGCAGTGGACAGACACTCACAGGGGAGCTACGCCAGGCGCCTAACTGAAGCGTTCCGTTCGCAACACGTAAAATCCATTTTCGAAGACTGGTCTATTTTTTTTTTCCGAATGTACGCGCCACTGTCATGTCCAGTGTATAGCTACTTCCATTGATTATAGTGATTATTAACTGCTGCAACATACGCTTCGCGAACGGAACTCTAATTCAGTTACGCGCCTGGTGTAGCTTCCCTGTCACTCCTTCTTTCCTCCATGTCCACAGAGAGCCGATAGCCACCCAGAGAGACGGCTCATTCAGCCATCAGATCACATTACACTAGCCACCATCATGTCACACAACACAACACAACACAACACAGTGCATCAGTTCTCATTACATACACACTCTCCCCCTGGTGCTGAATGCTTGTTCATGTTTGTGCTTCGACTCGCCCAATCACACATGAGCTGACACAAGGAACATGATTGATAAACAAGCTGAGCTGGCTGAGAGTGTGTGTGTGTGGGGGGTATGACGCACACACACACACACACACACACACTCAGCGGTCAGTGTGTGACAGTCAGTTTAGTTTCCCTCTCCAATGAGGAAATCGATCACACAGGGAAACAGAAACACTGTTCATCGCTACGTAGTTGTTTGTGCAGGGACTCACGGTCTTGACTATGTCCCCTAAACACTTTGAGCCTTTTGCAAACAGTCTGCTTCACCATCAGCAAATGTGCACTGCTCTCTGAAGTGACCCTGGATTGCCTCTGATCCACGCACGCCAGCACTCAGGCTTGTTTTTTAACCGGAGCCATATGCTTTGGTTCCATTGCCAATATCGAAGTCGTATTTCAACTGCAGAATTTCATGGAGCATGAAAAAGAAGGCGTAGGGGGGTTTCTCAAGAGGAAAATGGTTTTCCCCATGAATCACGGAATGGGAGGATGAAGGAGCACTTCCAAATGACCGCGACCATCCAAGTCTATCTATAGACCAACGTGAAAAACAACAGATGTTGACAAAACACTGACAGCAAAGAACTGCTGACAGTTGTTGACCAACATTTTGTATTGCAAATACCATGGAACAAAACAGGGAATATATTTAGCCAATTTGCCACTATGGAAATCCTACTGCCGCTGTGTTTTGGCTCAAGGCATGGTGTAGTGGGTGGGCACTAGGGCCTGTAAGACGTGAAGCATGCAGACACACACACACACACACACACACACACACACACACACACACACAGACACACACAAACAAGACAGGCAAAGCAGCAGACTGTTTGCTCGGCCTTCAAATGTGTTTCCCGCATTTTTTCCCCCCTCCTGAACAAGAAGGCTTTGTGACTCTTTCTGTGATAACACTGTGAACAGGCTGAGAGTCACGCAGAGGGAAAGAGAGAGAGAACGAGAGACAGAGAGGGAGATAGAGAGAGAGTGCAGGGAAAGAGAGAGAGAGTGGAGGGGGAGTGCATTACTTGGCATGTGGCGCATGCAGCACAGAATGGACCTGGCTTTGATTTTGAAGGCTTTCTCTCCCTCGCTCAAACCCTCGTTCACCAGCCTCACCACCTCATCTGGCGTGATGTCTCCTCTGAGAGAGAGAGAGGGAGAGAGAGAGAAGGAGAGAGAGAGAGAGAGGGAGAGAGAGAGAGAGAGGGAGAAAGAGAGAGAGAGAGCAGATTAGTTTCAGTACATGACACCAAAGCAGTTAAGAAGACATGGCACATTTATGCAACAATCAGTCTCCGAAAATGAATCTGACAGCTCTGGCCGTAAACACTAAACAGCAGCATCCTGCTTCTTAGGGAAGCTAAACATGCTGCTTCAGGTGCCCTGGAAGAGAAGCTACTGCTACAGGAAACGCTGACTGCTGACCTCGCGTGAGCTAAAAGCAGAAGTGAGAGGCGGCCTTGGATGTTCTCTGCAAAACAACTCTGACAGTGAAACTCTAGAACTCATCAAGGCCACAGCAAACACCTCAGCTCACATGTTTGGACCAGTGTGTGTGTGTGTGTGTGTGTGTGTGTGTGTGTGTGTGTGTGTGTGTGTGTGTGTGTGTGTCCAGTAAGTGTCAATATGTCTGTGTTGTAACACAAACTGTCTCTTGGGGACATTTCAGTTTTCTAAACCTTATGCTGAAGCTAAAGCACTAAACGGACCTACGGTACCCCTACACTCCTATACCCCAAATGGGAGGTAGCCTTAACTTATTCCCCGAAGTGTGGGGTTACTGGCTGAAACTCAACTGTGTGAGATCAATCTTTCATGTTGTCCAGGGTGCTGAATTGCAAACTGTTAGCTCAGTTTACCAGTGCCTGAGTGAGTGCTTAGTGGTGTGTCCAGTGGCACATTTCTAGGAATATGTATAACACTCCCTATTCCCCTAAACCTTGCTTTACCGAAACCTGTTTGTGTTTAGGTACATATTCTGAACCCGCTTATTATTTGAACTCAGTGAAGTGAAAGTGAAACTATCGTGGTCTGATAGCCAAAACTGTGACAGTGTGTCTTCAACTGTGATACATTTGCCTTTATCTGTAGACCTGTTTTTTCTTGGTCAGTGGTATAATGACTTTTAGAGGATGGAAGATAAGGTTTTGTGGATCACGATGCGCCACACGTCACCTTCTGCCCCTGGGCACAAGGTTTAATAAAAGTGTGCACGGTGCAAAAATCGCCACTGACTGGGTGTAAGAGAAGAATAAGGTTTGCATCACGCTTTGTGCCTCTATAAAAATCCAAATAGAACCCATAGACACACACACACACACACACACACACACACACAGAGTAGAGTAGAGTAATGTACTGATATGTATCAATGAAGCTGAATGAAGGCGACAGCCTGTCAGTTGGGCAGTTCATATTACAATGATATACATTATCATACCTTATATGTGACCATTCAAAGCGAAAGTGTCGTTTTGCGCACAACGTTATTTTGAGATAATCAACAATAACAAACTTCCGGGTTAAAATGTTGAATTTCACGTTTTCGCATAATTTGACTGTATACAGTCTACAGTTTCATATCGTGAACACATTTCACGGAAAAACATACGTTTTGACTGTTAAACCCGGCGAAGATTCAACACATTTGCTGTCATTCCCGTTGTGCACGCGCCGCTTAAAAACGTGATTTCTCCTCTTCTGGCATATCGTGACAGGAGAACCATGTCAACTTTGGATGCGGTTATCTTAGCGATAGTTTGTGTAATACCCTCGATATACATACCGTTGGAAAGCTTAGTTTATGGTCGTTCACGTGAGCACAATAACTTAATTTAATACATTTTACCGAAACGACTGGTTCCGCTTTACAGGGTCACATATGAGCTGTGGTGTGGTCTTTTCTGTCACAAATGTGAATCTAAGATTTGTCTTGACCTGCCACTGTTATACACACACACACACACACACATACACACACACACACACACACACACACACACACACACACACACACACACACACGGGCACACACACACACACAAACACACACACGGGCACACACATACACTCATACACATGGGCACACACACACACACACACACATGGGCACGCACACACGGACACATACACACGCACACACACACACACACACACACACACAGGGTCCTTACTCTGTCTGTTCCCAGGGGATGGGCTCCACTCCGCTGTTGGCCAGGAAGTGGGGGCTGTATCTCACCTCCACGTAGGCCACGCCCTCTTTGGCTTTGGTCTCCACAAACTCATAGGCAATCCGCTTAATGGCCTTGCGGTCTCCTCTGTGGACACACACACACACATTCCTCTTTAGAACATCCCCCGCAAAATAGAAGTGTGTAATTCTCCGATGAGGTTTGCGTCATTTGTGTCTGCGTCAATCAGTACAGTACATGACTATAAAGACTCGTCTCTATCCACAATCATCACATCAAGCTACTTCACACTGTAGGATAAAGACAAATGGTTTCATGTTGCAGTGGTTTTGCATGTACACTATTGTGGGTAGCTTATGCAAGGCACAGAGGCTTCATGGTGACATGAACAAATCCGCCCGGAGACAAACTTGGTGAAACTTGGTTTCTAAATAGGGAGGGGGAATGTCACTCCTGACAGCCCTGAGGCAGGCGGCAGGGCTGGCATCTGATTGGTCAGGGCTGCTGAGAGATGAGGCTTAGCTCTAATGGGGAGCATGATAGAGGAGACATGGAGCTTCTGCTATCACAGTGTGTGCTTGGCCTCCTGTCAGGTTGTGTGTGTGTGCGCGTGTTTATGTCTGTTTGTCTGTCTGTCTGTCTGTGTGTTATGGTCTGGACTGATCACAGGGTGTGTGTGTGTGTGTGTGTCTGTCTGTGTGTGTGTGTGCGCGTGCGTGCGTCATTTGGCCAGAGGTCCAGGCATGCTGGTGTTTTCACTCTCTCCTCAGAGTAGCACATAGTAACACTACACACTGACTGACCCCTGTCTGACCCCATGTCCTCAAGCAACTCTTCGCATGTCGCTGACCTAACCACGGGCTAATTATGAAATAACTTCCTTGAGAGCGGACGGAAAGGTCACCCTAATCTGCTGGGTCTGACTAGAGATGTTGCTGTCCAGTCCCCTCTGTACATGAGAAAAAGTAGACCGAAGAAGAGAGAGTGCAATATATATGTATATTACACTGAGCAGTGAGCACTTTGAGTGAGTGCAGTGAGTGCCTGCTTTGTAGGACACTTTCTAAACAGCCATGCTAATAAGGTCACCCCAAATGAAATTACCTTTACATGAATTCAGAGAAAGAGAGCTCTCAGCGAGGCGCTGCCGACTGATAGAAAAGCCCGAAGAGGAAACAAAAGCAC
>NC_085000.1:16415227-16422727 GCF_963854185.1 Sardina pilchardus | reverse complement strand
CACGTTAGGTAACTTATATGTGTGTGCACACATGAGGGAAGTGGGTGGGAGACTCAATACAGCAGAAAAAAGGGTGCCCTTTGGCATAGAGAGATCTTTATAACTTGAGTAATTATTGACTGCGGGATGACTTCCCCGGTCATAAAGGCATACCATTATCAATCAATGGGAGCGCGCACAGATTGAGGGCGCTGTGAGGGTCGTCCGCTGCAGAGCCTGAAGAGTTAGTAACCCACAGGAGAATACCTTCATCTGGGCTGATATGAGGGAATAATTATAGCGTTTGACTCCAGGACGTTAGTCCTACATTCGTTAGGATACTTTAGGATAGCTACTTTATTGTCATAGCAGGGGACCATTTTCATTTGAGTAAAGTCAGGTCTTTGTTGGTGTGACAATATCAGGGTAAGAGACATTACATGAATGAGTTTGCGTCAGTTTGAATTAAGATGTCAATTGACAGGGGACTGTAAGGCTGGTGGACACGGCTAAAGCTCTAATTGGTCGTGACAACGGAAGCCTCTAATTCATTTACCAGTGGGAAAATAAGTGCATGTGGTCGCCATCTGAGAATGGGCCTACGTTACTTTCTACTCTGTGTATAGAAGAGGAGACACATCTTAAGTGCTTCTCTGTGCCAAACCTTTTGTCCTTCCGCAACTCATCTTAGTAGGCGGCCCGAGATGTTTATTCACACACTTGTCTCTGGAGTGCTGTTTTGGTCAACGCTAATGGAGAGCTAATGGAAGAACCATGCATTATTCAGCTCATGGCTTGTCTTCAAAGCTTCCCATTACCCAAACAACCACTTCCGACAGGCGATTTTTCACGAGCTCTTTAGAAGAAAAAGTTAGAATTTAAAAGCTTAAGTTCATTGCCTTCCTCATGGAGAAAACCACCACTTCACCACCTTGACAGAACCCATCAGAAAGTTACGGTAGAACCTTTCAGTGCTTTCAGAACTGATGGATCTTTTGCAGAGTCACCTAAAAGGTGAGGAATCTACACCCAGAACTTGAATTCAGCAGAGTGCAGCAGACACTGAGTTGCTCTGGGGTGAATGGCCCGGGGAATAACTGTAAGTGGCTTTGGATGAAAGCACCAGCCAAGTACATAACTCATTAGTGAGTCTCATGCTTCTTATTATTTCATCATCTTGTATCACTGTGGCAGGACAAGACAAACCTTAGATTCGCATTAATGACAGAAAAGACCACACTTTCTCTGCCTCAGTGTAATATGAGCTGCCCAACTGACAGGCTCTAGCCTTCATTCATTGATACATATCAGTGCATTACTCTAATCTGTGTGTGTGTGTGTGTGTGTGTGTGTGTGTGTGTGTGTGTGTGTGTGTGTGTGTGAGAGAGAGAGAGAGAGAGAGAGAGAGAGAGAGAGAGAGAGAGAGAGAGAGAGAGAGAGAGAGTGTGTGTGTGTCTGAGTGCGCGGCAAAACACAAGCTGGACTCCAAAGGGCATTTCTGATGCTATGAATCAGCATCACACCAAGATGTCCCAACAATCCTTTGTGACCCATGTCCTACAGGTTTCCTCTGTGTCCCACCCTACCATATCAGAGTCCCCTTCCCTACCATATCAGAGTCCCCTTCCCCTGACAGTAGCACCGATTTACAAGGACTTCATTCACTCGTCTCTTTCTATGCACATGGCAAAATGTATTGATTTAAAAGGATTTGGGCATTTTACTGGTGAATTCTACTGATGTGCCGGGTAATAAATGTACTATGACAGCGCATTTGACATCAAGCCATTAGGACTGCGTTGGTTGCTCAGGTCAGGTGTTTTGCTGTGTAATTATGTAGAACTGTATTTATTTATACTTAAAACGGTAGCCTAAAGGGCATTGAGTTGCTTCAGGCATACTAGTAATAGGCATACTAGAATGTTTTACGACAACGAACGGAAAACCGCAGAATGCCGGCGCGCGTGCGGTCTATGGGGATTCCCCACAAAATAACGTGTTTAAGTCTGAAGTATGACAGGCTATTGTAGCTACATAAATAAAAACGTAAGATTATCCTATTGTCGAAACTCATAGTAGGCTATATAAGTAGAAATATGAAGTAGGCCTACACTTCATTGAGAAGAAATACAAATGCGTAAAGTTAAAAAATCCATGTTTGCGTGTGCAATCATTGCCATATGCTCTAATCCGAAACCATAGCCTACCTGCCCACCTATCACTTCTCAGTGTTAACGCTTAGACCCACCTTAGGCTTGTTGAATGTTTGTTGTTGGTCGTTCGTGCAGTGTTCTGCCATACTTAGATCTTTCTGAAGGCTTCCCCCAAAACGTGTTGAAAACAAACGTAACTCCAACGCCTACTTCACCAAAGCCTGTATCCAATAGCTCCGATGTAACCGGTAAATTATATAGCGCACGACAACATGAGTCTCTCCTCCCCCCCAACTTGCCACGCCTATACGCGTAGACTGTAGACTCAACCCCTTGACTAGTTCCGCGTCCGCCGAAGCGGTAGCAGCAGGTTAAGAAGATTACTGGGCGCTCAACAACTCTCAACTCTCAGCAAGGCTCAAGCGCTTTAATTAAGACCGAGGGAGAGAGAGACCTCAGGCAGGGTAGAGACCAGTTCCTTGTTCCTTGGTTTTAGGTAGGAGGATACTTGTATGTCTCTCTCTCTCTCTCTCTCTCTCTCTCTCTCTCTCTCTCCATTCATTCAATAGCCTATTTAGTGTATTAGGTAAACAATATATCAAGCGGTTCGACTACTTGCTTACGCAGACAGGACTGTAGGTCATAGGTGTGTACAGTGACACATTGTCCTACTGTATATGTGCGGAGCTGTCACTTTGGATAGGCATTTGGATTAATAGAGTGATCAACAACAAAAAAGTATATATATTACAAACACCTGAGAAGAAACCAAGAACACTTTATATTGTTCTGCAATAGGCTACAATAGAATAGAAAGCGCTGGGTCAGGCACCAGAAGCTGAAGATGAAGAACATTTTGTATAGATGAAGATGAAGAACATTTTGTAGTTGAAGATGAAGAACATGTTGTATAGTTGAAGATGAAGAACATTTTGTATAGTTAGTTCTGTCGAGGGCATTACAGTGTCTGGGCCCAGAGATCAGAAAGCCAGACAGTGTAATGAAATGTGCTATTAAACTACACAGGCTACTTGCTGGGGTATTTTCCCAGTCAGTAGACAGAAATTGCACTGTAATGGTACTTGAAATGGTATGACATTTCAACTTTACCCAACATTATCTTAAATAGCTTAAATATTACTCACTGCTGTCTGGAAAACTAAATTTCGTAACGTCTATAGGCCTAACTAGTCAGCAGCCCATAGCATAAAGTTAGAATCCATCGATGTGCCCATCAGTTGTTCATGGGACATTTAATGTTGTAACAACTTAGCCTGTTAGACTGTTTCACGAAGTTTGCAACACTTTCATTGTGATAGGCACTAACTTTGAAATCATTGCTCCAGCCTTACCTTGATCAGAGATTCCTATTGTTGTTTTCTATGTATATCTAAACTTTACCTAAACTGAAAGTAAACAGCATCAACAGCCAGGAAACAATTTATTTGGGTCTACTTTTGCTCTAAACAAATTTCTAAATTTTTCCAACAGTATTTTTTGACGTTTGCAGGTGTTTGCTATACACAATACGTTTCAGATGTGTCTGCTGATTGGCCTGACTTGTTTATAGTCTGAGGAAAACGGTTATGAAGTATGGGTTGCCAGACTAGATCTCCCTGAAAGAAGAAGATCGGGGGACAATAATAAGGTTGTAAGTGCCTTGTGTAGGATTAAATTAATCGTCGTATTTAACCCACCCACACAGATTTCCAACTGTCGTTGGGTGTTGGCATTTCTGAAGAAACACAAAACACAAAATCCGATAATTAAACCATAATTAAATGCTCTGAATGCATTTCTCTGCCTTTTGTTTGTAAAGTTCTTAGGAGCACAAGCTGTTCTATCAGTGCAGGCATCACAAGCATCATGTATGACATGCATTTGACACGCAATTGCCTATATGCCACACACTTCCTGGAAGGCTTTTCAGCCAGCACAAATGTACCTGTACCTGTTTACATGGACCTGGTTGGGTGTGAGACTCATTGTAGGCTACATTAAAATGCTGAAGGATTTATGTGCGTATTGAAGATGAATAAGGAATTGCTCTGTGGGGCAAATAAGATGTTTAGTGTTGAAGTGAACGCGAAAGGAGCAGAATATAGCAGGGGCATCGAACTGGGGGTAAAAACGGTACTGATTACTAGGGGAGGGAAGGGCCTTGAAAAGTCTGGAACATATTTTATTTTACTTGGATATTTCCTATTGTAATAATGTAATAATGAATGAAATGTAATGATGAATGAAGTGTAAAGTTGTCTGAGTAACTTGGTCGATTGCATACAAAAAAAAGACTATCTAAGTTCTCACCCACCCTTTGCATTGCATTTTGTTTTTTACCCTATCACTTTTTACCCTATCGCAGGGACGGTCTGGGACTAAAGGATCCCAGGATTTTACACTACGCCCCTGCTGACTGATGTCACATGACCTTAAGAAGAAGAAAGGAAGGAAGGAACACAAAAAGACAAATGTGAAGAGGCCACACTAACACCATTGCCTCCTCTTACAAGTTGAACTGACGACTGAATCCGCTCGTTTTGTACAAAGAGTATCCAAATGACTTAACTCGTTTAAGCTACCATTTCAACCATTACACTATACATTTAGACAATAAATGCTCAGTCACATTGCACATGGTATGCACTGTGTCGTGCCTAGCGGCGAGTGCAGTGTATGCCTCGTACAATGTCAACCCCCTTCAATAGGTAGCCTACAGTAGGGCATCTGTTTGCACTAGCCTGTCTTGTTTGTTTATGTGTTTATCTCTCATCCTATGCAGTAATCATTAAGTGCATCCCTTTTCATCAGCACAGACCTGGGGCTCCTCAGCCAATCACAGTGGTCTCCGCATGCAAGCTTGTGCAAAAAGAACAATGATAACAACAATCGCCATAACAATGGAGCCTTTCTATTATCTTATGAGCTGTCATTCCGTACTGTAATTTGGTCTCTTAATCTAATTTGTTTAATAGCTTTTAAGAGAAAAATGTAAGTGTGAATAGGAGTACTCAGTAACATAAAAAGCTAAATTGTGGTAAAACAGATTTAGTTCTTTCCAGGAATTCTGAGGCCTGAGAGGGATGACATTGTGTCTGTCATAGCTACAGTAACACACAAACACACACACACACACACACACACACACACGCATGCACACAACCACACACACACACACACACGCTTAATCTCGCAGGTGGGCAACTCAACTCAAAAAACAACTGAATGAATGTTTTCATGCAGGTAGTGTGTGGTGTATGGATGGGGTAGGATGGAATTGGTTCCACAATGTTGACACTCTGATATACAGCCATACAGTAATGTAATTACTTACAATGATGCGCCATCCTGTGTTCAGACAAGGAAGTACCTTTGAATGTGGACTAGAAATATGGAGAATACTTTAGGCTAACATGTATTTACATACTGTACACATGTTTACTTCGTGGATTATGACTGCTTTAGTTATCACAAAATCACATACATCAGAATGTTTCCATTCACAGCTCTGAAATGTGAGAATTAAGGTTATGGGTCTTAGTCTGGCTATCACCATACCAAGCTCAATAATTCAAGATTGAACATTAGTCTGGGGAGTCTGCGCTTTATTTCTACTGTGTAAGAGGCGTGATCAATGGGCATAGTTCAATTGACTCTACGCTTTTGGATAGTCCTTAAACTAATCATACAGTACCACCAATCCGTGTGCGGCTTTTGGATAAGCTACTGTAGGTTGTGATTGGACCCAGAAGATGTGGACATGCAGGAAGCAGGATAGACAGATGTGCAGGTTTCCAGCCTGAGCTGCAGGGCGAAATCCAAATCGGCCTGAATGAATATATACTTTTTTGATCCTGTGAGGGATATATTGGATATATTCAGTATATATCCAATATAACCGAATTAGTGAACACACAGCACACAGCACACAGCGAACACACAGTGAGGTGAATCACACAACCCAGAGCAGTGAGCTGCCTGCCCAACCAGCGGCGCTCGGAGAGCAGTGAGGGTGCCTTAGGTGCCTTGCTCAAGGGCACTTCAGCCGTGGACTGGTCGGGGATCGAATCGGCAACCCTCAGGTTACAAGCCCGAAGCCCTAACCAGTAGGCCACGGCTGCCCTATATGGGTCCATGAAATAGACTCTGGATGTGATGTCCTTGATTTCTGCTCTATGACCTTTGGTAACGTTGTTATTATTGAATCTCAAGTGGTAAACAACACACAACACTCCTCCTATTGTTCAGAGAGCGCATTATCTGCTTTATCTTTGATTACGCTGCTTTACTCTGTACTCTGCCCTTGTGCTAATGCATAAAGTGTTGATAAGGACAATGAAACTAGAGTGTGATCAAAGTGATTCTGCATTCACTTGACTGTGATCCAAACACCTAACGTCTGCAACAAGTCGACATGACCGAAATGTGTCATGTGTCACCCCCCCCCCCCCCCCCCCCTTATCTTCCAAACAAACAGACAGACAGACAGACAGACAGACAAACAAGCAAATCAACAAACAAACCTCGATGAAAACATAACCTCTATGCCGGAGGTAATACAGTGTTAAGGACACAATGGAACTAGAATGTGATCAAAGTGATTCTGCATACACTTGATTTTGTTCCAAACACCTATCGTCTGCAACAAGTCGACATGACCAAAATGTGTCAACTTACCGGACCCCCTTTTCCAATACGCCTTTGCATCTTAGGCAAACAGTCCCCCAATTCAAGTTCAACTTCCAAAGCTCAATGTCCCTCACTCACTCACCCCTGGAGTCTGATCTGCAAGGCATATCTTACTTGGGTCTTGTTCCTTGTAACTTTTCCACTCACGTTATCCACATTCAATTTGTCTCAAAGCAGTTACCTCATAGGATAAGACATTGCTTATTGAATAGATGGGTTGACATTACACATGTCATCTTGTTTGAATCATATTACTCATATAATTCAAAAGTATAAAACATAAGTCCAAACTTTGAATTGATGCCATTTGAAGACATTTACACAAATTATTCACCACCAGGGGGCATGACATCACAAGAGAATGGTTGATGGTGGATAATGGTAATTTTCCCTTCAGTATCAGGTCTAAACAGGTTAATAGATGTTTGGAAAGTGGACATTTTATTTCACAACACAAAAAGAAACCCTGCAGTTGTGTATCACATCCTTAACACTGTATGTTCAAGTCAGTGGATATCAGGGTGGTTATTGTGATCGAGACAGTTCTGAAACTGTGATGTGATGAGGCATCAAGAAGCAGGACAGGATAGGCCTGCCATGCTGACTCGGCAGTTTTGCTTCTGTTTAGCATCATCACTTTCTCAAGGTCACCACAGGCTGAGGGCACACAGATCTAGTC
>NC_085000.1:16365227-16410227 GCF_963854185.1 Sardina pilchardus | reverse complement strand
TTTGACTTGCTTCAATGTCGCAATACATCAAACTTTTAATTCATGCAACATACTCTACCTTGTCTGTGGAAATTGTTATTTGCTGGATAAACAAATAGTGTTTGTGCAACAGAGGAAAAGTGTTGCTTTACACTGTTACAGTACAGTAAGCAGCCAATGGCATAATGCTATATCCCATAGCGTAACAAGTTAATAGACCATCAGAGCTGTAGACACACAATGATGATCTGACACTGACAGAGTACGTCATCTGCCCTTACATTTTTACAATGGGCATGGTCTCTCCTCAGAGGTGATGCTCACGTCCGATTATGGTGAAAAAGAAATCATCCTGGGAACAGAGACTGGCACAAGAAAAAGACCACAGGATGAATAAACAGGATTAGTTCCCGCTTTATAACCGCCCTCCTCTTTAAGAACCCAAAGGTTGGCACCGAGGCGTCTCGGACTCTTTTTAAAGCTGGCAGGATGACTCAGCCCAGCGCTACCCCACCCCAGCACTGGTAATGAGGAGGAGCCCGTGTCAACATCATTGATTTAAAATGGCATGGTGCTGCCGCTTTCCTAATATGACCATATCTTGGTTTTGTGTCACATTCTTGACCCGGCAAGCCCTCATCTGAACTGTGCTGCCAGGTTATGTGTGTGTGTGTGTGTGTGTGTGTGTGTGCGTGTGTGTGTCCTTCTTATTTGGTGCTGAGGAAGTGCAGTTGGCTGTGTTGACATTCGACTGCTCGGAGGGACGGTGTCTCACTTACAAACTGACCCATGCCAAGCCACACAGACCCACTTGTCAGTAAACACTGAGTTCCTGTTTTTCTGTGCTTAAAGTGGGTGGTGATGTTATTTAACATGGCTGCCACCTCTACAGAAACTCTCACCCTTCAGACTCTTACCCATCATTTAAGGTGCTGGGAACACTGTTAGCATTCCTTGCAAGCATTTCTTGCTAACTTCTGACACAGTCAAACATGGGAGTTCATTTCCCGTATTTTGTCAGGTGCCTTGTGCATGCTATATCAGCACCTCTGGTTGCTAGCAGCTAATAACCATTCCCATGCGTTCATCTCATTGTCTTAGCTGAGTTAAGTTGAATGAGCATAGTTTCAAATGGATACTACATATTGACATAAATAACACAGTCAAAGCAATAAGATAACTTGACTGAGTCATGGTGATCGAGTGCTCTGATGTTGTTTTACATTAAGGATTAAACTCATTGTTGTTGTTTCGGTCACATACAGTATTTGGGGCAGCTAATGTCGTGGTTGTCATCGGAGTGCCAAGTCCAGTTTCCCAAACATGTATCATTAGCATATACCCACAAAGACCCTTCATGCAGCTCTGCAAACATGACCCTTTGCTGACAAATCCCTTAGTTGACCCCTATGCTCCAGACACAGCTAGAGGTGATCCATCATACAGACCTATAACTCCATGAAATACGACACTAATGTAGAAAAGCCCTCGGGTGGACACAGATCGAACTTCCTAGAACCCCTACTAGTCTTGGGGATCATCAGGTATGATCTTACTGCTGATCAACCCAACTATTTAACAGTGCATAGGCCTGCATACCAGCCTAACTGTTCCATTGTATTGGGAGGTGTGTGTGTGTGTGTGTGTGTGTGTGTGTGTGTGTGTGTGTGTGTGTGTGTGTGTCTGTCTGTCTGTCTGTCTGTCTGTCTGTGTGTGTGTGTGTGTGTCTGTCTGTGTGTGTGCGTGTGTGTGTGCGTGCACTGCAGTACTAATTCAGGAGTTAATTTGTTGTTTGTAGAGGGTCAATATTGAATACTAATTGAGTCCTCTGGCCTTCGTGGTGAGCCAGGGCAGACAGACACAACACTCAGACACACTAGGAGTGTGGTGTTCAATTCAAGACTCCAGACAGACACAACACTCAGACACACTAGGAGTGTGGTGTGGTGTTCAATTCAAGACTCCAGACAGCTCTTGAAACCCAAGGCCAACTTGGTGATTTAAATTCACCTGGATGGAAAGTACAAGGAAAGCTTGATTTAACAGGGGAACATTGAGGCAGTTTTTGGCAGATAAATGAATCCCAAGAATGTTAGGGTCCTGGCAAAGATGTGGAATTGTGATAATGCTTCTTCTAGAGAGCCTTGCCAGATATTCCCCGAAATCCTGAAGGCAATCTGACATCAGTCAATCTGAGGCCAAGGAATTCAAACACCACAAGACTTTCTAGTATGAGGAATGACCATTTAAATGCACAATATGCACCATTGTCAGTAGCAATGTTTACTCATTAGCTGACCAGAGCTTCCAATGGTCTTAAATGCCTTTTGAGTATAAACAGTGGATTTACTGCAACAAACTCGAAGAGACCTCGGGGGCAATCGGACATCAGTCAGTCTGGAACCCAGATATTTCAACACTTTTTGAACAGACTTTTCTCGTACGAAGACTGCATATTTTAAAGCTCAAAATTAATAGAAGCAATGTTTACATTCTTGCACCGTGTTTACTCGTCAGCTTCCAATAGTCTTAAAAGCTATTTGATTATAATCAGCCCTTACAGCTGGACCTAAAATGTTTTCAATGCTGTTTGAGTGTAAACAGTCAATCAACTGCATCTGTCTCTCAAGCATCAAAAGGAGATCAGCAATTAGCCTATTTCACAAGATGTCGCCACTGTGTAAACTAACTTCCTCTGGAACAGCTCAGTCTACAGGAAAGACAGAAACAATTAAGGCATCAATAACATCTAGTAGGCCAGACACCTGGACACTGTGAAATTGGCTCATTGAGCTTCCAGCAGAACTCAAATTGCCAACCAATCTTGGATTGAGAGTGAAAGGACCAATTGGAAGTCAGGAAATGTCCATGTCATGTGGAGAAGAGGGCATTTGAATGGCAGCAATAAATACAGGTAACATCCTGCACTTTAAAAAAAAAAAAAACGAATATTCAAGCGCTCGATGAATATTCTTCCCCTCATGGAAACCATTGTGCGGCAACAGCAGAAAGTTACTGGATTTCCTCCACCCTGTACAGTACACGCAGAAACAATATCCATGGAAAACGTGATCCGTGCGGAGTATTTCCACGCAATCCAGCTCTGTTATTCCCGGAGAACATCTATCGGAGTTGGCTCCGTCCCTTTCATCCCGCTCCTCTAGCACATTTATGGTACAGATAATATTTTGCTTGCTTTGCCCCACATTCTGTAAGTGTGAAGATAAACAGTCTAAAATGAAATGACCCCAGCATGCGTACGGTGACATAACAACACAAGGTCTCCTGCGCCTCTCTCAATGAGCCCATTGTGTTTGACTGTGAATGGCTACCTTTGTGCCAAGCCCTTACAGTAATGCTGCACAGGGGCTGCAGCTCCCAAAGAGTTGTGATTTTTGGTAAGCGTGTCCGAGTAAACACCCGAGTGGCAGGACAGAATGTCGGGGGGGAGGGGGCAAAGCTCCCTGCTCCCCCAGCGAGGAGCAGGCCTCTGGCACGGGACGCCCATCTGCTTCCATTTATCCCCCCCGGGAGCCACCGCGGCCAATCAACCGCCTCGGTGCTATTTTTAAGACGGCCCACCCTGCATTGTCATGGGTGTATCTGGGCTCTTTGAGTGCACCACACTCATTCAAGGCGGTCTGCTGTGTGTGGGGAGTCAGGCGGCTGTGTTTTCAAACAGGACTGGCCATACTGGGTAAGTGATGGTAGGTGCCTAGCACAGTAGTTGCTGACCAAGCACATGGTCCGCCCATCACCTACTTTTGGTGGACGCCTGGCAGTTGATGCTCAAAGGGCAGTGGTGTGCCACACACAGACCAGAGGGAAAGCATTAGCAATGAGAACAATCTTTCACACGTCTCAATTTGTCCAAGCAAATGTCAAGTCTGCAACCATAGCAACCACTTTGGCACAGCCAAATCAATCGAGCGGCTTCACATGAGATCACGGGTCACATCAGGGAATCCAGCTGTTTACAGAGAAAGTAAACTGTGATCTTTAAAAGTCCACATACATGGTGGTCTACTGCAGCCATTGTGTTGTGAGGGGTGGAGTTAGTCCTAATCTATAAGAGCAAAGAAGCTTTTTGGACCTTTTTGGTTTGTTAAATAATTGTAGGCTACCACTAACCCCAGACAACCCCCGGTCTTGAGAATTCACACGTCTAAGGAATGTTAATGAGTGACAAGAGTTATTGGTTTATTTATCATGAGTAACAGGAGACTCCTCCTGGTACAGTATATTTGGGAAACTGTGGAACACACTTCGATGGTCGATGGTAGGCTAGCTAATTCAGTCCAAAGTATGTTCAGTGGTGGGCTGACGCCATCTTTAAAAATGGTGGTATCACCATATTCTCTCTTCTGCCCTAATTTTCACAAACAACCCAATTAGGCAGTAATCAGATGACACATTACCGCTGGTCCCATATTATGTTGTCATGTGGATTGGCCGATCCTTCCAGTCCAGCAGGAAATCATCATATCTGCCACCACAGCAAGCATTTGTGTCCACCACCACTGATTGTTTATAAGAATGTGGGTACAGGTGGGCACTTGAGGGGCACCATTTTAAAGATGGTGGATGCTAACAGGCTAACCCTACAAATCCTGAGATTCTGTAGCTTTCCCAATTGAGTTGGCACATATAGGTCAGTTCTGATGGGTGTTGAGCCACAAACATCCACAACAAGACTCCACTGTCCAGTCTGCTCTTGGCTGCGTGTCTTCTGGCTGTATTTGGCCACTGCCCAGGGCAGAGCGCGCTTTGCTGTGGCCAGGGATGGGAGAGTTCTGGAAGCTGTAACGGCAACGGAAAGGATCAGCTGGATGCAACAGCAGGAATGTGGAATGCGAAACATTCCCGATCCTGACGCTGTTTACAAGACAGCAGGCTGTGACATCAGTAGCCGCAGGTTATAAAAGTCAGTCGGCACTTGGGGCGGACCGCACTCTACAGAGAGAGAGGGAAAGAGAAAGAGAAAGAGTGTGATACAGACAGACAGACAGACAGACAGACAGAGTGAAAGAGGAAAACAGGGGGAGGGAAAAAAGAAAAAAAAGAGAGAGAGAGAGAAAGACTGCCAGAGTGTGTGAGGGATTATTCATGAGATAAAGAAATTTGGAGTCTGCTGGTGAGTGAGTGCTGGACAGCAAGCTGAAGAAACACAGACGAGAGAGGAGATAGACACACACACACACACACACACACACACACACACACACAGAGACACTGCCACAGTCTCAGGCTCCTCTCATGAGTGAGAACAGCTGCCTCTACGCAGAGTGACAGTGCCACTGGCAGGAGGGGAGAGTGAGGAAGAGGAGAGCGAGAAGCTCCGCTGGCCACGATGAAGCACACACAGACGGGGGCGAGGGTCGTTGCCTGGGCTCTGCTCCTCTCCATGGGCACACAGGTGAGAGCTGCTGTCAGTAGCCAGGCCTCACGGCCATGCTGGATAGAAATATGGCAGCAAAACCTTATGGGGAATGCTCGATAGAAAAATGGGAAAATGTAATGGCCATGCTGGATAGATGCTGGATAGAAATATGACTGCAAAACTGCATGGGGATGCTAGATAGATGCTAGATAGAAATATGACTGCATAACTGCATGGGGATGCTAGATAGATGCTAGATAGAAATATGGCAGCAAAACCTCATGGGGATGCTAGATAGAAATATGGCAGCAAAACCTCATGGGGATGCTAGATAGAAATATGGCAAAATGTAATGGCCATGCTAGATAGAAATATGAGACAAAGCTTCATGGGGATGCTAGATAGAAATGTGACAGCAAAACCTCACGGCCATGCTGGATAGATGCTAGATAGAAGTATGATGGCCAGGAATTATGGGGATGCAATATAGAAGTATGACAGCAAAACCTCATGGGGATGCTAATGGATGCTAGATAGAAATATAATACTGTAGCAAAACATAATGGGGATGTTAGATAAAAAAAAATATGATAGCAAAACATCATTGGGATGGAAGATAGAGATATAATAGTAAACCCTTATGGTTAGATTGAAATATGATAGCAAGGGCTTATGGGATGCTACAGTAGATAGAAATGATACCTCATGAGGATGCTAGATAGAAATATGAGAGCAAAACCTCATGGGGATGGTAGATAAAAATGTGATAGCAAAACCTTAAGGGATGCTAGATAGAGATATAATAGCAAAACCTTCAGGGATGCTAGATAGAAATGTAATAGCCAGGGCTTATGGGGATGCTATAGAAATATGATAGCCTGGGCTTGTGGGTATGCCAGAGGAGCTATAGACACAATAGTGCAGATGCATGGTTTAGCATAGCCCTGTGCTTGTCTTAGCTTGTCTTAACCAAGAATACCTTGGTGACTGTTGCTGTTAATGCTTTGAAGTTCTGCAAAAGGATACGTTGTGAGAAGTGTGGGTGTGAGAGGAATCGGTCAGAACTCACCATGGTGAGCTTGCTTTTGTTTTTAACCTTGTCCAGGCTTCCATGCTTTTGATATGACAACATCCCAGCAGAGAGCAGAGGAATGTGTGGTGCTTGGCTTCGCTCGCTGGCCAGCGTCCTGCAGTAGGGGACAGGTTGAGGATGTTAGTTTTGGAGACGCGGCGGCCGTCTGGCCTTCAGAGCGAACACAGGTCCACACAGATTCCAGCTATTCGTGCCATTTCCTCTGCATTGCAAAGGGCCAGTTCAAAGGAATGACCGCTTCTCTCCGAGCACAAAGTCTCGGTTTGGCCACTGGCTTGGAATATTGGCTCCAAAAGCACCAGAGTGATGAGAGACATATTTTTATGCAGGATCAGACCACTGGAGCTATTGCACAAGCTCTCTCGTAACGTCTGTCTGTGTGTGTGTGTGTGTGTGTGTGTGTGTGTGTGTGTGGGAGTTGGGTGTGTGTTGTTTGCAATACCATGTGTGCTCTCCTCTCTCACTGAGCCATGCTAAGTTGCTGTTTTTGATTAATGAGGAAAATTATAAATAATAAAACCTCTTATACCCCTTAGGCCTAATGCCTTTAATGACTCCTCCACAGCTGAGCTATTCTCTTTAAGAAAGAAAAAAAAAAAAACATCTGGGAATCTTTAAGTGTGATTACCTGCAATATGCGTTTGGGACTGTTGATTATTAGTTCCCCTGCCTGATGCTCAAATACGATCCCTCACTGGTGTTATGTGTGGCAGACACAGGATTACATCAGCTGATTTCACATTGTCAGTACTGCTGATATGTGTATACTGTATGTCTCTCTGTGTGAATCCTCTGTGTGTGTGTGTGTGTGTGTGTGGGATGAGACAGTAACTATGTTTAGAGTGTAATGCCAGAAATGGCTTTGAAGAGTGATTGTGTGTGTGTGTGTGTGTGTGTGTGTGTGTGTGTGTGTGTGTGTGTGTGTGTGTGTGTGTGTGTATATTCGTGCACGTGTGCAACAGCAGGTTGTGTCTCAGCCGCAGGTGTTAATTGGCTGTTCACAGTCCTGATGTGTCCTTGATTCTGAGTACCCGTCGTGGTCCTGAGTGCCCCACTCACGCTGGCATTGTGTCACGATGACAGGTCTGGAGCCAGCAGTGTGGGGGGTCGTGCCAGTGCCCGTCGGTGGTGCCCAGCTGCCCCGCGGGGGTGCCCCTGATCTTGGACGGCTGCCAATGCTGCCAGGTGTGTGCCCGTCAACCTGGCGAGGCCTGCAGCGACGCCAACCCCTGCGACATCAAGAAGAGACTGGCATGCGACTACAGTGCCAGCTTCCCTGGTGACCCGGGGGAGTGTGTGAGTAAGTACCAGCCTATGCCCGCCCTGGCCTGGGCACATTTCTGAACCGCTGCCAAAGAACGGCCCGCATAGTGAACAACACATACAATCTGCATCCATTAAACTTACTACAATCCAGGTCACCTCGTCACCAGCAGGCAGCATGCTACAGCACTGTTTATGTGTCACTATAAATGGCTCCCGAATATCCCACAACCACAACAATGTCTGTGCTCGTGTCTAATAATCGCTATGTATGTTTGTGTTCATTTGTCCACGTGTGTGTGTGTGTGTGTGTGTGTGTGTGTGTGTGTGTGTGCGTGTGTGCGTGTGTGTTTGTTCGTGTATGTGTGTGTGTGTGTGTGTGTGTGTGTGTGTGTGTGTGTGGATGTGTGTGTGTGTGTGTGCATGATGTGTGTATGGTGAATGTATGGTGTGCATGGTGTGTGTGTGTGTGTGTGTGTGTGTGTGCGTACAGGTGAGGACGAGCTGGGCTGTGAGTTGAACGGTGTGCAGTACCAGGAGGGCCAGGTGTTCCAGCCGTCGTGTGCCATGCGGTGCCGCTGTGCGGGCGGAGGGGTGAGCTGCGTGTCGCTGTGCCCGGAGGACGTGCGCGTGCCCACCGCCGACTGCCCGCACCCCCAGCGCAGGCTGCTGCCCGGGGCCTGCTGCCAGCAGTGGGTGTGTGACACCATGGACAACAGCATCCCACAGGATGGACATGCAGGTAGGTGCGCATGCGTGCACACACACAAACACACACACACACACACACACATACACACACACACACACACACACACACCATGCACACCATGTTCATCATACACACACCATGCACACCATATATTCACCATACACACACCATGTGTGTGTAGTGTACAAACACACACACACACATACGTACACACACACACACACACACACCATGCACACCATATGTTCACCATACACACCACATATTCACCATACACACACCATGCATGCTCACACACACAGACACACACACACACAGACTCTCACACACCAGAGGTTCTCTAAAAACTGAGCCCCAAATTTTTGCCTAGCATCCAGCCAGACCCTTCCAGGAAACACACATCTCCCTGACTCATAAACAGGCCGAGCCTGTTTTATACAGTCATAAACCACCCCCTCCACCCCTGCAGACAGAGGTTAGCGAAAACATCAAAACCACCTTCCAAACATCTGGCAGGGCCCGGCCATGTCGCCCGGCTCCCAAGAACAAGAACAAGAACAGTACATTTTGTTCCGAGCGCTTTCCCACAGCGCTGCGGAGGAGCCGATCGGAGCGTCGAGGAGAGGAGCGCGGAGCGTCGAGGAGCGTCGAGGAGCGTCGAGGAGCGCGGTAGCTAGCGCCAGAGCTCCGCAGCCGCCTGATTGTTATTACGTATGACTCAGGATACTCGATCGGTGCCGAGCCTCTTCTCCTCAAGACACAACACAACGTTGTTTTCACGCTCCCTGCCAGCGTCTACCAAAACGTCTGCGTCACGGGCCAGATCGAGGCAGGAATAGCTGCCATTGTGAGCTCCTGGCTGGGCTGCAGTTTTAGCGTCGCCCGATTGGACGCCGGCTCCACCCGGAGGAGGAAGGAGGCAATTAGCGAAGCGTCTGTTTGAGTTATGTCAGATTTATGTAAGGCTGTCTGGGTCTGAGTCTGGGGCCTGAGGTACTGAAGTGTCAAATGATGGCTCGCAGGCATGCAGGCAGACGTCCAGCTACGTAGAGCTCACTTTTCAAAACATGCGTCAATTTCCAACGTTCATCAATCAACACACACTATTATACCCTCAGACAGGAAAGGGCAGACATGGATGAGTCACAATTGTTTGACCATGATGAACACTTTCTCAATTAAATTTCTCTAGTGTGAGTAATGTCTGCCTGTGTGTGTGTTTGTGTGTGTGTGTGTCTGTATGTGTATGAATGTGTAGTAGTGCAGTGGTCAGTAGTGTATTGTGTACTGTCTCGAGTCCCTGTGTGTGTGTGTGTGTGTGTGTGTGTGTGTGTGTGTGTGTGTAGCCCACATTATGAACAGCTGTAGCTCCCTTAAAGGACTGTATATTACCAGACATGACAGACTTGTGGACCTCATAGCTGCTCAGATCCCACACACAAGAGCAGATCTACAAACACACCACTGTCCACTCTGAATGGTTTTATTCCCCTGCAAACACCTTCTCTGGAATTGCAAACACACCGGACATTATCATCATTTCTCAGAGTGCTAAAACAGTTAAAATATTTGAAGTGTCATGTGCTTTTGACCTATTTATGGAGGACTCATACTGTGCAAAAACACTTAAATACCAGCCTTTGATTTCGGTCATTGAGAACCTAGGTTACAAATGCCAGCTCATTGTGTTAGTGTTTGGTAGCCTAGGTCATGTACATAGGTTGGTGGTCCGTGGACTTTGTATTGGGGGACTATATAAGACTAAGGCTAAGCAGCTTGTAAAATACTGTTCCATATCAGCAGTTATAGGAAGCATGTTTATTTGGAAGAGACGATGTTTCCTATACCCTTGAACCTGTGGACTCATGGTGGATTGTTGAACTGCTTTAATCTACTGGATTATTCAAGAAATTTGATTCCTTATGTAACTTGACTTGTAAAGTGGAATCAAATAAAGTATATAAAATGTGTGTGTGTATGTGTGTGTGAGAGAGTGTGTGTGTGTGTGTATGAATGTGTAGTAGTGCATTCATCTGAATCCATCTGAGTGGCCAGTATTGTATTGCGTTGTGTACTGACTCGGGTCCCTGTGTGTGTGTGTGTGTGTGTGTGTGTGTGTGTGTGTGTGTGTGTGTGTGTGTGTGTGTCTGTGTCCTGCAGCATCAGGCATGGCA
This sequence comes from Sardina pilchardus, assembly GCF_963854185.1. Taxonomy (NCBI): domain Eukaryota; kingdom Metazoa; phylum Chordata; class Actinopteri; order Clupeiformes; family Clupeidae; genus Sardina; species Sardina pilchardus. The sequence goes on along the minus strand of NC_085000.1, from coordinate 16,399,626 downwards.
TGGGGCGTTCTCCCCGGGCCCCCGCTCAACCCGTCCGCTGGCTGCATGGACCACAGCACCGAGTGGAGCGCCTGCTCGCGCACCTGTGGACCCGGCGTCTCCACCCGCCTGACCAATCAGAACGCAGCGTGCCGCCTGGAGAGACAGACGCGTCTCTGCACCGTCCGGCCTTGCAGCCTCCGCCCCTCACGAGGCCCAGCGGTGAGTGGACGACCCTGCGGTGTAAAAGCGGGTGCGCACATCTGAGTGTTTTAAAGTAGGTGCTGGACTCAAAAAAGGCAACAGTAAAAAGAACAAAGAAGTCCGCACACTAGGGCTCCAAAATGATTTCTTTCTTTCTTTTATTCACCACATTGTGACGTTTCGGGCCAACAGCCCTTCCTCAGACATAAGACAGGTATCTAGCAGCCCATACTTATATACTAATTATACTGATTGAACACCTGACATCACATGATGCAGGTGATTAAAGTGACGAGTGCAAAGTGCTTAAAGTGCTAGTGTGCAAAGAGCCAGTATACAGTAAAGTGCCAACATGCAATAAATAACACAAAGCACAACAGTATTTCAATACACTCATATCACCTATAGTGCCACTAGATCCCTTTAAGGAGTAGTGAATACTAAATACATAAGTATAACAGGCAGCCACATCAATATATGCAATATATACACAACATGAACACCATCAAAGATACAATCAGGAAAAACGACCCTGCGGCCAGCCAAGCACTGCCCCAAAGCACTCTGGGATATGTAGTTCAGTCAAGGATACTGCCCAAAGGCACTCTGGGATGCGTAGTCCACTCAAGTGTAGTCAAGTCAAAGAGTCACCAGGTTATCTCCTCACTTTTAGATGGATGGTGTAATGAAGATGTCCTTCTTTTTATGTGTTTTAGCAGATACTGCCCCAAGGCACTCTGGGATGTGTAGTCCACTCAAGTGTAGTCAAGTCAAAGAGTCACCATGTTATCTCCTCACCTTTAGATGGGTGGCGTAATCAGAAAGGGTTAAAGCGGATAGTAATGAACAATCTTTGGTGTAATGAAGATGTCCTTCATTTGATGAGTTTCAGCAGATACTGCCCCAAGGCACTCTGGGATGTGTAGTCTTTTGAAGTCAAAGAGTAGTCCTGTTACTTCCTGTAATATAACGTGCCCTCCTTCTCTGTGTGTTTCAGTGGCGGCGAGGGTGCCAGTCGAGCGTGCGCGCCCCGGTCCCGGTGCGTCTGCGGCACCGGCGCTGCGTCAGCACGCGCGTCTTCCAGCCGCTCTACTGCGGCCTGTGCTCGGACGCCCGCTGCTGCACGCCGCACCGCACCGCCACCGTGCCCGCAACCTTCCGCTGCCCGCGCGGCCCGCCGCTACGCCTCAGCGTCATGACCATCAAGTCCTGCGCCTGCCACCGCAACTGCCCGGCGCCCGCGCCCGTGCCCGCCCGCAGGCAAACGCAACGGAGGAGTCCTGCCCCCTACTGGGCGTAGAGCGTCACTGCCCCTAACTCTGCCACGCGGTTGGGAGAGCGAGACGTGACTTGACTTGACTGTGAGGACAGGACAGGGTGTATTTTTGAATGTAAAAAATCCCAGGTGATCATCAGGGAACATTAGCATCATCCGCTGACAATGGCACTCGCGAGGTCAACCACCATCACTCGACTGGACTGAATCACATCTGTTGTGTGCGGGGAGACGAGCGGCTGTGTGTGTGTCCTGGCACTATTTACCTGATGCTTAGCAGCTGCAGAGGGGAGGGGGGGGAGGAGGGGGCAGAGCCCCCCCAAAAGCAGCCTCTCAGAGAGAGAGAGAGAGAGAGAGAGAGAGAGAGAGACTGGACCAAGCTCTGCCTCTGGACCTCCTCCTCATCAGGCCAGATCAACAGACATCCATCCAGGCCTATAAAAAACGATCTCTGATCCGTGAAACTACGCAGTGGGGCCAGACCTGACCGTTTGCTTTATTAAAGTTGTTTTCAAGACGGCATTTCTGTAGTATAATCTGGACACATCATAAGACGGCTATGAAAGGTTTTCAGCGAGAGCCTGCTAAATACACTATAACCTATGATGTGCCTTGCACTAATTTGCATTCACAGGTTTGTGTCTGCAATGAACTTATATGAATATAGCATATTGAAATGATTTCAAAGTTATATTTTGTTCTTTACTTTTGATAATGAATCATACTTTACTGTTGATAAGAATCATATTTACTGTATTAAGGCCTTGAGATCACTTTGTCTAGGAATAAGTTGCTGATTTTCGTTTCCTAGGAGGTCTTTGGTCTTCCTCAAATGTAATGTAAACATCCCTCTGAGGATCATGCCACCGTTGCCACGACGGTGTGTTCCAAAGCTGAGGAACACTTCACACACTTTAGGGATGACCTTGGCATCAGTTGGGGTTCTGCTTAGGGTGTTCTTTTTTATGTAAGCCATAGAGAACTGGAAGTTAGGAGCTGTAGCACAGTCAATGTGACATGTATATTTGTAAATTACTGTATGTAATGCCATAAAATGCACTGTAAATGAAGTATGACAGTGTAATATTGTTTACACAGAGTGTATGAATGTTTTGCTTTTATGTTAGTGCCATGTAATATCTTTTATATCTGTAAATAGTGTGTGTGCACATCATTAATAAAACACAGTCTTTCTGTTTCATTTTTCATCTGACATAACTTCAATCATAATTTCTATTGATTGAATTGATATTTTCATCAATTTCATATGAATTACATACATGCCTTTAACTTATATCTTTTAAACCTTTGATAGCTTTGAATCTAGGCACACTCTCAGTGGTCACCGTCTCAGTGATCAATCTAGCCAAGACTCCAACTTGTGAGATATAAATCAATCACTTCTATCCACAAGATTCATGATGAAAGTAATTGATCTGCCTTGCTATTGATCACAACCAGGAGTGTGCCCGTGAATAAGTGATGGATAAAATACACAACACAGACTTGATCCTGACTTGCCTTTGTCTGTAAAACAAGAACAACGAGGACAATGTCTAAACCAGTGTCTTTGGTACTCAGACCCAGAGAGAGATGGCTGCACGGGGGAGGTTTTACAATATCCCATGGCACGCCAGCCTAGTTTATCTCTCTTGTTCGAATATCTAAGAGAGATATTGAGTCTCAAAGGAAAGCACATAATGAGCTGATGTGAAACAAAGACATCCTGAACAGTCAAACCGACTAGAAAGAATTATTTGGCACAACTTGGTCCTCAAAAAGATAACTAAATTGTTTCAATTATACAGTACATCAATGAATTGTATAATACATCATAATGTAACAATATATCATACCATACCATACCGTACCATACCATACCATACCGTACCGTACCGTACCGTACCATACCGTACCGTACCGTACCGTACCGTACCACACCACACCACACCGTACCGTACCGTACCGTACCGTACCATACCAAACCGTACCGTACCGTACCGTACCGTACCGTACCGTACCGTACCATACCATACCATACCATACCATACCGTACCATACCATACCATATCGGGGGCAGCTGTGGCCTACTACTTAGGGCTTCTGGCTTGTAACCGAAGGGTTGTTGGTTCGATCCCTGACAAGTAGGAAAAATGTGAGTGAGGGAAGTGCTTGAGCACTGCTCTCCCATACCCACATCCACAGCTGAAGTGCACTATACTGCTGCAGTTGTTGCTGTCCAACTGGCTACACTTTATCAGAAAGGTAGACATTGGCCCCAGCCGTGGCGCGACTGGCTGGGGCACCTGCACCGCACGCCGGCGACCCGGGTTCGATTCCCGCCCCATGGTCCTTTCCGGATCCTACCCCTACTCTCCCTCCTGCTCGTTTCCTGTCATGCTCTCTACTGTCCTGTCCAATTAAAGGCATAAAAAGCCCAAAAAAATCATCTTTAAAAAAAAAAGAAAAAAAGAAAGGTAGACATTAAAGAGGAACTATGCAGGCTGGGTGATTTCTTCGCTGTTTTCTCATTTTACGCTTGCAGGTTTCTCTGCGGACCTTCCCTTACAGCTTTAGCGTGTGTATTTTACAGCACTCCTCAACACTCCTCCTCCTTTAAGGTCCTTGTTTCAAAGACATTGAAACAAAAGCATTCACCAATGCTCACCCAATAGAACATGCCAATGAGTCTGCATAACCCTTGCCCAACATACAGAACATTTCATTTGCATTTTGATTTGATTATTTCAATGCTTTTGAAGAGGATCATGTATTTAAATGACTTAGATAGATCTTACACTCTAAACATTTGGGTTATGTTAAAGGTGAACTATGCAAGTTGTCTAGTTTAATTTGACTCTGACCCAAGTTACTGATCACAATTACTCACTTGTACATATCTGACATTCCCTCTGAAACTACTTTAACATACTTATGCTTCACACAGATATGAGGAAAGGCTGCCATCTGGTGGAGATGCCACGGCTTACATCTCAAGCAGGTCATCTTCTGAGAGGTAGTGTCTTGCAAATAATTGTAACCATGCCTACTAAAAGGAACATTTCACATTTTATTATTTACATTACCTGTGTCAATTCATGGGTTTCATCAGGTCCCTTTCCACAGGTGTATAAAATCAAGCACCTAGATTATGAATGTATGACTGGTGCTTGATTAGATATATAGATAGATAGATAGATAGATAGATAGATAGATAGATAGATACTGTAGATAGATAGATATTTCATTGATTCCCAAGGGGAAATTCAAGTAATACACCAGTGGAAAGGGACCCGATGAATCCCATGAATAGAGGGAATACATGAGCACAGAACCAGATGCTAATCTAGAGCAGTGGTTCTCAAAGTGGGGCCCGTGACCCAAATAATTTGCTTGAAATTATAAAGTTAACATTTTAAAAAGATGTTTTTCACCCATAAAACAAGCAAATTGTGTCTATTTGGTCCTACCCACATTAACTTCACTCAGGTCATGAAAAAACATTCCTACTACTGCTTAGCTTGGCTTATTTGCTAGCCAGCTAACTGATGAACGTGTAGAAATGTTTGAGTCAGTCCATGTTGTCAAGTGATGCAAAATCCAAAACTAACAAAAAAAACTAATTACAGATCTGCCAAAAAACATGGGATAGTGGACCCGGCCACAACTTCATATAATACAAATGATTAACTGTTACGGTTATAAGGGGGTCCTCGGAAAATGTTGTCCCCCAAAAGGGGTCCTTGGAACCAAAAACATTGAGAACCCCTGATCTAGACTATACATTTATACAGATTTTGAATACAAAGTGTTTTGATACACTTTGAATTTACTATTTGTGTGATTATTTTACCTTGACTTAATTGACAGGTTTCTTCAACTTCAACTTCAATAAACTTCACCTGATTACACTAGCTTTTTATCATATCATATCATATCAGATATGCTACTCATACCTGCCAGCTACCCACATGTGCACACATCCAGTCCTAATGGGAAATATGTTTTTCTTTGCATTAGGCTGCATGGTGCTGCCCTTCACGCCACTCTCAGATTTGACACCAGAGTGGCAGAATGTTGCATTTTCAGCAGATGTACATCAGATGAGAGCTGTCTTTCACCAGAGCAGCTGAGAGCGGCTCAGACACCCAACTGAGGCATTCTCCTGGTCATGTGACTCCTCGGACTTCCCCTCTCTTGCCTGTGAGAATCAATACAGATGTTCCTCACTCCCTCAGGCCCAAAAACAGCTATCATGGCCCTCCGGTTTCTGTTCCTGTACCATTTATAGAGTCAATATTCAACTTACCTGTTAGAGGGGAAAGAGTTATCAGAGATATCTCAGCACCTCGTACTCAGGACCAGTGAAACTCAGTCCTCTGAGGCCAGTCAAGTTCATCCACACCAAACTCCACGTCTTTATGGACCTTGCTTTGTGCACTGGTGCACAGTCATGTTGGAACAGGAAGGGGCCATCCCCGAACTGGGCTTGACCCCTTAGTTTCAGTGAAAGGAAGCCTGAATACTTCAGCATTAACCAAGAGATTTTGGACAATTCCATGCTCCCAACTTTGTGGGAACAGTTCAGGGATGGCCAGCTCCTGTTCCGACATGACATTGCGCAAAGCAAGGTCCACAAAGACATGTCACATGTTGCTTAAGTTCATACACGAGTCAAGGCAAGTGATCCAATACTACTGGCAATATTGTGTATATCATACAGTAGGAGGAGGCTGCCTTGCTGCATTACCTGCAGCGATGGAACTGTTCAGTGCACATACTGTACTGTAGGGCTCTTTGAACACGTTATGCATCCCTCTATCATCACTGACAAGTGCAGAATCTTTCCGCGAATGCATCATGCGTAACGTGATCATGGGTACTAATGTAGTAAGGTAGTGCAAAGCTTAGGAGTGGCGCCTGTGGGCAGTAAGTGTGACAACGACATAGGCTACTGTTTCTAAATTGCCAGCAGATAGTGTCACTCGACTTCTCAGGACAAAAAAAATTCCGTTACGTTTAATTGGACATCAACAGTGACGTTCGTCGTTCATTTCACATAATCTGAGCGAATTCACGTTCAAGTTCATTATTTACAAACGTGTTGCGTTCAGTTTAGCGTTCACAGAAAAATGAACGTGTTCAATGAATGCGTTCTTTTGAACTCGTTCATGCACAACACTGGTCCTCTTAGCCCTCCTCGGAGTCCTCAGTACACTTTGAATTGACGCTGTTGTTCACTGTTTGGATGATTCACTACTTCACCTACTTCACCATTAGAGTTATCGATTTGGAGCACTGATAATACACATCTTTGACTTTGGGTTCTGGCCATGAGACTGGGGAAGATAGGACCCTTTTTTTCCTCACATTTTAGAAAGGGTCCTATGTTCCCCGCTTTTCCATAAAAGGGTCCTATGTTCCCCGGTATGTATTACGACCGGGGAACATAGGACCCTATTTGGGAAAACCGGGCAACATAGGACCCGGGGAACATAGGGATGACCCCGATCATAGATTGCCTGTGCAATGTCCACTCACACTTCCTGTGGCTAAGCGTTAGTGCTAGCTTAGAGCTGCTAGTGAAATGGAGAAGAATGGAGAGGAGGTGGAATGCTCTGCTATTCCGTTTGAGTTTGTGACGTAAGGCAGGTTGCAATCTTCTTGAAAGAGGAAGTGAGAGTGCAGTGACAGCTGTCCATCATCCCATAGGTGCTCCTCACAAGCGTTATTTTAGGAAACGTAATTTATGATGTCTGCTTAGGTTTCAAATAACATGCCACGCTGGAAATTAGAGCAAGTAAGTAATGTTCTCATATCACGGTAGTACAGAGTGAGCTAGTTACTCAAGTTGACTTGGGACATAGTCAGCTAATATCGAGTTGGTACTGTTTGTGTGATTGTTTGCTTGTGTGTGTGCGTTTGTGTTTGTTTGTATGTGTGTGTGTGTGTGTGTGTGTATGTGTGTGTGTGTGTGTGTGTGTGTGTGTGTGGGTCTGCTTGACAGCATAAAAGCTGGGGTTGTTTAAAGGTCATGTTCAGTGGCTTGCCCTTTGCCTCCTTTCTAGTTGTGTGCCTGGGTGTATGTATGTGTGTGAGTGCGTGTGTGTGTGTGTGCCCTGATGTTGGCCCCTACATGTACGTGTGTGTGTGGGGGTGTGTGAACCCTGTGTCTGGCACTAACTAAAGGCCAAGCACTGCTCTGAGGCGGATCAGGTGTCGCGTGAATGGGACACATGGGGGAGGGGGGGCATGGAGGGGGGGGGCCTCGGGGAGCACTGAGGCGTTTTGTTACAACCAAGGGTGACGAGCAAGCGAGCACACACACACACACACACACACAGGCACGCACACACACCCCCACACACGTGGCCGGTAGACTTCAGTAGACTTCAGCTCAGTCATTGAACACTCAGCAGCAGACACACTGAGGGGCCGCAGAGACAGAAGGAGAGACATGAGCACGGATTTACCTCAAGAGTTCCGCCGGCGCGTGCGCTGCGACAGTGCAGGTGAGTGTGTGAGAAGGAGAATCTCCGACAGGACTGGACTGCTTTTAGCAGACCCGTGGTGGAACTACATGCTCTGAAGTGCCGACTATTTGCGGTCAGCAGTAAACAGTGTCTTTGGACGTGCTGTGTGCTGACCACGCTGTAACTGACTGAATGACTGGGCAGCATGCTTGTTCTTGTTGACAGGATGACGGTACAGAAATGCTGTATGACACCCAACAGGGCTCTAGAACGCATACAAGCAATGTGGACACTTTAGTCTCTAGGGGTACAGGTTACAAAGGAGCTCTTCTCTCTGGACTTATGGAGCCTGTATTGTCCTGCTATTTTCAACCTTTACTAGGAACACAACTGCGGTGTGTATAGTGGAGGCAGGCGGGCAGCTATGTCAGCCTTTTGTTTATGAATGAGAGGAACACGGCTGACCTGCTGTTTGCCTTCACCTCCTTCTGTGATGCTGTTGTCAAGCACGCTTGCTTGGCTACGGACTGGGCATGCCCACTGTGAGAGCGCCAATAGAACATAACTGTTAACTCCACCTATATGGTCTATAGTGTCTTTAATATACTGTATAGGAGAGAGAGAGAGAGAGAGAGAGGGGGGGGAGGGGGGGGCAACAGACCTCAGAAGCTGTACACTCGGCACACTCTGAACTTTAGATGGAATACCTCTTGGGACATCCTATCTGGAGGACAGTACATACCCCTCAATGCACTCCAATACACTCATTCACTCACTCACTCACTCACACACACACACACACACACACACACACACACACACACTCACTCACTCACTCACTCACTCACTCACTCACTCACTCACTCACACACACTCATACACACACACACACACACACATACACATACCACCTGCACAGTCACATCAACACACTTTTTACATGGAGAGAGATGCAGCTATAGAGAATATACAGCTCTGGAAAAATTGAAGAGACCACTGCACATTTTCTGATGTCCTCCTTCGGTACACTGAATGACATTCTAAGTTGACAGTTGACAGTCATTAAGAGACCACTGCAAATTTGAATATGACCATCAACTCGTGCGAACGTCACTCAGCAACCACAGGAGGACATAGGATGTGTCCTGGACAACACATTTAGGGCATTAGAGCTGCCTCACATGTGTCCCGGAGCAGTGTGTAAACACTGCCCCCTGAGTTTGCTCTCTGCACATACAGTACCACAGCGGCAGCATCAGATCTCTCTGAGCTTTGGGCTGTTGCAAAAGTGCGTCTGCAAAGACAGGCATTCTAATGAGCCAAGAATACCCCCCTGTCCTTAACCCTGACACAACATTTACGCAACCATGCCACGAACATAAACATTCCATAGAATGACATTTAAGTGACCTCGCATCTAAATAAATACCTAAGGCCATGGCAGTTCTGAATATGTGCCTATAGATTATCTGGATAATTATAACCAATCAGACATTTGGGAGCCACAGTTGGTGATGCAGCAAACAGTATACATTGTATCTTACTGTATATCAAAGGCTGTAAATGAATAATTTAATGTAATTCGTGATCATAGTTGATCACAGATTGATTCAGTGGTGAATACTTAATACTCTAATCACCATGGAAGCGGTTTGTTTTATACAAACATGTACACATTTTTTAATACTGACAAAACAATAACAAACATTATCCAACACAAAATAAGGATAAACATTACCCAATGGCTGAACTCATCGAGGCAGTTGCTCTGGTAGTTTGGAGTTTAACACAGTTTTAAACTCCAGCTCCCTACTCCAACTCTAGTTTAAAACCACTTTAAAGTCCAAAATAGTGACAGAGCAATTGTCCCATCTTGTCTGTATAGTCTATCTAAATCTACAGGACATCTTTGCACTCTTCACCACACACAAGAGGCATCTGCCCTCATGTCTGCTAATAGACACCACGATGACAGCAAGGCTTACAGTGCAGTACATCGCTGCTTCTGATGTGGCTTTAATTCTTCTATGTCCTTACCTCTGTGTACATTTAAAAGGCACTTTTTATACATTTTAGTTAATGTTTTCAAACTCTGGGTCTGTTTGATGACTACATGAATTATATCAACATGATGAACATGATGTAACTCCCTGCTTCATTAAAATAGAGATAGGGATGAAGACTGAAGAGATGCAGATGAGATGGATTAATCCAGACGCCTCTGAGAGATGCCCAATGCAGTGCTATTATGGGGCTATGAGTGGTAAGGGCAGACAGATCATTTCAATGATATCAGCCTTCAGTAAAGGTTACAGTTCAAGGGCAACAACAACGGAAAAAACATCACACACACACATACGCACGCACACGCGCACATACGCACACACACACACACACACACACACACACACACACACACACACACACACACACACACACACACACACACACACACACACACACACACACACACACACACACACATATGCACAAACGCACAACTCCAACTGCAGCTGCAGCTCCAACTTGGAACAGCAAAATGTGAATAATCACTGTGGTTTCTCAGTGTCTAACTCCATAACTGGATGAGCAGATTAGAATATGAACTCTGTGAAGGGGTGTCCCTCTTTAAGAGTCTTGAACTCTGAGACAGTGGATCACGGATTCCAGAGGATTAAAGAGAGATCTCTGCCTAAACTCTCTTTGGGCTTCTGCCGAGATCACCGTGGGGTGAAGAAGGGATACCAAATTTTCACCTCTTTTCTGTCTGGGTAGCCGGGCTGACTCGCTATTTCAGATGGCACAGGCCGAAGGACATGTTCGGCTGAAACACTGGCACGTTTGATCACTCTTTGAGACTTATTGTTAATTACTGGACAGTTATTCATCCCGTAGGCAAGCCCCAGTTGCCTGGACAATGAAAGACCCATTCACTGTGGTTGGATGAGTGTGTGTGTGTGTGTGTGTGTGTGTGTGTGTGTGTACGCATGCATGTGTGTCTGTGCGTGCAAGTCAATTCAACTCCAACACTGTCGTGCCAAATTGCTCCTCCCCCCAAAGCATCCTGCTCCTTAGCAACAGTCAGGTGACCTGAGAAGATTTGGCAGTCCTTCCTTGTGTATGTGTGTGTCTGTGTGTCTGTGTCTGTGTGTATTCCTGAGTGTGTGTCTGTGTGTCAGTGTGTCTGTGTCTGTGTGCATTCGTGAGTGTGTATGTTTCTGTGTGTGTGTGTGTGTGTGCGTGCGTGTGTGTGCGTGTGTGTGTGCATGTCTACAAATACGGGTTGGCTCAGCTGTGCAGGGCCTCTCGGTAGCATGGCCTCTGTCCGTAGTGAGCTGACTAAAGCGCCTCTGCTGAAGATATGGCTCCCAGAGCCCAATAGCAGACTGACCAAGCGACGGGCCTGTGAGTAAGGACTCTTTTACTATACCTCTCTCTTTCTCGCTCTCTCTCTCTCTCTATTGCTCTCTCTCTATTGCTCCCTCTCTCTCTATCACTCTCTCTCTCTCTCTCTCTTCCTGCTGCCTTTACCTGGCCCTCACCTATCGTATTGTGATTTTTTCCACCTTGTCCTGGCTTGTTTCTGTGTCTGTGTATGTGCTTGAGTGAGTATGTGTGTGTGTGTGTGTGTGTGTGTGTGTGTGTGTGTGTGTGTATGAGTGTGTGTGTGTGTGTGTGTGTGTGTGTGTGTGTGTGTGGTCCCAGCTTCCGTGCAGGTAGACGAGATCAGCGCAACAGCAGGTCACATGGCTCATTATTATTCTTTGTCAAGAGAGACACGGCTAGTGGATTTGTGTGTTGCTGGTTTTGATTGGATGGCTGAGGGTACTGTTGCAATCAGCTGTTGTCTGTTGCTGTGGTTACAATGAATGGCAGTAGGTGTGTGTCTGAGTGTGTAAGTGAGTTTGTTTGTGTATGTTTTTTTATGTGTAAGTGTGTGTGTGTGTGTGTGTGTGTGTGTGTGTGTGTGTGTGTGTGTGTACAAGAGAAATGGGACAAGAGATTATGTCCGGAGCTCTAACGTGCCACTAGCTCTCTATCACATACCTGCCAACTCTCAGCGTGTCTCACACACAGGCATCTCTCTCGGCACATGGCCCCATATTACCCACGTGCCACGTTTTCGTAGTTATCCCAGAGTTTTGAAATTTTTATATTCAGATCAAATATCCATGCTTGACAGATTAGATATAGGTTTGTCTGTGAGTCTTGTCTTGTCGCAGATTCCATGTCATGTCATAATCGTTTCCCCTAAGCTGCAGGTATTATTTTATCTAAGGAGTTATTTATTCTATCTGATCAATAACAGCAGAAGTCAGCATCTCAAAGTCCTTTATCTCTGGGCAAAAACTAGGCAAAAACTAGGCATACTTGGTGACTCCACTATCTTTTGCTTGCAGCCTCGCGGCCTCAGTTCACCAACTCCCCCACTGTTATTGTGATGGTGGGCCTGCCTGCCAGAGGGAAGACCTACATCTCCAAGAAACTCACACGCTACCTCAACTGGATTGGTGTTACAACCTCAGGTGAGAGAGGAGCAGGTCACGTCAAGTGTAGACGACTCGTTGTATGACTGGCAAGAGGTGTATCTGTTTGTGAGATGCACAGTTTCCCTATGTTTAAGGCCCAGAATTCCCTTTTATAGGAATAAAGAAATTCCCTTTTAAAAATGTTACAACCAAGGGATAGGTTTACCAACAATGTTTACAGTAACAAAGAGTACAGGTAATACAGTTTTTCAGTAAATAAGCATATTTTGAAGGTGATTAGAGTTTACAACATCCTGAATTCATATAATGGCATATGGTCATGTGTAGGGATGGGCAGTATTTATGATAGGATTTCAATTGTGTTTCAAAATAATACTTTGTCATTTGTTATTTATTGGGTTGAAGAAAATGGCTTCATATTTTGTATCAAAATACTGTTCACATGAGTATTTTTGTAATTTAAAATAAATATTTTTGGTACAGTAAAACCAATACTTTTGGTGACGTGATGCCATTGTAAAAGTGCAATCTCTGTCCACTTAATCAACAGAGTCAGTGTACTGATGAAAGAATTCATTGCCTTTATTTAGATGTGGCTATGTTCAGTAACTATTTATATAAATCTAAGTATCTACCCCCCCCCCGACGCTGCAGCAATGTGTATTTACTAATTGCTCTAAAACAGCAGAAATTCATTTGTGGCATTTAGAGTTTTTGATGTTCTCTTTGCAGTGTTCAACCTTGGTCACTACCGTAGGGAGGCCGTGAAGTACAAAAACTATGAGTTCTTCCTGCCGGACAATGAAGAGGCCATGAAGATCCGCAGGTATATACTGTAGTAACCAGCTGTGGGGCAGCCGTGGTGTAATGGTTAGGGCTTCAGGCTTGTAACCGGAGGTTTGCCGGTTCGATCCCCGACCAGTCCACCATGGCTGAAGTGGCCTTGAGCAAGGCACCTAACCCCTCACTGCTCCCCGAGCGCCGCTGGTTGGTCAGGCAGCTCACTTCTCTGGGTTGATGTGTGATTCACCTCACTGCGTGTGTGTGCTGTGTGTGTTCACTAATTTGGTTAAATGCAGAGAAATGAATTTCCAAAAAAACATTGTTAAAAAAAAAAAAAAAGAAGTAAATATTGTAGTAGTGCATATCTGAAACTGCAGAAGTGGGAAAGTGCAGCTTCAGAAAGTAAAAAAAGAACCATGTATTGGTTCTGCCTCTGCACTTAACTCAGGTGATAGCTGCTGTAGGCTACTTGGCTGAAGAGCGCTAATTAGAATCCGCTGGTTCAAGTGAATGGTTGGTGTGGATATGTGGTAGGACTTTTACTTTCTGAAACTGGACTTTTCCACCTCTGTCTGTCTGACTGTCACAATATATAGAGTTTGTAGAACTGTTTTAAATGCAGTTGCACTAACTCTCTGTTTCAGGGAATGTGCTTCCCATGCCTTGCAGGATCTTGCTAGTTACTTCTCCAAGGAGCAGGGACAAGTAGCCGTGAGTAAGAGGGCAAATGTCCCCCATGCCACACACACACACACACACACACACTGACAGGACAGGCAAATGTTGGCCTCTCTCTGTGGTAGCCTAACTGTTGAGTTCATTCTGAGACCCACTGGTCCTGTCAGGCCTGTCGGATGTGAATTTAGCTGCTCCTGAATCTGGACATCCGTTCAGTGCCCCTTGTGAAACACTTCTGTTTTGTTCTTAAAGGAATACACCAACTTTTTGGGATACGAGTAGCCTCTTTGCTGTCTCTGTGTGTGCCTTAATCACGTCTGACACCGTTAGCTTAGCATAATTCACCGGAAGTGGGTTAAATTCAGTTAGCTTATAGATAGATAACCCTACCCAGATAGCATTTAATCTTGAATGTCCCCTTGGGGATCAATAAAGTATCTATCTATCTATCTATCGAATCAATTAGCGTTCTTGTTTGGGAATACCTCACCAGGTAGCCTGTCCTTGTAGCCTGCTACACAGCTGACATCTTGTCTTGCTCCCCACTTTATTCTGATCATGCTAATTACTTGGCCCCAATTACTAAAGGCCCCATCACATTGCACATGGCATGCGCTTCGCTCACCACTAGGTTGCTCCAAGACCATTGACTTACAGCGAGCTGCGGTCAAAGTTCAACATATTTCAACTTTCGCGCAAGAGCGGCAAAGCGGCAAAATGCCGCTGGTGCTGCGCTATACTGAGCGCAGCGGCAGACCAGATCTTGCGCGCTCAAACCAGTGTAAAGGCCCCATCACATTACAGACGGCATGCGCTGCGCTCACCGCTAGAATGCTCTTGGTTGAGGTAACGTTCTAACGATTGTTGTTGCGGTTACCGTTGGGTTCCACGCAAAAGACTTACAGCGTGCCGCGGTCAAAGTTCAACATATTTCAACTTTGACTGCGGTAGCGCAAGAGCGGCAAAGCGGCAAAAATGTCGCTATACTGAGCGCAGCGGCAGACCAGTTCTTGCGCTCTCAACCGATTGAAAGTAATGGGTTTCATAGAGCATGCCGCGTCTGATGTGATGGGCCCTTAAGTAATGGGTTTCATAGCGCAGGCCGTGTGCAATGTGATTGGGCCTTAAAGGAACACTCCACTGTTTTTTCATATTAAACTATGTTATTCCCTCAGCTAATGAGTTGATACATACCTGTCACGTTTCAATGCATACACTCACTGGCTCTGACTTTGATAGCACTTAGCTAGCCCAGTTCATTACTGTACTTAGGATCCAAACAGAGAAGTGACCAAACACCTCCATGTTTTCCCTATCAAAATACAGTTCCACTAGTAGTCACTTGACCAAGTATGGTGAGACAAAATAAAACATGGTGCATTTCTAAGTGGGTAAGAGGGATAACTATATTGTGTGGCGGAATAACACTTGGGAGCACTTTGACTTGATGCAGTAATATCATCACTCTTGCACTTTCAGTTTCACTTCGGAGTGAGGATATTACTGCGCTGAGTCAAAGTGCAGTGAGTGCATGCATTGAAATGCGAGAGGTATGTATCAACTCGTCTTAGTTAAGGGAATAACGTAGTTTACAGTAATATGAAAAAACGGCGGAGTGTTCCTTTAAGAGTTTTCTGTATCATCATTTGAAGGATGGTCTAAGGACAACAGCCTCTAGGGACATCTTACAGTAAGTCCAAATCCAGAGAGGTTGGTGTTGGGTTTATTGAGGTATCACGGCTTTGATGCTGCATCCTAGGGTTAGGTATCTTTGTCTAAAGCACTGAGTTACAGCCGAGGATGCTCTCCAGACATCTTGAAATTTCTCAAGTTATTGTCAAAGAGGTCATGCAATCTGGGTCATAAACAAATCACATCACTCCCACAAACTGAAATACACACGGTTTTAACAGCATATTTGATCAATCCAGTCCGAGGAAAATTAATAACTGAGTGGTTCCTGTCTTGTCTACTCCACAGGTGTTTGATGCCACCAACACGACCCGAGAGAGAAGAGCTGCCATTCTTAGTTTTGCCAAGGAGAAGGGCTACAAGGCAGGTCCCTGATTACCGTAAAACAATTCCTGAATCTGATATTTTTACAACATAAATTCATCTAAGCCTGTATACATGTTTGTGTTTTACAGGTGTTCTTTGTGGAGTCCATTTGTGATGACCCTGCTATCATAGAGGAAAATATCTTGGTAAGACCATGACTAGATGGGACTCCAGAACTAAATACAATCTGTCTTCTATGCTGGGGAATACTGGCAGTAGTCGCTGGTCTTTAATCTAAATGGATTGTAAAGACATTAGCCCTGATGTGAAAAGAAGAGGAATGCCGGTGCAACGCAGATGTTTTTTTTTAGGTTTATTTTAAATAAATACAAAAGAAGACATCTGCGTTGCACCAGCATTCCTCTTCTTTTCATATACTTCTGTCCTGGCCTGGTTGCACCAGATTGTCGCACAACTGCAGAAGCGCGGAGAACTTTCCTTTGTTTGCTGATTAGCCCTGATGTGTTGCCCCCACAGCAAGTGAAGGTGAGCAGCCCTGACTATGTGAATGCCGATAAGGAGGAGGTTATGGAGGACTTCCGCAAGCGCATCGACTGCTACGATCAGAGCTACGTGCCAATCGATGACGTCAAGGACAAGTATGTCCATACACAGCACATATGTGCTGAGTTGTGTGTGTGTGTGTGTGTGTGTGTCTTAATCTTAATTAAGTAACATCATTGTAGGTGGGTTGTTTCTCAGGTGGATGGGTAGGTAGGTAGATTGATTTGTTGGTTGATTGATTGATTGATTGATTGATTGATTGCTTGATTGTTGACAGTATCAAAAGAATATCTGAGTCAAATGAGTAGTCAGTAGCATGCTGTGGACCCATCTATCTCTCTGTATCTCTCCCTCTCCATCATCAGTCACCTGTCCTACATAAAGATCTTTAACGTGGGCTCTCGGTACCTGGTGAACCGGGTGCAGGACCACATCCAGAGCCGCATCGTGTACTACCTGATGAACATCCACGTCACGCCGCGCAGCATCTACCTGAGTCGCCACGGCGAGAGCGAGTTCAACCTGACGGGGCGGATCGGGGGCGATGCAAGGCTGGCACCCAGGGGTCAAGAGGTGTGTGTGTGCGGCCCTCGGCACTCACTGCCCCAAGCAGAGGCAGATAGGATTAGGATTAGGGCAATAGTCATTATCACTATTATTTTGTAATGATAAGGGAAATATTAGACTTTTATACAAATACATATACAATATACATATACATATATACTGTGTTTATTAGGGCCGGGACTTTAGCGCGTTAATTACGATTAATTAATTACACAAACATTAATGCGTTAAAAAAATTGACGCATTTTAATCGTATGCCTATTTATTTTTGCACCGCGGAACGTTTCTCACTGGATGAGTTTCAGACGGACCGATTATACTGGAGCACCAAGTCACGCGCATGAGTTCGGTTCAGACAAAACAAACCACAGTGGCACAGTGAACATGAACAAAGAAGCTGATGTGACCGCGTTGGTTGGCCCCGTGGATGGGAAATGTTGTTACAAAAAACAAACGGATGGAAGCGTAGATAAGAGCATGGTTGTGTGCAACCTATGCAACAAGGACGTATCACCGCAGTGCAAAACATAAAGCAGCTAGCTGCTAGCGTGGACAAAGTATTGTGATATTCCAGACACTTGAGGGAAACCTCTGAGCTTTATTCATTAAACAAATAGCAACCGAGTTGCTGTTAGAGCCACAACTCACGCTTATAACAGTAATCCACCGCACCTAATTCCATGTCCAACTTTCATAGACCTAAAAGAAACTTCACACTCAGAACCGCATACAAGCACACACGCACACACGTAAACTCCGCCCCCCAGTTCCCCTTAAAGGGACACAGCAATTTCATGAACTCAACTCAAGGTAACAGGTGACACAATTAACAGGATATCACAGTATTATAGTTTACAGAAGGTCTACCTATCTATTCATGGGTTTCATCAGGTCCCTTTCCACAGGTGTATAAAATCAAGCATTGATTATCAATGCAGACTGCATGGTGCTTGATTACTACACCTGTGGAAAGGGACCTGATGAAACCCATGAATAGGCTACATGAATTTCTGAAATTCTATTTCTAAATATGGTATTGCTACACTTTATGGCAAAAATTGCACTGGTCTGTTGGACTTATTAATAAACAATATTTGTGTTGCTTAAGCTTAGGCCTATGTATTCAGTCATTATCCAATAGTAGGCTATACTAAAAATCCATGTGAAAAAAAAATACTTCTCACTGTTCTCAGGTCATATATTTATATACAATTAAAATGCGATTAATTTCGATTAATTAATTACAAAGCCTCTAATTAATTAGATTAATTTTTTTAATCGAGTCCCAGCCCTAGTGTTTATATATATATACAGTATATATACGGTATATACTGTATGTATAACTCAGTAAGAGTGTCATTGCAAATTAATCATTGTTTCTCAATTAGCTTGTTATGTTGTTTTCATAATTGAACTTGAAATGAGATTTTAAATGAACTGCCCTACTTTATTGGGCAGAGCACCACATACAGTAAGGGCAGAAGTATCATGGCAGTGTGACCACTGACCACTGAGGATAGATACTGATGGGTAGACTAAGATAGATAGATAGATAGATAGATAGATAGATACTTTATTGATCCCCAAGGGGAATTAAGACACCTCACACAAGGCCCCAGTCGTGACACGACTAGCTGGGGCACCTGCACCGCACATCGGCGACCCGGGTTCGATTCCCGCCCCATGGTCCTTTCATAAAACGCCCCAAAAAATAATCTTTAAAAACAAAAGACACCTCACACAACATACTGTACAGTACCACAATGTAAACAGCATGATCAAGGGGAGGTCCATGTGTGAGTATAACACTTTGCAGGCACTCTGTTGTGAAACTCCTTTTTTAATTAATCCCTCCCTGGCTGCAGTATCCCACCCCAACTCTCTCTCCCACTCACTTCCTGTCTTTCTCTCTACTGTCCTGTCCAATTAAAGGCATAAAACGCCCCCCCCAAAAAATCTTTAAAAACAAAAGACACCTCACACAACATACTGTACACCACAATGTAAACAGGATGATCAAGGGGAGGTCCATGTGTGAGCATAACACTTTGCAGGCACTCTGTTGTGAAACTCCTTTTTTAATTAATCCCTCCCTGGCTGCAGTATGCACGTGCGTTGGGGAAGTTCATGAAGGCTCAGGTCATCAAGGATCTGAAGGTGTGGACCAGCCACATGAGGAGGACCATCCAGACGGCCGAGGGTTTGGGGGTCCCTTATGAACAGTGGAAGGCCCTCAACGAAATCGATGCAGTAAGCTCCATGAATATTGCTACATGCATGAAGAACATAGTGTTTAATCTGTGTGTATGTGTGTGTGTGTGTGTGTGTGTGTGTGTGTGTGTGTGTGTGTGTGTGTGTGTGTGTGTGCTCAGAGGTGACCACACTGTACCCCATGTGTCTCAGGGTGTGTGTGAAGAGATGACCTATGAGGAGATTCAAGACACTCACCCGGAGGAGTTTGCCATGAGAGACCAGGACAAGTACCGCTACCGCTACCCCAAAGGAGAGGTGAGTCCCATCCACCTGCCCCTCCTCTCCTCTCTACTCCCTGTCCTCTCATCATTAACTCCTCTCCTCTCCTCTCCTCCCCTCTCCTCCTCTCCTCTACTCCCCATCCTCTCATCATTAACTCCTCTCCTCTCCTCTCGTCCACATCTTCTCATGTTCAACTCTCCTCTCATCTGATCTTTAAACTCCATTACTCTCCTCTCCAACTCCTCTTCTCTCTACTTCCTCTCCTCTCATCTTCAACACCTCTCCTCTCTTCTGTATTCTACTCCCCATTCTCTCATCCTCAACCCCTCTCCTCCTCCTTTCCTCTCCTCTCCTCTCATCTACAACCCTTCTCCTTTCCTCTCTTCTCTCCTCTACTTCCCATCCTCTCATCTTCAACCCACTCTCCTCCCCTCTCTTCTTCTCTACTCCCCATCCTTTCTTCTTCAACCCCACTCCTCTCCTCTACTCCCAATCTTCTCTCCATGTTCAACTCTCCTCTCCTTTTGTCTCTACTTCCTCTCCTCTCATCCTCAACCCCTCTCCTCTCCTCTCTTCTTTCCTCTACTTCCCATCATCTTATCTTCAACCCCTCTCCTCTCTTCTCCTCATTCTGTCATCTTCAACTCCTCTCTTCTCTTCTGTATTCTACTTCCCATCCCCTCATCCTCAACCCCTCTCCTCCCCTTGTCTCCTTTCCTTTCCTCTCCTCTCCTCTCATCTACGACCCTTCTCCTCTCCTCTCCTCTCTTCTCTCCTCTACTTCCCATCCTCTCATCTTCAATCCACTCTCCTCCCCTGGTCTCTCCTCTCTCCTCCCATCTTCATACCCTCTTCTCTTCTCCTCTTCTCTCTCTGTCTCTGCTGTGACCTTCATACCCTCTTCTCCTCTCCTCTGCTCTCTCTGTCTCTGCTTTGACCCACTGTCACCGTCTCTGTCCCTCAGTCCTATGAGGACCTGGTGCATCGGCTGGAGCCGGTGATCATGGAGCTGGAGCGGCAGGAGAACGTGCTGGTGGTCTGCCATCAGGCCGTCATGAGATGCCTGCTCGCCTACTTCCTGGACAAGAATTCTAGTGAGCTTTCATACACACTTGCACTAACACCTTAAATCCAAGCCTACACCTCATACACACAAAGGCCGCGTTTCCCAGATTCGTTAAGAAGCTCTTAAGTGCCAAGAACTTCGTTCTTAGGAAAGTTATTAGAACGTTCTTAGAGCACTCCTAAAAAGTTCTTACCACTTAAGAGCTTCTTAACGAATCTGAAAAACACGGGCAAAGTCATTCCACAAAGCTTATAGCTTAGTTACCTGACAAGTCAGCTTCATCTGTGAATATGGACTTCCAAATGCCTTGCAATAACCCAATTAAATTAAAGTGTAATTCTAGTCTAATTAAAGTGCCTTTGTGACCATCCATGTTAACTCCTTCACCTCAACAGCAACAGCAGTACGTCTTGTTTGACCCATGTATTTCATCTCCTTCTCCAGGTGAACTGCCCTACCTAAAATGTCCGCTGCACACAGTATTGAAGCTCACACCAGTGGCCTATGGTCTGTCAAATTGAACCTCACAAATTCATATACACACACAAAATTTGCATACAAAAATAAATATTCATACATACTGCTAATGTACTGTTACAAATACATCCATATATGTTTGTCATAGTATATAAATGCTATTGACTCATACCAGTGTACCAGAAAGACTTTGTAGTAATCATGAACTAACAGAATAGTTTCTGGTCTTCAGTTTTTGACTGTACTTGTTCTTCAATAAAGGATGCCAGGTGGAGTCGTTTTTCCTGAATGTGGAGGCGGTCAATACACATCGAGACAGACCCGAGGTGAGCTGACTACTGCAGCAGGCCCTCTGTTTCTGTTGGCCACTCGCTTTGAAAACTGTGTTTGCTCTGAGGTGATAACTGTTCAGAGAGTGAGACTCTCCTGCTTCAACATGGACGGCCCGACTGTGTGCAGTGGCAGTGCGCTGCTTGTAAAAGGGGTGTTTGCTCTACAACGGGGTCTCTGCTGTGACCGTCTGGGTGCTGTGGTATGGCCATCTCCTGTGAGAGGGAGTCTTGGCTCTGGACCATGTTTTGGTCACTCCTCAGTAGGGCTGTGCAATTAATGGAATTAATCGTGATTAGGACTTAATAACAATGCTCTCCTTTTGTCTTGAGTTGTCGTTTGCGGTAACTTTTTACATGTATTTTTTCCTGTTTTATTTTATTTAACAATCCATTTATTTTTATAAAAAATATGGATGATAGTTCCAAAATCACTGAGTAATCACGTTTAATAATCGTGATCTCAATATTGAACAAAATAATCATGATAATAATGATTTTTACCATAATCGAGCAGCCCTACTCCTCAGGGATTTGTCCAGTGTTTGCTCTGTGTTTGACTGCACTGTTGAGTTCTGTGATGTGATGACTGTGTGCCTCTTGTGTTCCATCTGGTAGAACGTGGACGTGACCAGGGAGGCTGACGAGGCCTTGGTGACCGTCCCTGACCACCTGTGAAGAGGTGATGGGAGATCACTCTCACCAGATGCCAGTACGCGTGGGCTCCACCGCCACCACCATCTCCACCAGACAAACAGAAACGCAGAGTTGTGTTGGGGAGAGTCACTGGACTCACTGGCAACCTTGTGTCATGCATTTGGGAAGAGAGAGCAACAGTGACAACAACCTATGAAGTGCTTCAGAGACAAATGCAGTTTTTTTTTTTCAGACACAAAGACACACCTGGGGAGGATTACCTCTTTCCAACGGCCAAGATAAATCTCTCTCTGTGTTCGCCTTTGTATCATTTGACTTTGAAATTCTTCTGTAAAGACCAGTTTGATCAAACAATATGAAACTAATAGTAAAAGAACCTGGACTGACTTTGAGAAGTCTAATAATTTCTCTGGCACGGCAATACCTTGATCATCAGCACCATGGACAGCAGCTAAACAAGCAATTAGCCTGTTTACACTCTCTCCTGTCGAACAACCTCTCCACAGAGCAGACTGTGTATGGTCAGCCTGCCGGTAGACACCACTATAGAACTGTAGGTGAGCCATTACATGCATTGTGAAGAGATGACAGATGCCAACACGGATGGCTAAAGTATGTGTGATCTACAATGTCCAAACACGCACAAACTCTCCAACTGTAAAAAAAAGTCTAGCAGTGGGGCATGATTAAATAGGCCTATCCACCATCACCCATGACAGCGAGTACATGACCTCAGAATCTTTAGAAACTGGAGATAGGATTGGTATGTGCATTTATACTGTTGTATACATACATCCACACATTAGGACAACTGGGGGACAGTTAAGATATCATCAGCCACTACATAGTACAGATGATACCCTATGATATCACTTCTTGGTTGGATTCACTGACAAGTTTTCATCCCATCATGTATCAGATTAGAATGCTGTGACAATATTCAGATGCCCTGCTAGCTCAGCTACTGTAGATAACTGCTCTATTTCTCCGACCCCACACAGCTCACTCCGAATACTGTATGTGACTTCTGATGACATAGTCATTAAAATGTTTGTAATAACACAAGCCTTGGACTACTTCATGAGTGGGTTAAACGGATTGTACTTGTCATGTCTTTTTTTCCATAGTTAAATGTCTGTTGTTGGTGATCCACGCCTCAACTTCACAAAAGTTCATCTCGGGTAACTTTTGTTACTTCAGTCTTGGTGCGTTATAGCTGCGCTTTAGCAGGGTTGGCTAAACGCAAGTAGTTCCTCGACCAAAAAAATAGTGACTTCGGGAAGTTTCCAGGATACACACATGCAAAACGAGAAGCATTAAATCGACACAAGCCCAGCCCTCCGCGCGCTTCGCACCGTGCCATGCCATTTCACCGTTATCTGATTGTCGTAGTTATAGGCTATTGCGTGCGCCGTTGGACGTCTTTGGTTTCTCATGTTTGTGCGCTCTCGCGAATTCCTGTGGATTTCTGCACTTCAAAGGAAGGAGGAGGCAACACTATCCTTCGTGAATGTAACTTTTGTCACTTAAAATGTGAGGTTGGCACCTAACGGTAGTTTTACGCACACTCCGTGAGGCTGGAGCTTGAGGAACTTGGCAAGACAGGGAATAACGGAACTCAAAGTCATTCCTGGGCAGAATATTCATCATTACACCTGGAAAATGCCTTTTAAATGCCTTAGCGTGCTGGTTCTCCTCCTCATAACTGTTCCTGGAGGGATTTCTCAGAATGGCGAAACTCCTGTCCAGGTGAGCTTGCATCAGGCATCAAGGTCTTCTGACGTGTCATGGTCATTTATCTGTTTATATTTATTAATTTCGCTCATTTTTTTTTATTTTATTTTACACTGTTGTGTCTTACTTCTCTTACTTTGATTTCATTGCCCTTTTTTATTTTACTGAGTTCGTGCCTACAGAATGTTTTTCTTTGTAAACTCGGGAGCGCTTGAATGGCTCAGCAGGCAGTGTTGATTTAAGCCTTGATGAATGGAGCGATTTTCCATGGCATGCGTGTCTGTTTACAATAATTGTGTAAGTGCGTAGTTGAAAACGACCTGGAAAAAAATAATAAAAATACCTTTCTCAATGCACCATTTAGGTAAAGTAATACATTTAAGCAAGGTTCTGGTGCCGTGGTCTTTTTTTTTTTTTTTTAGAAAATGCAGAGTTTGTCTGTTGTGTGTCATACGTGAGTTTAGAGTGAGTGGACGTTTTTGTTTAGCTCGCACACATGTAACAGGTCACATTGTGCGCGGGCACTCAAGCGTAATGTTCGTGAAGCGAGAGCGCGCAGGTGTGCGAGTCGCGTAATTATCCGGCTGATTTGGGGCAAATGTCAGCGAGACTTTATTTCCAAAAACACACGCCAACTGCAAACCAAGGGCAAAAAATACTCACACTGCTGCGATTCCCCCCTTTGCTGTTTGTTTGTGTAATATTTCCAGGGCAGCAGGATATGTGTAATGTATAGACACAGCTCCGGTTTGTGCGTCCAGTGACCACGTGATCCCCCGCCAGCGCTGGATAGACAGGGAAGGCATTTAGTCCGGTAGCACTGACGTTCATGAAAGGCTTTGATTCAGGTTGTTTCATCTAACGTTACCTCACCCCCCCACGCCTGACTTCAAAACCAGGGGTACCATTTCTGGATCGCATTATTGCCTTACTGTAATCAGTTTCCAGCTACCATGTGACATTTTTAGAAACACAAATCAATTGTTTATTCAGTCAAGGTGAAGGCCAGGGCTTTGGGAAGTGGTTTTAGACTGTAGGCTAAAGGTGTGTGTGTGTAAAATGTGTGAAAGTGTGTATGTGTAAAGGACAAGGTTATCAAGGTGGGAAAATGTCAGAATGATTGACATGTATTGTATGAGATAGGGAATGGCTCAGAACATAGTCTCCAACATTATTATTATTATTGCAGGCAATTTAATTTCGAGCTGTTCAGCAAATGTGGTGACTGAGTTTCAGATCTAAATGTGTGTGTTTATGCATGTGTCTGTGTGTGTGTGTGTGTGTGTGTGTGCGTGTGCGTGTGCGTGTGCGTGTGCGTGTGCGTGTGCGTGTGCGTGTGCGCGTGCGCGCGTGTGTGTGTGTGTGTGTGTGTGCTGTGCATACATGTATCTATATGTGCATGTGTTTGAGTGTGCTGTGTCAGAAAAGTTGAATCTGCATGCTAACTGCTTGTCTTGTTTTGCAGCGCGAGAAACGTCAGAGCAAAGTGACGAAGTCAGTGGTGAGTCACACAGTCCCCCTCCCAACATGGACACACACACACACACACACACACACACACACACACACACACACACACACACACACACACACACACACACACACACACACACCTCCACTGCTGCCCTCAAAGAATCCGTTTCCACGATGATATCATGTAATTCAATTAGGACACAAGTTAGTTCCTTGTTTAGTGTGGAGCCACTCTGACTTAAGTCTTGAAAAGGTCATCCACTGGGTGTCCTTTCAGTGTGTGGGTGTGTGGATGAATGTTTCTCTCTCTCTCTCTCTCTCTGTGTGAGTGCATATGCATGCTTATTCCCGTAGATCTGTGTGTGTGTGTGTGTGTGTGTGTGTGTGTTTCCGTGTGTGTGTGTGTGCACGCGTGCGTGCATGCGTGTGTGCGTGTGTGTGTATGAGATGTGGAGTGCCTCAGAGGCACCAGTGATGCAGCCTCAGCACCATCCGTGTGCCCGAGCGAGGCCCTCCTTCCTCCCTCCAGGGCCTGAGATATTTATACACGGGTCAGCCCAGCCGCGTGTAAAAGACTGACCACAGAGCAGCTCTAAAAGTGACGGCTCAGCCACCTCTCGTCTCTCTGGGCCGCAGTGCTGGCCCCTCCTGCTGCTCCTGGGCTCTGTGTTTGTGATTCATGTGGATGTGTCTATGTGTGTGTGTGTGTGTGTGTGTGTGTGTGTGTGTGTGTGTGTGTGTGTGTGTGTGTGTGCTGTGCATACATGTATTTATATGTGCATGTGTTTGAGTGTGCTGTGTCAGAAAAGTTCTAAAAGGAGGAAAAGACTGAAACTCTACACGGGATCAAATAGGAACGGCAAACTAAAACGTCACCACTGTCCAAGCTAAAGCTTTGTTGAAACTTACTGCACCAAAATCTGAGCATCTGTCTTATTGTTTGGGCTGCCGTGGCCTACTGGTTAGGGCTTCGGGCTTGTAACCAGAGAGTTGCCGGTTTGATCCCCGACAAGTTCACAGCTGAAGTGTCACTCATGGCTACTCTGTGAGTTTGTTCATTCTTGTGTGTGCTACTCTGTGTACTGTACCTATCTATCTATCTGTGAGTTTATTTATTTGTGTGTGTGTGTGCACTACTCTGTGAGTTTACTTATTTGTATATGTGTGTGTGTGTGTGTGTGTGTGTGTGTGTGTTCCAGCTGAAGATAACAGAGTACCATGTGCAGTGTGTGGTGGTGTCTCGCTATGCCCACACCACGGTCCGCAGCAGCGTGTGGAACCATCTGGCCACCATTAAAGAGGCGGCCTTCGAGGTGGACCTGCCCTCCGCAGCCTTCATATCCAACTTCAGCATGTGAGGCTCATCCCACTCACCCCCTCTCACCCCCACTCACCCCCACTCACCCCCACTCACCCCCACTCCACTTCCTGCTTCTACATACTTTCAGAGACTTGTTTTCTCTCTTGCTCTCTCTCTCTCTCTTTCTCTCTCTTTCCCTCTATCTCTCTTTGTCTCTCTTTCCCTCTCTCTTTCCCTCTTTCTCTCTCTCTCTTTCTTACTTCTTGCTTCATTTCATTCTCTTGCTGTTTTTGTTTTTTTTGTCTTGCCGTGTGTCCTCCTTTGCCTCTGTCCCTCAGTTCCTCAGTTTTCCTCTGACCCCGTCTCTAGTGAATACACACAGAGGTCTCACACACACAGGAGTCTGACTCCTGAGCAACCCCCCCCCCCCCCCCCACACACACACACACACACACACACACACACACAAAAACACTCACACACCGTGTCAGTCCGTCCCGTCCCGAAGGAGCCTGCCAAAGGGAAGCTCAGTAGCCATTGCTGTGGAGTGGCTCCATCTCCATTGGAACAGGAGTGCCATTCTCCAGACAAACGCCTCTTTTTCCCCCTAGTGTCTACTCCTCTGTCTGCTAGGCAGTCGGGGTCTTAAGGGAGGTAAGCCACAGGTGCCAGGCTGTCCTGTGCCCACCGCCGCCACCGCCACCCTCCCCACCTCCCTCCGTCTCTCAGCCAAGCAAGACAAACACAATCCACCGCGTCGCCTGGAAGACTTAGGCCTGTCGCCATGGCCACTGGAGCAGCTTCCTGTCCTGTCTGCCACCCCCCCCAACACACACACACACACACACACACACACACACACACACACGCACACACACACTCTCACACATACCCTCCGACCCCCACCTCGCACCCCTGCCGTCAGATGCAGGGGGACAGTAATTGCTGTAATGGTCCGCTCACTCGGAAAGATACACTCCGTGATCAAAAAAAGGGGGGAAACGAAGGCATTTTTGGTAAGTTTAATCTCCAAAAATAATTACCTCAGAGTCAGCCCCCGCATCTGATCCTCCAACACCCCCCCCCCCCCCTCCCCCACCACACACACACACACACACACACACACACCTCCCTCGGAGTGGCTAGCAGGGGAAAGCAAACTGGCCGAGGTGTGTTATGAAAACAGCGGAGCGCAGCGTCCAGGAGCTGAACCCCCAGGACCTCCAGAAATAACCCGGCTCAGGGTGGGGCCCCGGGGCATCATGTGACCACCACAGACCACTCTCTCCAAACAAGCCCCATATAAATACGGCTGCCCCACCACAGATCTCCCTTCTGTGTGTGTGTGTGTATGTGTGTGTGTGTGTGTGTGTGTGTGTGTGTGTGCGCGCATAAGTGCATGTGTTTGTGTGTGAGTGTGAGTGTGTGTGAGTGTGTGTGTGTGTGTGTGTGTGTGTGTGTGTGTGTGTGTGTGTGTGTGTGTGTGCATAAGTGCATGTGTTTGTGTGTGAGTGTGTGTGAGTGTGTGTGTGTGTGTGTGTGTGTGTGTGTGTGTGTGTGTGTGGAAGAGTGTGTGTGCGCGCATATGTGCATGTGTTTGTGTGTGAGTGTGTGAGTGGCGTGCATCTTGTGCGGGGGGTACGTGCTTGTATATGTGTGTTCATGTGAATACACTGTACGTGTGTGTGTGTGTGTGTGTGTGTGTGTGTGCATGTGTTTGTATCTGAGGTGTTTGCTACAGTAGCCACTAGCCAGTAAAGAAAAAGAAGTGAGTGAGAGAAAGAGAAAGAGAAAGTGAAAGATAGCGTGCGTGCATATATCCGTATGAGGAGGAAGTGTCTCCAACTCCAGAGACCAAAGGAGAGGAGGAAGGGAGAAAGGGGGTAACAGAGAAAAGGAGGGAAAGAGAGGAGGAAGAGAGAGAGAGAGAGAGAAATGAATGGGAGGCTTTGTTACCTCTGTGAGTTCTCAGAGAAATTGACAGGAGTGCTGCCTGCCCCCCCTCCACACTCTCACACACACTACAGTTTACCAAGGCAGGTGGCCAAAACACACACGTCACACATACACTCGCACACAACACACTCATATAAGCACATACATGATGGGTAGGTGTGCGTGCCATATAGTGTGCACAGTGATGTGTAATGATACATGTGGAGTGTGTTTTGAGATAAGTCTCATCTGTGTGTGTGTGTGTGTGTGTGTGTGTGTGTGTGTGTGTGTGTGTGTGTGTGTAAGTATGTGAGAGCTCCCTAACAGTGAGGGTCTGCACTGTTGAGAACTTTTGTGGGCTTTTCTGCTGATTCTATGTGGCAAAAAACATCTCTCATCTCTCTCTTTCTCTCTCTATCTCTCTATCTCTCGAGAGAGAGAGATATGTATATACTGTATATATACATACATAAACATATGTTAGTGAGTGTGTATAAGGGAGTCTGTGGAAGAGGAAATGATTGTGAGCTCATAGACGCTCCATACATGAACCTGTGTTTAGAATGCGTCTGTGTGTGTATGCATATAGATGAGGATATTTATGGTTACCTATGTAGTGTGTTCATAGAATGATACATTGTATGTCAGTAGTCTTCTCTCTCTCTCTCTCTCTCTCTCTCTCAGGTTTGTGTATGTGCACACAAAAATATGAGTGTGTGTGTGTGTGTGTGTGTGTGTGTGTGTATGTGTGTGTGTAAGTAAAGCAGGGGATAGGTTGGCTCCCATTGCAGTAATCATGTTTTTGGAGGGAAATGACTTTCCCACTCACCTCTCCCTCAACCCACCCGAACATGCACATGCCCACACCCACAAACAGATACGCACATACAAAGGTCTCACACACACACGCAAACACACACACAAGGCATTCCCTAACCATGCGTTATAGAGATTAGGGGGAAAGGGAGTGAAATGTTGGCTTCCTCCAGGTATATGTTAGCCTTTTCATAATACCTCTTACTGTAAAGTCTCTTTTATCAGATAAAATGACATCTCCTGCCTGGGTTTTCTCTTAAGTGTGTGAAGTAAATGGCTGACTGTGGAAGAAATTGCAAACACATGCAGAAACCTTTGCAAAAGCACATCGCGTTGCATGAGCAGCGATTGTGTTGTGCTAGTGCATTTTCTTGTAGTTTCTTCTTCATTTTACTGCAAATAGAAGTTTTGGGCTACG
The DNA here is from genome assembly GCF_963854185.1 of Sardina pilchardus. Taxonomy (NCBI): domain Eukaryota; kingdom Metazoa; phylum Chordata; class Actinopteri; order Clupeiformes; family Clupeidae; genus Sardina; species Sardina pilchardus. Next base: position 16,369,934 of record NC_085000.1, on the reverse strand, counting down.
ATTCCGGCATTCGATGATTTCATTTCAAGCGGTTCATAATGCTGCTTTTGCCTTTCTGACACACACAACTGTGTAGCCTATGTGGTCATATCAATGTAGCTGTAGTTTTTTTAGCCTTTAGACTTTAGTTTTTAAAAGTGTTTCATTATGCGTTTCCAGCACCTCCAATGGCAAAGAGTACGTTGCCCAGGTAACAGAGCGCACGGCAGCCAGGAAGATCTACGATGCAGCCAAGAAGCAGGGCAAGACTGCAGGCCTGGTGGCCACCAAGTATGTACTCAGTAGGAGTCATCTGAACTCACCCCGTTTATTATACTTACACTTAACACTTACACTTACATGTGTTCAATAGAAAACACCATTTTTTTATCAACTGTTTATTGAGTTTTATAAACAGGGGAGGGGGAGGGGGAGGGGAGAAAACACTATTTTAAGACATACATCATGCTCTGTTCGCTGTGCTTGTGTACAATTTGTCTTTATGTCTGTGTAATATTTGTGTTTGTGTGTGTGTGTGTGTGTGTGTGTGTGTGTGTGTGTGTAGAGAGCGTGAGATGGAGAAGTTCCGAGTGGCGGTCAGCGTGCCGCCCGGCGCGCGCCTGTCCTTCACCCTGGTGTACGAGGAGCTGTTGTCACGGCGACTGGGTCGCTACGAGCTGGCGCTGGGGCTGCGGCTGGGTCAGCCGGTGCAGAACCTCACGGTGGACGTGAGCATCAGCGAGCCCAGTGGACTCAGCTTCATCAAGGCCCTGCCCCTGCGCACCAGCCGACTGCTCACAAAGACAGGTCTGCACACATGCACACACACACACACACACACACACATACTGTACACACACACACACACACACACACACACACACACACACACGTGCACACACAAGCACAAATGCACACACACACACACACACACACACGTGCACACACACACACACACACACACACGTGCACACACAAGCACAAATGCACACACACACACACACACACACACACATGCACACACATGCACACACAAGCACAAATGCACACACACACACACACACACACACACAAACACACAGACACCCACATATTCACATATGCCCACGTACACACACAGACACACTCACACAGGGACAAACAGGCATACTCGCACTCACACACGCTCACCTGCGCTCTCTCTTCCTGTGTCCCTGTGGGTGTTTCCCAGGTGATGGTGAGTCCCCAGCGTCCACTCAGGTGCAGCAGCGCTCCCACTGCGCGCGCGTGCGCTACAGCCCCACAGCCCAGCAGCAGCTCAGCTCCGGCCCCAAGGGCCTCAGCGCAGACTTCATCGTCCACTACGACAGTGACCACAAGGACCTGATGGGAGACATACAGGTGCTCCCTCCCATCTTAGACACCAGCATACAACACACACACACACACACACACACACACACACACACACACACACACACACACACACACACACACATACACCCCCCCCCCCCTCAATGCACTCCTCATGGATTCACTGTTACCTTCAGCTATATAGCTTTAGGTGCTCCCTCCCATCTTAGACACCAGCATACAACACACACACACACACACACACACACACACACACACACACACAGACACAGACACACACACACACACACACACACACACACACACACACACACACACACACACACACACACACACAACACACACACACACACACACACGCACAAGCACGCACGCACACACTCTCAACCCCCCCCACACACACACACACACAAACGCACTCCTCGTGGACTCACTGTTACCTTCAGTTATATACCTTTAGTCAAGTGTTACGGTCTGGATGAATGAATAGTCCCTGACATTTTTGCTGTCCAATTGTTCAAGCAAAACTGCCAGTCAGCAAGAAGATATTCAGATACTCAATATTGTACTGTCTTACTACTGATATGGCTGTGCCACAGGCTTACTGTACATGCCATAGTTTATGCATCAGTGTGCTATTTCTCTGTCTTCTCCAGGTGCATGATGGGTATTTTGTCCATTATTTTGCTCCACGAGATCTTCCAGTGGTGCCCAAAGATGTCATATTTGTCATTGACATCAGCGGCTCAATGATCGGCATCAAGATGAAGCAGGTACTACTCTTCCAACTCTTAGGGGAGATGTGTCTTTATGTGTCTGTGTGTCTGTGTGTGTGTATGGGTGTGTGTATGTGTGTGTGTGTGTGTGTGTGTGTGTGTGTGTGTGTGTGTGTGTGTGTGTGTGTGTGTGTGTTTGCCTGCGTGTCTGTGTCTGTGTGCGTCTGTGTCTGTGTGCGTCTGTGTGTGTGTGTGTGTGTGTGTGTGTGTGTGTGTGTGTGTGTGTGTGTGTGTGTGTCTGTGTGTCTGTGTGTGTGTGTGTGTGTGTGTGTGTGTGTGTGTCTGTGTGCGTCTGTGTGCGTCTGTGTCTCTGTGCGTCTGTGTGTGTGTGTGCGCGCCTGTGTCTGTGTGTGTGTGTGTGTGTGTGTCAGTGTTTCTCTGTGCCTAGACTGATGTGCTGTGGTGTGTGTTGCCTGTCTCTGCATCAGACCAAGCAGGCCATGTTCACCATCCTGGCGGAGCTTAGGGAGGGGGACTTCTTCAACATCATCACCTTCTCGGATAAAGTCCACACCTGGAGGAAGGGACGCACCGTCCAGGCTACGCGTCACAACATCCGGGATGCCAAAGAGTTCATCAGGAAGACCAATGCCGAGGGCTGTGAGTCTCCGTGTTTACGCTTCTGGAAAAGGGCTGTGTGGAAATGACAACCACTGGAATTTTCATAATGTGATAATAGCCTGTTATGGTGACCAAATGAGGAAGTAAAGCAATGGCATTGTCTGCTCACCAAACATCTTTGACATACACAGATCCACAGCAAACAACTTGCAGTAGATTCTAGGTTACACTTTACTTGAAGGTATCTACAGTACATGAGAGTGACAAGACACTGTTGTGTCATTCTGTTTTTCTCATGACAAGTAAGGGTTAGGGTTAGAGTTCATGTGTCATGACAGTGTCATGTCACTCTTATGTAGATGGTTATGGTTACAAATTAAAAAAAAATAATAATAATTAATAATAATTAATTATACAGTGAGCCATTTTTAAAAAGTTAGCAATAGCAATATAAACAATAAATTATATCAGTTCAAACAAACCTAATGAAAATAAACAAAAAAATATAAAGGAGAAAAGCAATCAGCCATCCAATCAATCATATAATAACAAGCTATGGCTTGTTAAGGAGAATAGCAATAAAAAAGTCAATTGTCAATTTAATCATTGGGCAAATGAAAACAACACAGCACAACAGAGAAGACTGGGCAACTCATTCCACCAACATGGAACCACTGATGAAAAAAGTCTTGAATTTGACCTAGCATTTGTAGTTTGTCGACACAGCAGACGCTCATCAGAAGACCGTAGTAGGCGGTTGGGAACGTACATCTTGATCATTGAATACAAGTAGCAGGGAGCAGATCCAGTCAGTGTTCTATAGGTCAAACTGAGAGACTTCAATTGAATTCTGGCCACTATAGGGAGCCAGTGGAGAGTAACTAGCAGAGGAGTTACATGAGTCCTCTTTGGCTGATTAAAGACTAGGCATGCTGCACCCATTTTGAATGTTTTCTGCACATTCTTTCTGTAACCATTACTCTCTAGCCGCTTTCAGAGTCTCTTTCTATCTCATGCATGTGTTTTGTGTCTCTCTCTCTCTCTGTCTCTGTGTATTTGTGCCTCCACTCATCCCCCTCTCTCTAGGGACCAACATCAACGCGGCGCTGTTGTCTGCCGCTCAGCTGCTGAACCCCTCCTCTTCCTCTCCCTCGTCCCGCTCCTCCTCCTCCTCCTCCTCCTCCTCCTCTCGTCGCGTGCCCCTCATCATCTTCCTCACCGACGGGGAGGCCACCATCGGCGTGACGGCCGGCGACACCATCCTCCGCAACGCGCAGTCGGCCCTGGGCGCGGCCACGCTCTTCGGCCTGGCGTTCGGCGACGACGCCGACTACCCGCTGCTCAGGCGGCTGGCGCTGGAGAACCGCGGCGTGGCGCGCATGGTGCACGAGGACGCCGACGCCGCGCTCCAGCTGACCGGCTTCTACCGCGAGGTGGCCAGTCCGCTGCTCTCCGACGTGCAGCTGACCTACCTGGAGCCCCGCGCGGAGCAGCTCACGCGCACCCTCTTCCCACACTACTTCAAGGTATGCGCTATTCTTGAATTTCCCCTTGGGGATCAATAAAGTATCTATCTATCTATCTATTGACCGTTGCGGTCAAGCTGCAGAGTTAGTACCCCGGATAGTACCTCATGATAGTACCTCATGATATAGAAGAATTATCGTGGAATACTGTACGTACAGCATGTGATGTATGGATATAATATGATTTGATATGGCATGTCCCTGCCTCCAGGGCTCTGTACTGATGGTGTTATGTTGTGAATGATATGATTTGATACAATATGATGATCTAATATAATATGGTATGATATACGATATGATATGATTTAGCACATCTCTGTCTGCAGGGCTCGGAGCTGGTGGTGGTGGGGCGTCTGAAGCGTGGTGCCCAGCAGGTGAAGGTGGCGCTGTCGGCCAGCAACGCCAAGCGCAAGATGCGAGTGGAGCGAGAGCTGGCGGCGCCCGTGGCGGGCGCTGACGGAGAGGCCTCTGGCGGGCTCGCCTGCCCGGGCGTGGGGCCCGGCGGTGCCAGC
>NC_085000.1:16297727-16360227 GCF_963854185.1 Sardina pilchardus | reverse complement strand
TGTGGAAGTGTATATGGCGCTAGAAGAGAGGGTTCACTATTAGGGAGGTTAGCGGTGACATGGAAGTACTTGGGTTGGGTCTATGGATATGGGACTGGAGCTTTAGTCTGCTGCCATGGAGAATGTGAAGAAGCTCCTACTTATCAAATGAGTACTGTAGGTTCTTCAAAGGCATGTTCCACACCTCCGCCTCATCAATGGCTATCTGTTGACATGTGTAGTGTCAGTGTTGTTGACCAGGTTTGCATACATGTGTATCTGTATAGTATGTTCTCAAGGAAACAAGGAGAATAGAATTGTAATTTCAACAAATCTAAGAACACAAATCTTAGGCAGCCCCCCCAGCATAGGTGTAGCTGTCCGTATCTTAAACCCAAAGGTCACAGCTCAAGGCCCAAAAAGAAATACACTCCTACCAAAATGTCTTTGTAACATTTATATTTAACATGTATAAAGGTTTTGTTTCCATGTTCAGTATTTTATTCATGACTATATTTCTTTGGTCAATTTATTTCATTACTTCACCGGACACTAGCGATTTGAAAAACTCAGATGTCTTGAACATACTGTAAACTCAAAGTAGATAGGAATAACTCAACAACATAGGAATAAACAGCACAGAGTACATCATACTATTTTAATAGTTTAATTTAAATAAATAAATCATTGAGGAGAGACAACATAGTGGTGAAGTGAGACTTCCCTAACATGTGGCAGCTAGGCCTTTCAGATTAGAACAATTACGTCTGGTTCCAAAACGGAACGAGTTAGCACTACCATTACTCCGAGGTGAGCTGTGAAAGAGTTTAGAGAACAATTCCGAGGCCACAGAATTCCACAGGAAACATTTTCAAAAGGAAGCGTGTGTTTTGTGTTAGGCAATGACAGACACATGGAGGCTAAATGCAAGTATGAAGCAAGGCCAGCAAGTAAGAAGTGATTCAAACACTTAATGAAAGGGACAACTTGCATATTGTGTTTTTAAAAGCAGTGATGAACCAAAAGAGTCCTCGAGACTGCACAAGCACAACTCTTTTACACACACACACACACACACACACACACACACACACACACACCCACACACATAGAGTACACATACAGTACACACACACACGCACACACACACACAGAGGCAGGAAGAGGGCAGCGGTGGCAGACCAGAGGGTGTACAGAGTGTGATGACCAACGGCTGAGCCATTGTGTGAGTGCAGTGTGTGAGACGAGTGTGAGACGAGCTGACGGGTGAAAAGTGCCTGGGGGGGGGGCGGGGGAGGAGAGAGGGGGGCACTGATATCACTAATCCTTCTAGAACATTCCCTATCGTCATCCAATCAGAACTCCAACCCAGCGGACCACAGCCCTCTTGGAATCTCATAATGACCTGAATCTCTCCCCCCCCCCCCCACCTCCACATCTTCTGTGGCGATCCAGTCTGCACCCTCAACCCCCCCCCCCCCCCCCAACATCCACCACCACCCCCCCTCACTCCAGGCCCTCCTGTCTTACTGCTCGTCCTCGCCAAACACATCATTTTGTTTACGCTTCATATTCTCAAAGTCAAAGTCAGTTCCTGTCATGCGCTTGTAGATGTCCTTGATGTCGTTGCAAGTGGTCTCAAAGTGGGTGGTGGCGTCATAGGCCCCCGAGGCAAAGATCTGCCAAGCAAACACAGGAAACATGGCTCTGTCATATCAAACCACCTCACTCTTGTCATGTGACCAGAATGCCAACTCTTCAACGCCGTGTCAACACTGTTTCAATCTCATAAATACTGTACACTGCACATGGTTCAGTGGTCACCAGGCATCTCTATTAGGCATCTTAAATACTTCACCTGTTTTCTAATCTCATCAATACACCTGATCAATACACAGAACAGAACATATTCTAAGTGTCCGGTAAATCTACTGTCAGATCTGATTTTGAGGCCTCTTAAAAGATGATATTGAGTACCGTATTTTCCCGACTATTAGCCGCAGCTTATACATTGATTTTGCTAAATTTCTTCAGGTTAATGTAATACACAGGGGCAGTTAATATGGTTAAGTTTCTTTTAACTTGCTTAAAACAGTCCTGCAGCTTATACACAATGCGGCTAATACATTAGTATACTGTAGGTGAGTATACTGTGTCACTGTCCTGCGGCTTATACACAATACGGCTAATACATTAGTATACAGTAGGTGAGTATACTGTGTCACTGTCCTGCGGCTTATACACAATACGGCTAATACATTAGTATACAGTAGGTGAGTATACTGTGTCACTGTCCTGCGGCTTATACACAATACGGCTAATACATTAGTATACAGTAGGTGAGTATACTGTGTCACTGTCCTGCGGCTTATGCACAATGCGGCTAATACATTAGTATACAGTAGGTGAGTATACTGTGTCACTGTCCTGCGGCTTATGCACAATGCGGCTAATACATTAGTATACAGTAGGTGAGTATACTGTGTCACTGTCCTGCGGCTTATACACAATGCGGCTAATACATTAGTATACAGTAGGTGAGTATACTGTGTCACTGTCCTGCGGCTTATACACAATGCGGCTAATACATTAGTATACAGTACTGTAGGTGAGTATACTGTGTCACTGCCCTCCCAACCCACCTGGCTTTCGGTCCCGTCATCAGTAGGCTCATACAGATCACTGATGGCCACAAATCTGTAACGACACACATGTACACACATGTACACACATTGCAGTATAACACTCTGCAGATGGGAAGTTACCATATAATGCTTTACCTCTTTAGACATACTCTATGAATGTGGTTGCAACTATATGACTGTGTGTGTGTGTGTGTGTGTGTGTGTGTGTGTCTGTGTCTGTGCGTGTTTGTGTGTGTGTGTGAGTGTGTGTATGCATGCATGCGCCTCTATGTGTGTATGTGTGTGTGTGTCTCTGTGTGTGTGTGTGTGTGTGTGTGTGTGTGTGTGTGTGTATGTGTGTGTGTATGTATGCGCCTCTGTGTGTGTGTGTGTGTGTGTGTTTGTGTGTGTGTTTGTGTGTGTGTGTGTGTGTGTGGGGGGGGGGGGGATGCAGGAGAGTGCCAGTGTCCAGGCACTGACTTCTGGTCAATTGGCTTGAGCAGGTCCAGCGCTGGCTCCACCTCGGCCTCAGGGGCGTCCGTCTCCACGGTGGTGCTGACGATGGCGATGTACTTCCCCTGAGCCGCCACATTATGGGCGTACGACATCATGCACACGTAGATATCTGGAGGGAGGGATCACACCGATGATCACACACACAAATAAACAGACACAGACACACACACACGCATGCACACATACACACACCCTATCACTGAAGCCCGTTGTGTACAGTACGTAAACATACATACTACACCTTATCTCAACCACAATACTGTATCCTGTGGACCTGCATACTTAAAGTTGTATAAGCATTCTGTCCTCCACTGGCTCCATAATGCCCTCACTTCAGCTGGTCACTGCTATTGTACACCAGTGCCTGCCCCGATGCCAAGGCCCTGTCCCAGTGGTGGGGTGTGTCCTGCCCGCTACCCACCTGAGGAGCGGTTGACCTGGTTCTGGGGGATGATGATCTGGCAGGAGTTGGAGTCGTTGGTGTTCTCGATGGGATGGCTGAGGATGCAGATGACACGGATCACCTGGCCCACCTTCCGGACGCGCTCTGGGATGTAGCTGGGGTCGCAGATGAGCTGCTTGCAGCGTGCCACCTAGTGTCCACATGGAGAAGTGCAGCAGTGAGAACAGCATCACAAAAAGGGCTCGATGGTGTTTTGAGCTCCCAACCTCGTCTTCCAGGCAGCGCTGACACTGTTGACTTAAAGGCACTTAATCCTACCCCTACCCCTAACCCTAATCTTAACCCATGCCTAACCCTAGTGCCTTCCAGGCAGCGCTGCCTTGAAGACAACGTTGGGGGCTCAAAACACCAAGAAACCACGTTGTGTACGCCTATTCAGATACAGCTCTGCACCTATTGACTATACAGTGCCACCTGCAGGTGGACTGCAGTCAATACATCATCTGTACCAGCTGGGGCATTTATTACCTCTCCCTCGGACTTGACCCCCACCACGCGCCCGCCCTCCATCACAATCTCCTCCACAGGTTTGTTCAGCATGTAGGTCCCTCCATAGATTGCACTTAACCTGACCAGACACAGCAAAACACAGACTGTCTTCCAGAGACACAGTAAAAAATAGTCTGGCTCAATGTATGCCTCTCATTTCAGGTGATATTTTGAAGCATTTGTTATTTTGAGATCAAACCAAATTCTAGAATGTTCATCCATTTTATTTTCAGGAATAAGAGCCACACCTTTAAAGTTCTTGTAAGTTAAAGGATTGTTCACACGATGTGTGTCTGAATTAGGTGTGTGTATGTGTATGGTGATAAGTTGGTGCGCGCAAACCTGGCAAAGCCCTGTGGGAGTTCTCCCAGCCCGTAGAGTGGGTAGAGATAGGGACTCTTCCCATAACGAGCCAGAGACTCACTGTACAATTTGATACGATTTATGGTCTCCAGGCAGGGCTGCTCAAGGTAACTGCGAAAAAGAAAGAGAGAAAAAAAGACAGAAAGAAAGAAAGAAAGATTGATCAAGATTGATCAAAATAGACTAAGTTCTTCATTGTTAAAACTACAAGGGTGACTCCACAAGCTATGAACAGATGATAGAGTACACCTAAATAAAATAAACATAAAGCTTAAGTGTTGTCCAAGCACCACAGCCATACTCGTCAGTCCTATAGAGAGCCAGGGCGTGTCCTGTGAAGTCCATCACATCCTGGCCTAGGTCAAACTTTTTGTAGACCTCCCCCATTGTGGTGCTTTTGGGATCAACCCCTTCAAAGGTTTTGGGGTCATTCTCATCGAAGTTGGCCACAAAGACCAGGAACTTTCGGAACCTTCTCTTCTCAAACATTCCCATAAGGTCTATGAAAAAAAAAAAAGGAAATCAATTAAGGCTCTGTGCAGGATATTAAAGTGCTTCACAAAAGATGCTTGAAATAGTACATTTAAATGTTGATATATGCAAACATTTGTCAACGGAGTTGATTACTTGAAGCGAGTGCCTCCGCTTCAGTTGAGGGGACTTTATAGATCTTCCCCCCCTTATACACAAAACTCCCTTCCACCACTTTGAAATCCAGATATCGGGTCACTTCTGTGTAGAGCAGCATCTTGACAAGCTGGCCTGAAATATGGAAGGAGAATTTATTTCAAACAATCATGGGACTTAAAAAAAAAAAAAAAAAAAAAATCAAAATTCATTAATTTTGACTAGCTGCATTGAACTAATGCTATTCTGTTCAATACAAAATAACAAGGAAAGGGTCATAGGTCACCATTTGCCATAAGAAATTTAGGGATCAGATCCACGTTCCAGTCCCTTCCTCTCCCCATAGACTCTGGCGGGCTGTCTGGTAGGTCAAAGCGTTTGTATAGCTGGGCAAGAAGATGACAGGAGGGACAGCAGCTAAATCACAGAGACCCTACATATTCTTGCATCATTTTTGAACGTTGCAACATGGCACACACTCACAAATGATCTGCTGGGAAGGGACAACCCAGATCTGTCTAGACAAAAATGATGACCAGTGCTATATTTGACTAAGCAGTAAGCTCTTCTTGTTATCATCTTATTATCATTTTTACTGTAATAAGTAATGTACTCTTGTTGTTGTGGGCAAGAAGATCATCATTAGGATCCATCACTTGACTTGACTTGATGTAAAAGAAATACTTGTGCTACTACAACGTTATAAGGAGCTGTCTGAGTGAAAGTGCGGCATGAGAGTTGTCGTAGGTGTAGGGTCATGTTTGTGTGTACTGTACCTCCTCCAAAGGAGTGATGGAGGAGCTCTCTCCCCCGTAGTACGGGTTCCTGTCCATGTGCAGCACCTTCTTCCCATTCACAGACATGATCCCAGAGAGGATGCACTCCTACACAACACGAGGAAGTGAAGGACACTACATCATTCATTCATTCATTCATTCATTCATTCATAACACGCTTGCTATAGACTATAGGAGATATTTAAAATATCCTACTCAACACATCAAATATATGTCTAGAATGCTGTTGGTTTGAGTTTGAACTTGGGACAGGGGAGCATCATTTACGTTACTCCCCTAGTAATGAATTGTTTTCATGCCACTTATGACATGACACATTCCAAGATATGGCCAGTCAACACCAGTGGCACATATGCAATAGCCTACACTAGAAGGTAGATGAAGTTTTGTCTATGGCACATACATTAGCCTACTAACACGACGGCCATTTTCAAGTGACAAAAAATCAACATAATCAACATATAACATCAACAACAACACACATATTTATTTACAGGCGACTTTTTAAAAAAAATTACCAAGGGCTATTGGTGTTATAACTTTTGGTATTTTCCTGATTCTGCACATTTGGAAAAAAATACCTATAGCCTAACTGTTGTCAATTTGACACGAACATCACTGAAGAAAACTGTGAGGATATTCTATACAAAGGCTACAGCCCTGTTACCTGAAGCCTTTCGTTAACATGAAACCCTGATAAGACCAACCAATTAATTTTTAATCAGGTTTACAGCCGCCTTTTACCAACAAATACCCCCTGTATGGGCGAAAATGGACTCGGACGCTCGGGGAAAAGGACAGATGCGTGGTTAGGCCACCATGACGAATGATTCTGAGATCTGGGAAAATGCTGGCTCATCATGCTTGCGCATCAGTGCCGACAGGCTCCTCACGACCGCTCCTCTTATCCCACAGAGAGAGGCCCATTCTAGGCGGCTAACCTCAACATCCATATCATTCAACGACAACACAATTATAAGCACAGATATCACTATGACAGCCTATCACCAAATAGTGATATCGCAGCACACTCACCGTAAGTCCAGTTCCTAGAACGATCACATCATATTCCTCATCCATGTTGGTTCCAGTCTCGTTTTTCTTTGCAACTTAATTCACTAAATGTAGTATCCAAAAATAAAACAAACCCTTTTGAGATGCAATCTTCTACTTTCGAGAATTAACCCCGTCTATTTTCACCGTATTAATACCAGGAAGCATCTATGTTTTTATTTGGCCTTTTAAATTGATGTAAAATACATTTACTGATGGGTGTTACCAGCGGCTGCTGAGGACACCCAAAGATGGCCCGAGCCGAGCAACTATTGCAATCAACTCTGATACAGTCGCGTCATAAAATAGTGCACAATAAGCGCCCACAAACTCAGCCTAATTTCCAATGACAATAGAGAGCGAACACTGTTTAAAACCGTTAGAAAAGATGGATTGTTCTTGTAAGCATACAACACGCCAATGTCTGTAAAGTAAAAACAAACAACAACAACTTCAAGCATCACAAAATGTTTCCACTTTCACTGTTGACAGTGATATCACTCCGCCTACAACATTGGTGATTCGGCTATGAGACAGCAGCAGTCATACTACAGGTGCGGTGAGCTGAGCAGAGCGTGTTCAAGACCGCAGATGTTACTATCGTGCGGCAGGACTAGAGTAGTCTAGATGCGAGGTGTCTTTAAATACTTGCAATCTAACCATACAGAAGTATACTCTTATGCATTGTGGAATTCCAACACTTACATATTAAATAAAAATAACAATAATTTAGAATAGTTGTTGAAAATGCTATTCTCTAGCGTATGTCATCATCTACAGAATCTGAACAGACACATTTATCTTTTTGTGTCTTCTAAACTCAGCAATATTGCCAAAGGAACGTAAATTGTATATTCTGTTTGCGTATGAAATGTTTTGTCGTTGCTATCATACATAATTGTCTGTATTTCACAAATGTGGTGCCACAACGCAGCGCTAAAACACAACAACTGTGAACATACCCGAGACCAAGTGGATCACATGATTGTCTGCTGCTCACGTTCACGTGACACTGGTAGCGAAGATGGCGGAAGTGAACGTATTAAACAAGAGTTCTCTCACCATGGCACTTTCTCCCTTATTATTTGCCAGTTTATTAATTAGCTGCTGTTATGGCCAAGTACCACTGGTTATGTGGGCAAGCGAAGGGTAAGGAATATACTTTAACAAAGTTATATTTTGATCCAGAGTCTTGTTGGCGTGTTAAATCAGAACGTCAGTCAGCTGCAGCTGCTGTGGCTAAGGTGCTAGTTGTATCGTTTTGAAGTCAGTCTTATTTCCCTGAACTATGTAATACAGTTTTACTCTTGCTCATTTTGCCAATTTGAATAGTGTGAATGTAGACTCTAGACTTTCATCTAAAAATGTCGGAATGATCACATATCAGGAGTCGACTAACATGGACTGGACGTAACTTAGGGAGTGATTGTACACGATCATTGCCATTGTTATGTTGTTTGTTTTTATCCTTGTAAACATTGTTAAAGTTGATGTTCAGAAATACGACTGTCTTTGTTATTCAGGAATGCGCTGCCATCTCAGGACCGTCCTACAGTTGGCCAGATGATGTCCGTAGACCAAGTAAAGACCTCCCTGACCTCTGCTCTAGCCACTGCACCCCACACTGTCCTGCTGTTCCTACAAGACAAAGTAAGTATATCTCACTCACTCTAACGCAGACTTCCTCCCAACCATCTCATCTGTAAAGTTACTATAGGTGTCCTATTTTTTATGGGTCGGAAAATGTGTCACACTTGGCATCTGGGACTTGTAACTCAAGCCAAAAGTATATTTGAAGTGGAATTATACTCATGCAGTAGGTCAGATGACCGGTTGATGTCAGCCGTGGCTGTCTAGAGTGGGCATGTATATGGAGCTGTCATATGAATTTGAGCCACCTGCTCACTTCTTCTTTCCTTTAATATAAGCAGTCAGCTTGCATTTTGTTTCCGAATTTGTGGATGCCCAGAATTGCATCAAAAACTTGCGGAGATTTGGGGAAGTGAGTAAATGTGATGTGGTTTTCCCACCATCTAGTTGAGCATGGAGGACTTCACAGTGTACGGCGGTGCGTTTGGAGACAAAGAGGCCGGAGCCTTCCCCAACCTCCAGGTGAGTCAGTCAACATCACCTGACCTGAGTTATCATGTGATGAGGGATGAGAGTTGTGGCTGAGGCTGAGCAGATAACTGAGGGACTGTGGAGACTCAAGTGTGAGCAGTTGTGTGTTTTTGGGTGTGCTCTTTGTGCATCCAAAAATGCGCTTTATAAATAAAATGTGTGTGTATGATGTGTGTGTGTGTGTGTGTGTTTCATTAGACTTGACTAAATGCCGGTTGAGAAGATTGCATTGTGCCTAATGGTCTAAAAATGTAGTTGAGAAGCGCAGAAGGAACTTGCATGAGCTGCAGAGTTTGACTTTACAGTTGCCTAGCGCCCCATTAGTTTTTAGGACAACCAGGGGCAGTGGTAGCGTAATGTCTAAAGAGCTGGACTAACATGCTGAAGCCTAGTTGTGGGTTCAATTCCCAGTTTCCACCGTTGTGTTTTTGAGCCAGGCACTTACTTTAACCCCCTAGTTGCTCTAGGGACATTGGCCCTGTATTGTAATTGACATAATATAAGTTGCTTTGGATAAAAGCGCCTGAGTGAATAAACACACGTAACGTATGTGTTTTTAATCAGGCGTGCTTGAAGGTAGCCTCTTCCCCACTGGTCTTGCCCAGTTTGGCCAGGGGTGTGACCGCAGAGGTGCCTGCTCTGCTGCAGGAGACTCTGGGCACCTCTCCACTCTACACTGACCTCTCCAGCCTGGACCAACAGAGCCTGGACAGTGGCCCCGCCCTGCTGGTCATCGGTCTGCCTTACAGCTCAGGGTAAGGTGTGTGTGTCTGTGTGTCTGTGTGTCTGTGTGTCTGTGTGTCTGTGTGTCTGTGTGTCTGTGTGTATGTGTCTGTGTGTGTGTCTCTCTGTGTGTGTGTGTCTGTGTGTGTGTCTCTGTGTGTGTGTGTGTGTGTGTGTGTGTGTCTCTCTCTGTGTGTGTGTGTGTGTGTGTGTGTGTTAGGGCGTATGCTTGTTGCTGTAGTAAATTATTTAAACAACATTAAAATGCACAGGGAGTTTTGCCCACAAGCACCACGTGGCATGTGGATCTCCTGAAATAATGCATGTTTCCATACCACAGGCCCCAGACAAAGAAGGTCCTACATCAGAATGGTGAGTGGTCTGAGTGGTCTACTGTCCCTTGCTGTTCCTTATGAGTGCCACAGTAAAGTCATTGTTGTTGCCAATGAATTGTCTAATTGTGGTCGGTCCTGTGTTTGCCCAGATGAGATGATAGGCAAAGTGCTGCAGATCATGAAGACAAAAAAAGTGCCATACACAGCCATCTACACTGGCCTCCAGCCCTCCCGGGTAGGTAAACATAGCAGCCTTCACCTCAGACAGACAGACTGACTTGACACTGCTGCCCTCAGTATCCTAACTGCACAAGTTGCATGTCTCTTCTTAAGAAACACTGTTTTTACACATTAAGTTTATGTTTATGGTGTTTGCCAGACACTTTTGTCTAAAGCAACGTACTGTACAGTATTATTTTTATGACAAAATGCTTTCTACTAGCCTTTTTCTGCTTTTTCTTTCTCTTTGATCTATTTATATTCTCATATTCTTTCTATGCTCCCCCTTTCTATACTCTCCCCCCCCCCCCCCCCGACTCCCCAGGTGATTGAGGATTCCTCCGTGATGATTGAGCCTCTGGTGAGCCGCCATTTGCTCCAGACCCCAGCGCCTGGAGTGAAGCCCCCGGTGATGTTCAACAACACCGACGGCCCCTGCATTCTGCTGTGGACAGACACCCTGAGGGTCGGCTACCGGCCGAACATCAACTCCCCGTTTAACACGACGGACCTGGCTCCCCTCGCCTTCACCTTGGCCGGATCCTCGTGCAGTGAGAACTCCTCAGTGTGAGTCCCGAACGCCGGCGTGCTTCAATTCAGAATTCAGGGGCATTTATATCATTTACCGTACTTGAGAGTGTCTGATTGATTTCCACAGGTTTTGAAATAGCAGTTGTAATAGGGTAGTGTGGTACAGGATTTCTTGTTATAATAGGGTAGTGCGGTGCGGTACAGGATTTCTTGGGGTAGAATTGATTCAAAGATGACCTTACGATGGGAAACCATTTTTACTCAGGCTTTGTGGAGGAGTTAGACCACACTCACACGATAAAGAAGGTGCCAGACAAACAAAAACAAACAAAAAAGTCTTCAAAATAAACCGTCTGCACACTTCAATCCTTTATGCAAGTTTTAATAGCCTAGCTTTCGGTGATGGATGAGGATCAGGTGGTCGGCTGAGCGAAAGCTAGGCTATTAGAACTTGCATAAAGGATTGACGTGTGCAAACAGTTTATTTTGAAGATTTTGCCCTGGCGTTGAGTTGAGTTGAGTTGAGTTGAGTTGTCTCCTCTCCTCTCCTCTCCTCCCTCATATGTAAATCTTGGACTTTGAAGTAACTGCTGAAAAAACAGGTGAAAGACAGACTGTGACACAAATACAGACTGTGATGCAAACCATCACACTCTGACCTGGGGATTCAGGAAGAAGTTGCTGGAGCCCATAGACCTTTGTCTGAAGTTCGCCTACAAAAAGGACCCAAAGCTGCCATCTTTGCCCATATAAGGAGTTCTGGGAGTTAATTGAAGCTAACTGTCTATGGCAAGTTGCATTGTAAGTTAGCTCTAGGGTGGCAAAGATCAATTGTGCCATCTTCTCGAAGATCACAGTATCCACTAGACGGCAGTGGACTAAATGTGTAGCGAAAAACGTCTGCATTTCCAATGTCATCATCCCTGCGAGAGTTTAACAGGTGCGATAATTGAAAATCCTCATGTACTTTCCCATAAAAAAACCTCAAGATACCGGATCTCCTTATATGGGCAAAGATGGTAGCTTTTTTGTAGGCAAACTTCAGATGTCTATATTGTGAACTAGCTTTGGCTGCGAGGCAGCCAATCAGCGTAGAGCTCACTTAACTATTCATGTAAGTGCCAGATAACCATGAGGGGGCGCTAGATATCTGCTAAAATGGGCTGTTTTTATTTATTCTATTCTATTTATATTATAATGGACTTGTAAAATAGCATCTGAGTATGTTTTTGCAAACAAAGTAGCATACTTTCTATGTTAACACAAGAGAACAAGGTCAAATACTCATTTATCCATTCTTTGTCCTCTTCAAAGCATCAGCATTAGAAAGCAAATAGTTGTTTTTTGACATGCTGTCAGATTATTGCGTTCATTGAGGGCAATATTTTCGTACTGTAAAATATGTCAAGCCTTGTGTACTATTTCAACTTTTTCATGGGAAATGTCTTTGATGAAGTTTATGGGTGATGGGCCATGACCCATAGACCTCTTATCTACAGTATGAGTCTCTAACTTCAGACAGCTGTGTGATGTTTATGTTTTTGTCTGTTTCAGCCTTGTGCTCAACTACAACAACGTGTTAAGCTTCACCAGTCTTACAGTGACGTAAGTCCTGCGTTACTACGGTGCCTGAGTGTATGGCACTTCTGGGTGCATGTGTGCGCCACATATTCTGCACTTCTACAGAATACTTCAACATTTACTTCCTGTGTTTTTCGCAGATTTATTCTGCGCCTCTTCAGAATTCTTCAACATTGACTTCCTGTGTTTTTTTTTTCCGCAGGTTTGTCTTGACGAAGCGTCTTTTCCCTGTGTCGGCGCGGAACTGGACCATAGTGGAACAGGTCAGGCTGAGCTATGACGGGGGCCAGACGGCCATCTTTAACAGCAGTAGGGGCATCTACTCGCCGGCGGAGTACTCCTTCCACTGCCAGACGGTCAGCAGCAACACTACTCATGACCCTCTGCTGGTTCCTTTCAATGTAACGGTCTCCGACATGTGGAGCATGGAGTTCACCGACTTCCAGGTAGAGTTGGATCAGCACACTCTGACCCCCTCCACCCACACACACACACACACACACACACACACGTAAGACACTCGCATCACATCACAGGCCAGTCTGCACTGACACTAACAGACGAGCATAAATCCCTATAAGTAGACACTTCCAAAGATGAATTGTTTTCGCACATACACACCAACACACACCGCAAGACGGTAAGCTCAAGTTTTGTCATGTAGTAAGAACACAATGAAACACTTTTATTCCTTCCCTTACATAGCAGACATACCCTCTCAAGAACCAACAGAGAGAGACACACACAACACACCATTCAATACAGTTCAATGATGCAATGTTGCACCGTACAGTGAAGTAAAATAAGACAAAGAATGACTTTACTGTTATTAACAATTAACGATAATAATTGTTACCTATATATGGTCTCCTGTGTACCGTAGCTTAAATGCTATTCCTTACATGCTTGCCATGGGTAAAAGCTTCTGCCAAATTAGATGTAAATGTAAATAAAGTTATGTTTGCTTTAGATCCAGGGCTTCAACGTCACGGCAACGGGGGACTTCTCCTACGCCAGCGACTGCGCGGGCTTCTTCACGCCGGGCATCTGGATGGGCCTGCTGACCACTCTGCTCATGGTCTACATCCTCACCTACGGGCTGCACATGATCATGCAGCTGCGCACCATGGACCGCTTCCAGGACCCCAAGGGGCCCAGCCTCTCCGTGCCCCTCAGCGAGTGACCTCGTAGCTGCTCCGGCTCTCCCCCTCCCATCGTCCCCCTTCTCTCCCTTTGCTCTGTTTTATTGGTCTCCTAGACTTCTCTCTCTAAAGCCCCATTCACGCCAAAGATTCCCGACGCGACGAGACTGAGTTGCAGTGGTGTGAATTAGAAGTTGCACGTAGCCTAGTTGCAAGCCGTCGCAGAGCATTAAACACGTTGAGTCGCAGTCGCAAGGTTTTAGAACGTCGCGGCTCGGCTCGGCTCGTCGGGAATCTTTGGTCTGAACCCTACTTAAGGGCCCTTTCATAGGCTATGCAAAAGCTACATGGACGCCAATGCATCCATGTTTTTCGAGCTACACAAAGAAGTGCTTGATGCATACTTGTGTAGCAAAATGTGTCGTCCAGATGTTTGTGACGTGTCTTAAACGCAAGTGCCATTTCACACATTTTTGATTGGTCCATGTAGTACACCTGGCTTGTGTAGGCTGCGGAAGGGCCTGTAAACACCTTTGTGAGCCTTGTAGATACAACTGTATCGGCATAGTTTGCGAAGACTATGAAATGGCCCTTGTTGTTGTTCTTCTTCTTCTCTGTTGATTGTTGGGTTCACTCTGGGTCTGTCTTTCTCTCTATGTGAATGCTCTTTTGCCACATACATAGTGTGAACCCAATGTTACAGTGTACACCTGTGGATCATTCCATTCCTAGACTCCAAACTCGATCCTCCTTCCCTCCTCACCTTTGCCCTCCACCAGATTGATATTTAATTCATGTCTTTGTGTGTGTGAGAGAATGGCTGTCATTTTTGTTTTTTAGTGTGTATGTACCAGTGTAAAGTCTGTGATATCATGTCAAAATGCACTGTCAGGATATTTAATTTATACGTATTAAGATGAGATATGCAGCCTGTTGCCTGTGCCTGTCCTCAGTCTGACCCCTTCCGAGTGGGCGGCTCTTTCTGTTTCCCTGGCAACCCTTACTCAGAATGGTTCTTATTTTGTATATCCTTCTGCCCTTGTACCTGCCATGCTTCTCTAGTGCCTGCAGGTCTGCCTGCTCCTCTTACCCCCATATTCATAGGTGTCACAAGTGCATTAAGCTTTACATAGACCTCTGACGTTCGGGTCCAAAACAACCCAAAGCTGCCATCTTTGCCCATATAAGGAGATCCGGATGTTAATTGAAGCAATGGCAAGTTGCATTGCAAGTTAGCTCTGGGGTAGCAAATATCTAAGTTTGCCATCCCTGCGAAAGTTTAACAGGTGCGATCATTTAAAACCCCCATGTTATTTTCCTAGAGGAAAAATCGCAAGATACCTCGAAGATGTATCTTGTATCTCGAAGATCTCGAATATGGCAGCTTTTTTTGTAGGCGAACTTCAGAGGTCTATTGTTCTGCATTGCTACCGGTTATACTGATGTTCTGCCTTATCTCCTTACTGAGTGCCAAATTAGATTCACTGTGTACGACTATACAGGCATTGAGGTGACGATTATCGGCTAATAGCTGAATCAATCAATGATGAGAGTCAAAGCATCTCGGCTGCTTTAGGACATGCTCCACTACCAGTAGTTTTATATGAATCTGATGATGGCTAAGATCATTTTCAGGTGCCAATGCTTCTGTACGTCCTCTCCATCCCTGGAAGCTGTGCAATGTAACCCCATGGTAGGCAGAATGAGGGTTGTGCCTTTACAGAGTAAACCATGTGCCTGTCTGACACTTGTACTGTGCGTTCTTTTGGTCTTTGGTTGTCCCTTGGGAAAACATGCCAACTCCATTGTTTTGTGGGCCTGATTTAGCTTGAGAGTACACTTAAGTATACTTGCGCTTGTACATATTTAAATCCTCTGTAGTTGAGTAAGAACAGCAGTGCCTTAGATTTGTTAGAACCAAAGATAACGTGGACTTACCAAGCTAGATTCATCTTGTGTTTCACAGTCCACTGCATATGGATTTGTGTGTGTGTACATGGCGATGCACACACACCTGATCGCAGCAGTGGAGTATTGATCGGGAAAGTTCCCAGCCAGCCGACAACGCTTCGAGCCCAGGCCGAATACTTAAAAAGGGGATGATTGTCCCTACTTTGCGTAAGGTCTTTGCTGTGCCCTGTGTGATTGCAGCCCCTCTCTCATTCTCTCCCCACAGCCCTGGTAATACCATTGTCATGACGTGAAATGCAGAACTGAAGATTTAAGATGTGCAATGAAGTAAAACAAGTTTTAAATAACCCCTACTCTCCCACTGGGAACTTGAAATCTCCTGGTAGTAGGAATGAATGCTCCACTCCGCCCCCTGCACATACTGTACCTGATTGTGTGTGTGATGTAAAGCGTCTCTCTCCTCTCCTCCACGGGCTCAGCCCAAGCTCTGGAACAGGACTTTGTGATTGACAATGACAACAGCTGTGATTGTGCCTTCTGTATTTGAGATGTCATAATGGTACAAGCATCATTCCAGTTTTTGTTCGTTAGGACTACTAGAGCTAATAAAGTGCATTTGAACGTTTTTGTTTGAAAATGTTTTTCCATGTGTCACATTGTTCGTAGTGTCATATCATATGACCAGAATCAGCAGATGCGTATTGCCATAATAGGGACGACTATGGTTTAGTGAGCAGTTACAGTTTTTGCCCGTTGCTTGAACACTAGACCCATGCTTAGACTAAAGTTACACAACTTTAAGTTTTGTTGCCATATCTCAAACACCTACCTATACCTTAAACAAAAGTGCTCCTTTGCACTCTAGTTGCAATTCTGCAACACACTTACTCCTTTATGCAACACACTTGGTCCTGCATACTACCCTCTATGTCATACATAAGACACTTCGTTCAAAAATGAAATCTCAGAGTACCATTTGTTAAACACATGTATCCAAAATACAAAACACATCGGGTAATTGCAACCATTCAAATACACACCTGAACGCACTTACTTGCAAAACCGAACACCAATCAGCCATCTACAAAAAGCCCATTCGTTTAGCCATTGGAAATGGTGATGTGAATGGTATATTTCCCAGTGTTGTGTCATTGTTTCCTTGTGTGTAGAGTTTTGGCACAATGAGTGAAGTTTTCTAAATGTATTCAAGCAAATATGTTTTATATAAAGTAGACTAGTGTATTCCTCCTGATTTGCAAGTGTATGCATATGATGCAAGTGTGTTTCATTTTGTCACCAGAGTTACATTTTGACAAAGGATTGTTGGGTTTTGATTGCAGAGGTACTGATAGAAGACTTTAAATTGGGCATACATGTGAAAGGTTTATTTCCTAGTGTTGTGTTATGTTCACTAGTGTGTAGAGTTTTGGGACGGTGAGCGAAGTTTTGCCAAATGTGTTCAAGCAACGGGCAAAAACTGTAAGTTACATACTACACCTGTCAGACTGGGACAGACTTATTCTGGAGTCATCATAGGAATGAGTGCTCTTGAATGCCCAGCACACTAAATGCTGGCATCAGTACGATCTTTTTAAAAGTATGAAGTCACAGCACTGTAGATCAGATTTGAATGAACAGATTACCATGTGTGGCTGTTTTTTTTTTTAAAAAAGCAATGCCTTTATTGGTCATTTTACAAGCTGTCGGGTGAGCACAACAATACTGTTCCTTCATATGGCACTATATACCGTAACACTTTTTTAAAAAATCTATTTTCACAAATGAACCCCAACATTTTCCAATTCAGGAATTCTCTCATTCAGAAATGATCTCACTGAAAACTCAATGTAACTGCAAAATGAAAATCTAAGATGATAAAACTACTTGAGCCCTGCTGGCCTGCTCTTTTCAAATAATAACCATTTCACAAATAATAAAAAAATAATACAAATAATTTAAATAAATTAAGATTGAGTTAAGCATTCAAGGACAATTCACATAAATGTCAACAAAAGCATTTCACATTCTTACACACCCCCCTCCATGTCACACAACATAACACACAATATCAAGGCACGGTATCTGATAGACCGGACTTCAGTGCAATTCAGTATTGTAATTTCTCTAACAAACAAGCAAGGGATGGAGTTCAGACCGAGGGCAAGGGCGGTCCCCCCGAGTCCATTCTCACACAGAGCCAGGAAACACACCCATCTCTTTCTTCTCCACTCCTTATCAGGAACAGGCTCACTGGAATAGCCCATTTTGAACTGAAAGGAAATGCAAAGGGGACATAACGTTAGTTAAGTTACACAAATAAAGACTGGGTCTGTGCACGTAAGAACAGTGCACCATCTACAGTACTGAATAATACATGCATCCGTATGGTCTGAAGTGTTACCCCCAGTGGCGTACACTTGAATTCCAGAGAAAACGGACTGGGATCAGCTCAGGCTGACTGTTTATTGTGTCAACTTCAGCTCCGATAATAAAATAGCTGATTGGCAGCAGATATGGCAGCCTGCTGCAGTTTCATGACGTTCAGACGTTTCATGTGGATGGTCATGAGAGCTCAATTAAGCCTATCAGTGGTACTGCTTTATGGTGGGAAGGTGACTGGATTCTGTATACTCAGCTTGTTGTTTCCTTTAGACTAACCGCCTCCCAATTCTCTATACAGGAAAACAGCTAAACCTACCTTATTCCACAGTAACAGCATTAAAAGCACCACAATATTGAATGAATGGACATGCCCTAGCCTAGGCCATTTTAAGCACTTATCTAATACTTCAACCAGGGCTCGATATTAATGGTTGCTCGGTTGCCCTTGGCAACCAAATTGTTTCTAGTGACAACCAGATTGCCTGGTTGCCAATCTGGCAAAGCTGGCAACCACTTTTAAAAGTTAACGTTGAGTCCTGATTCCACTCAGACTTGAGAACAAGACTTTCTCAAAGCTAACACTATACACACAGAGTTCAGTGACTGAGGATTGGAAATAACACCTGTAAGCAACCAGATCCAGTTTCAGGATTCCAGATGGTGTACTAATCCTTTACGAGAAAATACCAATGTAACCCTGCTTGTATGCATGCTGCAACTCTAAGCAAGACGAGTGGTCATTTGGAAACCCAATGAGCCTCAGTACCTGCCCCCAATACTGGAGGCCGCATGTACAACAGGAAATGATAACCTCACACAGACAAATGAAACCAGGCCGAATAACCACAACCAAAATACCTACTCTGACAATCATGTCCCAGAAATGTAAGTTGTGCAACATCAATTGCTGAATGATACTGAAGATTATTCTCCACGTTGTCATTGTTGTTGCACAATTACACTTTTGAGGAGAGGTAACCCAGAGAGGCTCCACTGGCTCAACTTAAAGAGGCTATCGTTTATATCACCATAGAAGTATGTGTACTAACCACTACTGGGGATACACATGAACACAAATGGAAAACAAAGTGCCTGATCTGTACAGCAGAGTCCCATAAACCAGCACACCTAGTACAAGCCGTTGTGAAGACTTGTTGACATAGGCAGATACAAAAGCAGATTTGTGCAACTCTGAAGTGTCAATTTGCTTATCATGTGAGACGTGCCATGCAATTTCCTTCTGTAGCAACAGGAACATAGAACTGTTCAGAACGAGAGAGTTGAGATGGTGTCAAGAGCCTGGTTCCCTGTCTTCAGACTCAAAAGCTCTACCAAAGCAAGCTCTTTCTATCGTTAGTGAGTGTTAATAATATTACAGGAAGTATTGATGATAATAACTGTCCATCCGAAACAAACATATTTATGTAGATTAAAACGAGAGGTGCATGTGAGATCATATTGCGTGTCACATGTTCCAAGTGACAGCCCGCAGGTCAGTGTGTGGTCTTATGTGGGGGTCACATCTACTGTGGGACACGGTACGGTATGTCTTTACTCTCTACCAGAGTAGGTGAAACTGGGTTTGGTTTGAATGCTCAGAGAGCATTAGTCATACTTTTAATCATCTAAGTTTACTTTAAGTTTACTTTATTTAGCATACTCAATACTGACCATTTAAGTTTACCGTAAATTCCCAACTATTAGCCGCAGCTTATACATTGATTTTGCTAAATTTCTTCAGCTATGAGGTTATACATGGGGGCAGTTAATATGGAATTACTATGTTGTTTCTTTTAACTTGCTTAAAACACTGTCCTGAGGCTTGTACACAATGTGGCTAATACACAGGAAATTAATGTACTTCATTTAGAACACTTAATAAGTCCACTTACCAGCAACTCCAACCACTACTGCCAACATAACCCACAGAGAGTCTGAGGACAGAGAAGGAGAGATTCATCATCAGTTCACCTGTTCTCAAGACATTACTATCCTTACCCAAGCGAATACAGTACAGAGACATTTACACCTAAACGAACAACAACATTAAGATGAGGCTAAATTTACATAAACTTACTATGGACATGAATTGAGCCCGATCCGTTTCTTCCATCTTTTCCGTGAGAAAGAAACACATGTACACAGGTTAATAACAGATAGAAGGCTGTTCTACAAGGAGCATGTCTTATAAGGCCCTCTGTGTGTTGAACTGAACATGAACAAGGCAATGATAATGCAATATAATATATGAGAAATATCAGATGAAATGTGGGATTGCAAAACTATCTAGTTCCCCGTACAATCTGACGAGCACATTCACATATGGTTGAGCTAAGCGTGGGCACTGGGCATGCATGTGAGGACAGAGAGACATGAAATGTGGGGAAGTGTTCAACAGTCAGCCTAAAAAGATGAACGGGGGTTCATAGCTGGGTGCAAAAACAAGCAAGAAAGAGGAATCCAGGGATATCAAATGCATGTTAGTACTGTAGGTGGAGAGCCCTCTACGGAAGTACGCAAGATGAGCCGCAGCCAAACCCAATACCTTCATGTCCAGGAAGTCATTGCTCAATGCACCAAGATAAGACAATGGACAAAGTGACACCAAATGTCTCATAATATCGTCACCGTTCCAGCAACAACTCAGTGTATTGTACAACCACCCTGGCTCTCCCCAGTTGAAAATGGAGTCCATGACTCAGCCTGGCAAAGGTGTTGAGACTGACTTGAGCCCAATAGCCAATCAAATTACAACAATTAATTCCCTGCTTTGCGTTAATTAGCTGTTACTATTTATGACTCCATCTGGGCGGCCGGTTGACGTTTGCCTTAGTTCAGAATTTTTAGCATTAAAAAAAAAAAAATGTCCCCTTACCTCTACCAGAGACGTTACAATGAGGAGACAAAGCACTCAAAGAATCCCCCATACAAATGTATGAGGTTAGTTTGCGATACCAATATGGCAGGGCAGTGTACTTGGTTAAAGGGTTGGTTAAAAAGGACCTTTACCCCATACCAATCAGTCTTAGATTCTATAGTCAGTACAGCTGCACAGCTGATGACAACTGACAACACAAATTTGTGTGACCAAGTGACATCCTCCCACAGAAATGACAACAAAATGACCTGGAGTCCACACATAATAGAACAAATGAACAGCTAAATCGATTGCCTCCTTCATAGGCTGCCACAGACATGAAAACGCTGATACCCTTCACATGCACACCAGGCTTAGCTCTTCTGCAGCCGCCGAACATGGCCGGCATGAATCTCTCAAATGTTTACTAATTAGAATCTGTAGGCTACACTGACACAGCAGAGGACGGTACCTTCAGGTGTGGTGGATGCATTTGCTGAAGTTCTTGGAGTAGTTTTGTCAGGAGAGGACTGGCTCTCTACAAAAGTATAACATGCCATTACTGTAAAGTCTCTCAGAACTACAGGACACAAAAGACAGCCATAATAGCCCGACTAGTCCAAGTAGGAATGGTCAAGGTCAGGTATGATGGCTGTCTTCTATATCCACTTTGCCACTTGAAGCCAGATTTGAAGCCTGCCTTATCTCTGTATGAACCCACCACCAAAGAATCAAGTCAAAAATCAAACATATCTGAGGTAAATCATTGCTGCTCTATCGGAGTTGGTTAATGTAATTCTGATGATAATCTGAGTACATTTGATTTCAGAGCAGGATATGGTCTCCATCACAAGCCTTATGCTGAAAATCGGAACCAAGCAGGCCACAATGACTGATATCAATCACGAATCAAGTGTCCTGCAGACATAGCAGTTGATTGGCATTAGGGGGGAATGTCCAGCAGAACTACTCCACTATGTCCCTCATGCTTCTGAAAGTGGCAACCTGTGGGTGTCACTGACAGCAGTATAGTACCTTTAAGTGTGGTGTTTTCCTTCACTGTCGTTCGTGGGGTGGTGGTGGTAGGAAGTTCGACCGCTATAAAAGTATATAAAATGTCATACATTGCTTGCATAATTCTCCACTACTACAGTAATCCTAATCTTCCACAGAACTGAGGCAGCGGTCCAGGGCCTCACCCTCAGGAAGGTGGCAGGGGAGCACATGATTCCAAAGGGCAGAGACAATGAACAGAACTGGATTTAGTTTCAGTAACAGGCCAGTCGGACGCCGGAGTTGAGAGGAGCAGTGTAACAGGCTCATCACACACCAAAAACTGAACTAAAAAGATAAATGAAACCTAAAACACAGTGATCATTTTAGAATCCTTGGAAAAGATCTATTATCTGTTTAACTTGTTTTGAAAAACTTAATTTTCCTCACAAAGTTAGATGTTTATAGCTATTGTTAATTCTATTTAGCATGTTAATACTCTTTTTTTAAGACCACATGACTCTATTATAAACAGTTATTTTTTTGGTTGATGTAATGTTTGTCACTTTGGACAAAAGCACCCAAGAACCATAATCATAAAACCCAGTCGTACAGATGGATGCCCATCTACTTGATGAGTAAGAATAAAGGAGTTAAACCAAGAGGAAAGAGGAGGGAGTGGCAAGAGTGACAGGTGGCATGATTCATGCATAGCCAAGTGTGACACACACAGTCAAACTGTAAGCAATCAAGCAAACTGAATTTGCACAACAGGTTGGACATGGCACGTAGCTTACCTTTACATCTTGGAACTGCTGGAGTCCAACCATTCTCCTGACAGACTATTCTGGCTTCACCAACCATATCAAACCCTTTATTGCACTCGTACTCGAGGATAGCCCCTTTGCCATAGGGACCGTTATTTCCAAAAACACGTCTGCCATTTGTTACGTCTGGCTTCGGGCATTCCACCGCTGTGGGAGAGACATACAGTCTAGTTATACAGTCTAGACCATAATCTTGACAGGCATGTAAGCTTTGCATGTTCATGGATAGTCTATGCCCAGATGCAGATTTGTTGAGAGTGCCCCCAAAGTTAAGATGGCCATTCCCATCTACCAGAATATTCTGTATCAATACACTTCAACACCAATTTTAATATCACATGCTTTTTGTTTAAAATATGTTGTGTGTACAGATTTGAGTTTTAGGGCCACATGTTTTGGTCAAATAGGTTGCACTTGCCACATCTAGGCAAAGCTACTACTGTACAACTACTGAATATCTGCATCAAGGATCCACAAAAATGTTGAGCCAAGAACAGTCACATGACACCAAGAGAAACATGGTAGATCTGAGATAAAGGGTTTGAAATGACATGCAGCCATAGGGGTCTAAATCTCTGAGTGAGGGCTGCTGAGCGGGTGAGGGGTTAATTTAAACAAACTCCGATTACTACTTTTTAAATGGTCATGTTTCCACTATTGTACCCATCTAAAAAAATTACAATAGAATCGTTTTAAGCAATTTGTCTTGACCATGTGTGCACTATTTGATGCTTGAGGTCAGAGGACACGGTCTGATTGTCCTCTGATAAAAAATCCTTCAGACAGGGAGCATGTTGACACAAAACAGCTCCCCACGGTGCCCCATTTTATCTCTCATTAGAGTTATTTCAGCCACATGCACAATCAGGTCCATGATAGCACATCTCTCTTCATGTTGATGAATGTGATGGCTAAAATGGGATGGATTCTGATTGGCTGGAAAGTGAACCCCAACGATGTCGTTCTTCATGTCGTAATTGTTTTCATTTATGTGCGGATGTTGTCATTCATATTAGCTAGAATGACACTTTGAATGACCCATAACAATCTTGTTAGCGCTCGTTTACAAAACAACTTAACAAAACAAGTTAAGTTTGCGAAACAACTTAACAAAACAAGCTAAGCTAGCCACCCAATCCTAACAGCACAAGCATCACCACACTAATTCTGACTAAAAACAATATGGAGCAAATGGCAAATGGCAAATACAGTGTCCTACTTTTTCTGTATTATGAGAACGGTGATATGGGGCACAAATACCAAGCAGAATTAAGAGTAAAGCTAGCAATGAAGCTAGTGACAAAACATACTTTTGCATATGGGAGCTGCAGTCCACGTTCCATTCTCCGTGCAGTATGATTCGGCATTTCCCAATACGGTGTAGCCCACGTCGCAGCTGTAGCGCACCACATCTCGAAACTTATACTCAACCTCTGGAGCGGAATCAAGTTGGCCGTGGTCAATCTTTCGAGGAGGGCCGCATTTCACCACTAAAGGGGGAGACAAAGTAGCTCAGAGGAGAGAAGGAAAGACTTGCAGAAATCCTGCAACTGCACCACAATGTCTATGTCTATTGTATGTCTGTTGCTGTCAACCATATTCATACGTGAATTGGCTGTAAAACATTCCTATTGTGTATCTTCACTATATGGCAATAAATTTAACCTTGACCTTGACCTTGACCTTGACAAATGGGGAAGTGGAGTGCCACCCCACTGGAAGAAAAGGGCTTCTATACCTTCACAAACAGCCTCACGTCCACTCCATGTCCCATCTGCCAAGCATCTTCTTTGGCCTTCTCCCACCAAGTAGTGCCTTTAGAGTGAGCCACAAACAAAACACATAATGATAGAATACAAAAACATGTTGAAGGACCCGAATACACAACTTCCACACGTTAATATGCACGCACACACACAGTGTTTCTGAAAGATTGTCATTAGCAAGAGAACTAAAAAAAACTCTTCTGTTTACTTTTTCAATGTGGGGGACAACTATTGTAGATGCAACATTACTTCCTTCTCCCCGTTCCCTTCCTCCTCCACCAAATACTAACATCAACACAAAAGAAATCTAAAAGATCGGAAAGAATACAATGTAGCAGCTATAAAAAAAACAGCAGGAACTTGAATGTTCACACAGGCACACACTCACATCCACTATCACGCATACTGAGTTTCAAATCGAAAACCACACTCACCCCAAATTACAGATGGCTGTGACAACTGCACCAAAGTCAACTCCCTCAGATGTGTTATATACACCATTTGTCACTTCTCCTGGGTTTCCACAGGTCTTTTCTGGAAAACATACATAAGTTTACACAAAAGCACAGAGCAATTATGAACTGAATTTTAGGAAATTCCTGAATAACACTGACTTCACACTGTTCAATTTAGAGGTATTTAAATCAGTTTGTAATAAAACACACTAAGAGTTATTCTGAAATGATGGGTCTTGTACTCTGCCTTTTATGCATTATTTAAGAGCCCTGAAATGAGCACTTCCCTGTCTTTTAATCCTATCGTCAATTGAATATATCTGACCATTGCCAGGTCACCAATATTAAAGCTTCCTGTTACAGTAACAGGTAACTCAAATGTTTGAGCTGGCATTAACCCATTGGGTGGATGTCAAAACACGGAGATGTGTCTTTACTTTTGCAGATGAAATCCTGTGGGTTTGGGTTCCACTGGTCGCCCTGACACTTCACCGTCAGCGGCCCCGATGCTGGTTTGTACCCTGGGACACAACTGAGTCTTACAGTAGTGTTTTCCGGAAAACTGGTTAGTGAGATGTGATCCTCATGTAAAACAGCATTGTCACTGAGGACTGGCTTTGAACATTGTCCTGTAGCAAAAGGAGATGGAGATAAACATGTTTCCTTACATCTCAATTCCTATCAAAACAACATAGCGGTCAAGTTATCCTTAATGTATTATGGTTATGTTGAAAACAAACCAGTTGAAAACACTCTCTGAAATACTACAACATCTGTAAAGACACTGTAAAAGTTGGCCATTCATTTAAGATCATACACCTAGGATAGGCGTCGTTTAACATCCATATGGTTATCATTTGTAATGCTGTCTACAAATAATGGACATTTCACCAACACCAATCTTTATGACAACACATATGTCCATGAATGACATATTTAACCATACACACTTCCAAGATACCAAACATGGAGCTCACCTTCGATTTGCAGGGATAAAAGGCACAAAATCCCCACACATCCCCAGATTTTAATGAGCATGATTGCACCTTTGTCCTCAGTTCTCCACATGCTAGTCGAAATGATGATAATAATAAAAAAAAGAAAACTTGAGTCTACAGGAAATACATTGCTGAACATCATGTTAGCGCTGACTACAATGTAACCAATGTGATACGTCTACGTTATAAGTGCTAGCCTACTATTTAGAGACCAGTGGTCACCTGGTGGTCACCCAGACCCTTCTGGTCACCTAGCTAGTTCTATGATGTTAGCTAAACAGAAGCGGTTGAGAAAGTGTTCTAAGAATCTAAGGGATCTTTGACTAAAAACACCTGACAAACTGCCGACTAGCAACAGCAACCACAGCGATGACCATGGATGAAATGATTGTTTTTAAGCTAGGCTACTGGCGACTTAAAAAGGTAAATCATTGACAGCTTGCTATGCGGCATAATAATGTAACTTTAGTTAGCTTTAAGCATCACGACAGCTTGATACAGTAACCATACCTTGGCTTTTCTCCGATTTAAATCTTACTATCTCCTTCCAAGTTGCCAAACGTACAAAGAAGCCTGGGACAAGAGAACAACGGGACTGGAGAAAACGGAGCGAAGCGGTGTGTACAGGCGTTCCAACCAAGCCACGCCCCTACAGGGATGACGCTCCTGTGGCGCTTCATAGTTCTAATTAGCCAAAGATATTTTCATGTGATTAAAACTTTTTCCTTTTACTTTTTTTCCACTTTTCTCTGATGTATGTACAGTATGTGTATGTGTTTTGTAATTTTACTTGATTTTAATTAATGTCATGTTACTGTACCTCCTGGCAAATATTGTACAAATTGTTTTTTTGTGTTCTTTGACATAAAACCTAAGCCTATGATATTATCATATTGTTACATAGGTGGTTACACTGTACCTCATTATGTAGATACACTGGAACAAGGACCCAGTAAAAGAAAGGGTTACTCAATTCAATAGTTCCAAATTAATATAGGCTACATACAGTAATTAGGCTAGATTTTATTCCAAATGTCTTCATGTCCAAACAGGCTTTGCTCTTTCAACTTGAAGTTGGGTTTGGCTGGTTAGTAGGCTAAGCCTAATTGCTACCATTTGGTTTAGACTTGACACACACACACACACACACACACCACCTGACTTGTGTGCCCTTGAATGACACATGAGCATGCGTCCCTGCTGCCAGGAAGTCATAATCACCTTGTAAGGCGTGATATGACATCAATGTGCAAACCAGAGTTTAATTTTTAACACATTCTCATTACCCCTTTGGCTTATTATATGGGACAGCACATATTCCATGAGTCAAGCGTATTTATTAAACAAACAACGGATTACTTATTTAGAAGCAGGAGTGGCTCGGCTGAGCACAATACGATTGCACAAGAAACAACTCACCACTGAGTTAGGTTACACCATTTCCTGTACCTGAGGCTGTGACTAGCTGAAGACAGAGAAGCTGAAAGGCACAGCTAGCTACTTGACAAGGTCCCTGACTAGACTGTCAACTTTGTTCATCATTATTTTACTTTTTTTCTTTCTCAAAGCATAGCCTAAGTCAACTCTGGTCTCGTTTTTTTTGTTCTGCAGCACTCTCTGAGTTTTTGCAAAGGTCCTGTTTCCTTGTTGTTTGATATCATGACAGCGAGGATTAATAGGAAATAGAACCCAGCATACATTCAATTACCTAGTTACTTAACATGTCGCAAGAGAGAAGATTAGGGTGTTTCGTAATGGCTAGTGATTATCTATCAGTCTCTTTACACCGTCACAAAGTAGGCATCGGATACCTGGGTGCTGAATAACAATTCATGTTTTGTTTTTCAGACGTTCAGGAATTTATCTTAGTCACATGAGAACAGTTTATGGTCATCATCCGATCCCATCAGACTGTGTACACCTCATGGTGTGTGTTTATCAAACAGGAAAAGCGTGACAACATTTATTTTATAGTGTGAAAAAAAAATGCCAGATTTTAAAAGTTAATTTAAAAGTAAATAAAAGTAAATGTATGCATTAAAAAAGTAACACAGAGTTGTTCTTCATAGCCTACTATCAATGGCTACTACAATAACGTAACAACACCTGCAGTATGTATTTTAAGTTTGCTAGTAGATTTAGAGAGCATTTTCAGGTGATTGCTTTTAGGGCCTAACATGGTGTACAAAGTGAAGGCTTTCAACTGAGAGAAAGATAAAGTAGAGTTGTAAGAAGAGGAAGCAGAGGTAAAGGAAGTAGAGATGACACAGATCATGTATACTTAGGTAAGTGTATAATGGACCCAGCCCCCTCACCCCACCTAACACAGACATGTATGACAGAACAGTGTGATTATATTAAAGATTCAACTTTATTAATTACGCATTCCATTCAGTGCAACAAGCAGAGACAGCAATGTGACCTAAGAACTGGAAAAAAAAATGGACAACTCGCTTTTTAGGCAAGTAATTACTTCATTTAATTCCAGATAACTCCAAATGCACTTTGAGATTGAAGAAGAACAATGTCTTTGAAATCATATAGACTGTCACAGACTGTACATTATTTGGCTATTGAACAAAAAAACCCAAACTCAAAATTCTAACAAACAAATAAATAAATCATGTTAAGGTGCGATATACATTCACTAATTTCCACTTGAGGTTCAGTGTGAACACTTAAAAGGCACATCATTTCATGATAAACAGTGCAGTGCATGGCTCAACAGTCCCTCGCAGAAGGAAAGAGGAGAGTGCTGCACTAGCAGGGACTTTAGCTGGGCAGAATCTGATAAGACTTAGAGGGAGCCTTTCATTAACCTCAGTGTCAACGAATGTAACAACGAGCAGAAGTTCTGAGGGCTGTACTATGAAGCAAGGCAACTGGCTAATCTGGGTAACTTTGGTATTCTAAAACGGATAGTTACGCTCCTTGATTGTGATTGGCTGAATCGCGTTTGATGCCGTTGTAGAATCCAACACAAACATACACCTTGACTGCATTTCGTTCTATTGATGGGTTTTATCAGGTCTCTTTCCACAGGTGTATAAATCCAGCACTATGCAGTCTGCATTGTGCTACCACAACTCGCAGTTAGAGTAGCTGCGTCTCGATGTTGCATGGCAACCATTCATATTATGGAGGAAATATATTTATTGGCGGAAGAATGATTATCTATAAATAAATCGT
Source organism: Sardina pilchardus (assembly GCF_963854185.1). Taxonomy (NCBI): domain Eukaryota; kingdom Metazoa; phylum Chordata; class Actinopteri; order Clupeiformes; family Clupeidae; genus Sardina; species Sardina pilchardus. Next base: position 16,331,286 of record NC_085000.1, on the reverse strand, counting down.
AATTTTTTTCATTGCTGTGCCTTTCTTTCATGAAATCTTGCTAGATTGACGTAGTAACCGTTTTAGAAAAGCGATACGCCCCAAGAGGCTGTAGTTCACACTGATTTTAGAACAACTTTGCGTCATGCCTAACAACGCCCCTTAGCTGTTCTAAGATCAGTGTAAACTACAGCCTCCTTCCTTAAGTAACTGCTGATCTCTAAAAGAACATGCTGTGGTGAGCAGCTATTGTTTCTAAAGTGATATGTTGTGTGGAAAACAGTGCTTACTCCTGAAGTTACCTGGATAAGCCAGTAAGTAACCTTGCTTCATAGTATACCTCTCAGGTCCTCAAAGGGCAGGAATGACTGTGTGGAGAAGGTTTCCAAAATGCTTAAAGTAATGGGTCTTCAAGCTATCATTACATAAAGTTGATATTACTACCCTCTGAATTAAGGCAGTTCCTCCTGCCTTTATCATGGAACAGGAGGGATGCAGCAACCACACGCGCACATATGCACACGCGCACGCACACACACGCACACACACACACACACACACACACACACACGTACACGTACACACACAGTAAGATGCTGCAAGCCGGGATCAAGGATCAAGTTTTGGCCTGAAAAGGGGAAAAAAAACAGATTATTAATCACCATGACGCTAAGTCGAAACGCGTCTATGAAAACAGACGTCGAAACAGAGGCCGAAACATGTTTTTATGCAAAGTGTGGCCTGCCTTTTTTTTCTTAGGACTAGGGCTGGGACGGTAACGGCATTATCACAACACCGCGGTCACGTGATGCCTGCCGCGGGTCTGAGCTCATCATCGACATCACCGCAAACAAAATAAATATAATAACAATATAAATAAATAAATACATTTGTGAACAATTTGAGATTTGAGAGACATCTGAGATTGTGTATAGGCTATGACATGGTTGAACATGCAGAATCAGAATCTCACAAATAATCACTTTATGCAGTCAGCTTAAAGGAACACTTCACCGTTTTTTCATATTAAACTACATTATTCCCTTATCTAAGACGAGTTGTTACATACCGCTCATGTTTCAATACGTGCACTCACTGGCTCTGGCGCGCGGTGCAACTTTGATAGCACTTAGCTAGACCAGTTCATTCATTAGGATCCAAACAGAGATGAAGTTAGAAGCAACCAAACACCTCCATGTTTTCCCTATTAAAATACAGTTACACGAGTAGTCACACGACCAGGTATGGTGTGACAAAATAAAACGTGGTGCATTTCTAAGCAGGTAAGAGGGATAACTATATTGTGTGGCACAGTAATATCCTCACTCTTGCACTTTCAGTTTCACTTTGGAGTGAGGATATTACTGCGCCGAGTCTAAGTGCTCCCAATTGTTATTCCGCCACACAATATAGTTATCCCTCTTAATTGCTTAGAAATGCACCACGTTGTCTCACCATACTTGGTCGTGTGACTACTCGTGTAACTTAATTTTAATAGGGAAAACATGGAGGCGTTTGGTCGCTTCTAACTTCATCTCTGTTTGGATCCTAATGAATGAACTGGGCTAGCTAAGTACAAGATAGATAGATAGATACTTTATTGATCCCCAAGGGGAAATTCAAGAAGCTTCAATTTAAGCGCTATCAAAGTAGCGCTGCGCACCAGAGGCAGTGAGTGTACGCATTGAAATGTGAGAGGTATGTATCAACTCGTCTTAGTTAAGGGAATAACATAGCTTAATATGAAAAAACGGTGAAGTGTTCCTTTAAGACTTCTGCAGGCGGCTACTTGAAGTCAAATCTCCCTATTGGCCTGCACAAGTGTGCACGTATAGTGTGTGATGTCATGATGATGTGTAATGTGATGAACTATCTTCTGACATTTGATTCAAGGTGCCATCAAAGTAGTGCCGCGCACCAGAGCCAGTGAGTGCACACATTGAAACGTGAGAGGTATGTATCAACTAGTCTTAGTTAAGGCTATTAAACATAGTTTAATATGAAAAAACGTTGAAGTGTTCCTTTAATGCAAGCTTTTCAACTGTATTTGAAGGTATCATTTTCAGCTAATGTAGTGTTCATATTCTGTAACTCATTTTGGGACACAGTCGTGGATCTGTCTGAGGTTTCTTCCTACATGTATCTCCAATTCTAGGGAGTTTTTCCTTGCCCCTGTTACTCATGGGCTCTCTTTGAATGTTTAACACTCTGTAAAGCGCCATGAGACATGTGTAATGTTTTGGCGCGCTATAAGTGAAATTAAATTGAAATTGAAAGTATACAGTAACACAGGTGTTGCCTGATGTGTTTACTCACTGGAATCCGAGTAGTCCCACTGTCTGACTAGACACCATTTTCTGGATTATTCGCTGAACGTGACTTTAGCTCTTCGCCTTCTGAAGAGGAGGGTCTAGTGTAGCTCTCGTTCTTCTTCTTATTATTCTTATACAACCTGCAATCCCAAAAACAATTACAGGACAGGCCCAATAAGGACTAATGCCAAAGACCAGTTCCCAAACACTACTACACTCACTACCTAGTGACCCAAACTTGGTGAAGATACACCCTGCCCAATAAGAGTGATATTTGGGCAGGAAAGATCTAGAGAGAGAGGTGGCAACTAACTGAAAGACAGCTAGAGAGAATGGAGCGAGAAGAAGACATCAAAACTGAGTGGTAAAGGAACTGGTAAAGGAACAGTGGTAAATTAATAGTTTAACTTATAAATACAGTATACCATGAACTCAACGGTCAAAAGGCCACACAAACACCAGTCAGGCAGACAGAGAGAGCAGGATGAGATTGCAAACCAAATGGGATCTTACCAGAAGCCCCCTACGATGGCCCCTGAGAAGAAACGGAACCAGAACATTTCAAATTAGTATTTTTTCATATTTATTCACTCAATTAAAAGGCAAAGACACACATGGAAAGTTTAAGCGTGGTTGAGAGCAGGTGCCATGACAAAATGTAAACGAAAGTATGGTGGGACAGAGCTAGAGGCGTGGTCATGTGCAGCTTATGGGACAGAGAGCCGTCAATGAAAGTGTACCTACCGACACCAAATAAAACCCCAAAAACTGCACCTGTGAACACAAGCACAATTCATTTACTATTAATTTACCATTCATGTCCTGAACATTTACTGTTCATGTCCCAACACACGCACACACACACACACACACACACACACACACACCACACACACACACACACACACAGACACACAAACACACAAACACACAGAAACACACAGACACACACAGACACACACAGACACACACAGACACACACAGACACACAAATGAATTGACACACTTGTTAGCTAGGGTCATTTGATTGAACACCTACCGAGTATTTTTAATACAGTTAGGCCTCCTGGTGGTGGAAAGAGAGAAACATAAAGGCTTGTTAGTGAGAGAACACTCCCACCCCAAAAAGAACCATTTGGCTCTGAATTAAAAGCGAGCTCTGGAAAAAAATAAAAAATGTGTGTCTTCAACATAGACAGACAAATGGTCAACCCTTACCTTCGTGACACACAGGAGGGCCGGGTGACCATTGTCCATTAGGTCTACATTCCAACTGAGATGGGCCAGACATTGTCTGCTTATCAGGGCACTCGTACCTGATGATAGCACCAGAATAATAGGGGCCATTTGGCTCACCAGTGATGGTGGCATTGGTGGCAGGTGGCTCAGGACATTCCACCACTACAGGAAATAATGGGGAAATACAGATCAGATTCACTTAAAGCTCAAGGACATGCATGCAAGTCTCTCACAGACACAGACACACTCATGTACAGACAGTAACATATACAACAACGACCGATCTTGCCATTACAAACAGAACTGGACTTTAATATATCCATATTTTAGCTACAGTAACCAATCACAAATATTGAAAATGACACAACATGATGTCCTGGTAGTAGCCATAACAGTGAAGAACTCCAGCCATTAAGCTATGTAGAATGCAGGAAGAATTTGCTCTTCTTGATGGCGCAAAAGCAGTGTGCATTTGATTGGCATAATGCTTTCGTGCACATCAAGTGCTGACAGCACAGGAAAAGTGGCACAAACGCTGCCACACTAGCAAGTAGCAAACAACGGCTATTGCGATCAAAGATTCTAAAGCGCTTACTGTACAAGCACCTGATCGGAATGGAAAGTAGCCCATGCAAACAGACGGCGCAACATTTTCAATCAGAATAGTTCAATCGGAATGACAAAAAAACTGTCCATGTAAACGTGGCTAGTGTGTCTTCTCAATATAGACAGACAAAATGTCAAGTCTGACCTTTGAGGCACACGGGGGGGTTGGAGGACCACAGTCCATCAGATTTACATCTCAACTCAGGGCTGCCCGACTGTGTATGGCCAGCGGGGCACTTGTACTTGACGATGGCACCGTAGTCATAGGAGCCAGCTGCCCCCTCAGTGATGATGGCATTGGTGGCACCTGGCTGAGAACACTTCACCACTACAGAGAGAGAGAGAGAGAGAGAGAGAGAGAGAGAGAGAGAGAGAGAGAGAGAGAGAGAGAGAGAGAGTTAACTTGTGGAGTTAACAGACTAAGTGCATGAAAGGCTCTTCCATATGCACATTATTTCCGGTAGCAGCACTTCCTGCTCCTCCTGATTCCCTACTGTGGGTGCAACACCCAACCGGGTCAGTGTGGACACGTTGCATTAACAATAGCGGCAGGTTCAAACGCACCTGGCTCCACCGGAAACAAACGAGTACACAGAGAGCCTTTCGTGCATGCAGCCTATTGCCTGGAGAGGCCTCATGGTTGACTATAGGGGCTCATTAAAGCAAAGAAGTTGCAGTGGTGAAAATGACTGACGGAAATCAGCAAGTTGGGTCTATCAGATCTAGCAAGAATCTGATTTGCTCAAAAAGGTTCTTGCTGACAAAGACAAAAGCATGGGGTTGGTGAGTGGCAAAAGAGCATCTCACACAACAAGCTCTCAATAGCAGAAGAAAAGTGGCACAAGAGCTATAACACTGGCATGAAGAGTGCACAGAATGAACAAAAAGAAGAGATGAACAAAAACAACATCAAAAACAGCGTGGCACAAAAGTGGCACAAAAACAAGGTGACACAAGAGCTACCGTCCTGGCACGGACAGAATGCACAGGATTCCAAGAATACTGCTGCCTTTTGTCACTCCGTGAGCGACAGAGAAGTGAGCAGGCCATCATAAAAGTGCTCCAACGAACAGGTTGAAGTTTCAGACCTTCACACACGGGAGGGTTGGACGACCACTGTCCATCAGATCCACATTCCAACTCAGAACTGCCGACCAGATTGTGCCCAACCGGACACGAGTATCTGACGATGGCACCGACTCGATAGGGGCCACCCGCCCCGGCAGTGGTGGCATTAGTGGCACCTGGCTGAGGACAATCTACCACGATAAGAAAATAATGGGAGCATGTATTATCACCATGGGTTAACACACACACACACACACACACACACACACACACTGAAGTCAATAGTCTGATGAGGCGCAGTGCTTGAATAAGGTGTAGAAAAATAAAAATAGCAGTGGCCATAGCGTTGACGACTTTCAGTCACTTGGGTACATGAGATGCAGCCAGCAGCAAGAATGCGATGTGCATCAAGCACCCAGCAGCAAGGAAAGGTGAAAGGTGAAAGGTTGAAGGTGGCACAGCAGCCGCCACATGGACAAAGGGCAAAAAGGGCAGAATTTCAGATCCTTTTGTGCTCTAGCTGTGGTGCTGTGAGAGACACAAAAGTGAGCCTGTGTTCAAGCGACAAAACTCAGCAAAAACTCAGATGCTGCTGAAGTTTCAGACCTTTGAGGCACACTCAGTAGCCCATGTAAACAGACGGCGCAAAATGTTCAGTCAGAATAGTTCAATCGGAATGACAAAAAAACTGTCCATGCAAACATGGCTAGTGTGTCTTCTCAATATAGACAGACAAAATGTCAAATCTGACCTTTGAGGCACACGGGGGGGTTGGAGGACCACTGTCCATCAGATTTACATCTCAACTCAGGGCTGCCCAACAGTGTGTGGCCAGCAGGGCACTTGTACTTGACGATGGCACCGTACTGATAGGAGTCAGCTGCCCCCTCAGTGATGGTGGCATTGGTGGCACCTGGCTGAGAACACTTCACCACTACAGGAATCAACAGTGATCAACATCATCAAAACCACAGGAAAATACACACACAAGCATGCACACACACACACACACACACACAGCTAAGTTAATGGAGTTGAGTCACAGCCAAGTCACTTGACTGCAGGTGTGTGTGAGGCCAGGTGTGTGGTCAAGCAAACACCATGGAGCCGACCTTCACTCCCCGGCCATCTCTGAGCCTTGATGCAGCAAGAGTTACACATGGCACCAACACCAACCTTTTCAGTTACTCCACAACACCTAATTTCAAACACTTCTGAATGACTCAGCTTTGGCAAGAACTTGAGCTGCACCACAGTCTACGGCAAGACATGTTGGGGGCAATCAGCACAGTTGACTAACACTCCACGGCAAGATGTTGGCCTTTAGGCCTGATCTTTGGCTGGACTGGGTTCAAGTCAACTACTCTGATGAGTGTATACTGTACACAATACCTATCGCATGTTAACTACATGGGCAAACAAATACCAGTGTATCAAATGCAGAAAATTACAAAATCAAACAAATCCTTTCTGAAAACCTTGTTTCAACATAAATACCAAGAAAGCGTCATCAGGGCTTCACAAACTGAGTTTGCAGAAAGCTGGTGCCAACATAGTTGGCATTGAATAGAAAAACGTACCCGCACACTGATGCTGCTGCTCCCGAAGTGAGTATAATACACAACGTCTTGATTATTATGGTCTTCGTCAGGTGGTGCACCTGACGGAAGACCATATCGGTCGAAACGTTGTGTATTATACTCACTTCGGGAGCAGCAGCAACAGTGTGCGGGTACGTTTTTCTATTCCTTGACTTCCTTTTATCTTGCACCTGTTTAAGTTGGATGTGCGTGCACTCTCTGCTACTTTCTAACATATGCAGTGTCATAGGTAGTTACCATTTAATGGTCAGCACTCAGCAGCACATGCCGCATCTTCAGTTTGCTGACATAATCTGTTATATATTGAAGTGAATATGTAAAATGACTATTTTGGTTGTATTTAAATATAATGAAGCATTATCTGTTGTAACAAATTATATTTTAACTTTTTACTTTCCAATTTATCCAATTCACTTGGATCAATGAATTTATGCAAGGTAAACAAGACAACATTCATTTACTCGTACAAGTGTGGATGAGTGTACAATTTCAGTCCCATTTTACCTTCACATGTCAGGTTATGAGACCATCCATACTCCGAACAGACCATCCGGTTGTTATCAGGGGGCAAGAACCTGTATCCCACATTGCACTCATATACAAGGCGTGCCCCGAAACCATAAGGCCCACTTGGACCCTCAATGCGTTTGGCATTCGGGATGGATTGCCTCGGGCATTCCACCTCTATAAGGGACAGAGACAGAAACAGAAACCATCTATATTACACAATTTGATTGGGCAGGAGAGTAATGAAGTTGGAGTGTGAATGATAAACGTCACTTTAGAAAAGTATTCCCTGACACAACAATTGCTTAAGTCACCAGGTGCCATCACTAGAGCAAAACAGACTGGTCAGAGAAATAGGTTGCAGAAACAGTTCATGTTGATTAATTGTTAACACTGCTGTACCAGTAAAGGGAGATCTCTGTACTCTAAACATAATTAAATGTAAAAGAAAAAAAAAACCTCATCTGATGGGTAAAATCGGAGGTTTACTTTGAATTGCACTGCCTATGTCAAATTCATGGGAGTATAAAAATAAGTAAAACGAATATATTTGAGAATTCCTCTGGTAAAAATGATACTTTTTGTAGAACTTCTGAACTGTTATGCCTGTGATATCAGGAATTCTGTGATAACTGTTATGGCTCTGACGGTGCTTTACTTATGACAGGATGTCAAATAGAGCATGTAGCATCAGATAACAGACTTTTCCTGTCCTTTCTAAGGAGGCACCCGGTAAAGTAAAGGCAAACCCAGTGATGAGTCAAACATACTTGTGCAACGAGGCTTTTTCGACCAGGTGGCATCTGCAAGGCAGTGCACAGTGTCCGCCGGATCCTCGTCTCCAAACAGTGTGTAGCCATCGCTACACTTATACTGCACCGCATGGCCATATTCATATTCTTCATTTGGAGGAAGTGTTAAGAGGCCATTAGTGACATCTGGTGGAGGTCCACACCTCACCGCTGAACAGACAGAGACAATTGTTTAGATAGTGGACAGAGGAGAGCATTTCAAAGCAACCAATTTAAAGAGGAACTATGCAGGTTTGGCGATTTCTTTGCTGTTTTCTCGTTTTACGCTTGCCGGTTTCTCTGCAGAGCTTCCCCTACAGCTTTAGCGTGTATATTTTATAACACTCCTCAATCGGTCAGTCTGCCTTTTCATGAGCGTGATTGCGAGGCTGCGAAACTTTCTGTTTGTCATGCCACCGGCTCGGTGTCGACATAGTTCACCTTTAACAGAGTAGTTTAAAATATGGCAAAACAATGAGCTCATTTTGAATACATAGAGCGCAATATGAGGTTTCCGTGATGCACCACGCCATGAGAACGAGCCGAGATACCAATATTTACTCATTTATCAATCAAGTACACGATCAAGTAAATTTGTAGGGCAATTGGTAACACTGTTATTCACGCATGTTGGGCAGCCGTGGCCTACTGGTCAGGGCTTCGGGCTTGTAACCGAAGGATTGCCGGATCGATCCCCGACCAGTCCACGGCTGAAGTGCCCTTGAGCAAGGCACCTAACCCCTCACTGCTTCCTGAACTCCGCTGCTTGGGCAGGCAGCTCACTGCTCTATGTTAGTGTGTGATTCACCTCCCTATGTGTTCGTTGTGTGTTCACTAATTCTGTTAAATTGGGTTAAATGCAGAGAACGAATTTCCCTTACGGGATCAAAAAAGTTTTTATACTTATATACGCAGAGGAATATGGCAGATATGGCAGACTTTAGGCAGATGTTTGTCATCAGTGTTTCTTTGGAATTTTCACTGAATTAGGGAAATTTCAATTATCGATTGTGTGTGATCATGTGTGTACGTCTGTATGTAAGATCATGTGCGTGGTATTAATTACTTAGTACAATTATTTTACGTAGTAATTAAATAAGTGTTCATTTCTGTGCACATTGCCTGTCATGGTGCATATCATACAAATAAAAGCTCAGTAACATAACGTGACTAATATACAGCATAGTGAATAGGAATGTGGTTCTCATACGATCACAAATGGCCTCTCTGCCATCCCATTGTCCATTTGCCATGCAAGTCCGTTTATTTTCTCCAACAATATAGTACCTGAAATACAGCATGCATACACATGAGTTGAGAATACAATATTACACTTCTAGTTAGGGCTGCAACAATTTAGCAATTACTTGTCAAATAAATCGTAAACTATTCTGATAATTGGTTAAACAGAATGTCATTTTTCAAATTGGAATATTTTCATCTTTACTTACTCCTAAAACGTTTTAGGAATCACTTATTGACATTTTTTCACCATGTTCTGACATTTTACCAACTACAAAAATTGTTATCTAGTTGCAGCCCTACCTCTAGTCTCTGAAATCACTACTGATGGACATGACAAGACATGCATAGGCACACATGAACACTGACCCAGTCTTGCAGACAGCTGTGATTTCTGCCCCAAATTCAACTCCATTTGGAAACTGATAATCCCCATTGTTCACCTCACCAGGGTTGCCACAGGATTTTTCTGGAAAATATGAATAGATGCTTGAGCACAAAAGTGGTGAAATCTCAACGTTTTCACTTCTCTGACCTGTGATATAGAAATCCTGAACATTGAGAAGTTCTTAATTACCTCTGCCAAGGAGGTTATGTTTTCGTCCGTCTGTGTGTCTGTCTGTCTGACTGACTGACTGACTGACTGACTGACTGACTGACTGACTGACTGACTGACTGACTGACTGACTGACTGACTGACTGTCTGTCTGTCTGTCTGTCTGTCAGTCAGTCAGTCAGTCAGTCAGTCAGTCAGTCAGTCAGTCAGGGTAGTAATGGATGGATTTCGATGAAATTTTCAGGGAGGGTGATGACCCAAGGATTCAATTTTGGGAGTGATCCGTAACACCGTTGGGATTCCAGAGCCGTTTATGTGTTTCGCTAAGTGGTGAAATGGCATGGTATGGCCACGTGGTGGCTGGCGATCGGAATAGTTTAGGTTCAAATGTATGACAACCTAGGAAGAACAATACAGGCGGAGGTCTGCGCTCTCCGAGTGCTTTTCTAGTTCTTAAATGCTTCACTCTATTTGTGTGAACTAAAATTCTTGGTTTTTGTGATTGCAAATTGCTCCTGTTTTAAATATGCATAAATTCAAAACAAATTTGAAATATTAGTATACTGCAGAATACCAAAAAACACCTATCACCACACCAACAGTCAACACCTTCATTAACCAATGTCCTTGTGACTATGTACTGTGTGTTTATACTAAGTATGTAAACACTCTAGTTCATACTTGACAAAGAAATGTTTTGGGAAGATTTTCCTGACAATACTTAATACATGTAATGGTGGTGTTTTGTGATAGTTTAGGGGACAGGCTTACACCACTTTGTTTAATTCCAGTTTATGGAGCCAGGGCTGTTTTTGTTTTTAAAGGGTACTCCAAGAATGGAGAGCTTGCAACTTATGAGGAGATATTTACTGAATGTGAGAGAAACTTTACGGGTTAGAAACACCTTAGAGTCGCTTAGCACAGAGAACACAAAGCTATGCAAAGTCCACTTAGAGACAGCAGGTCAAACAGGTGATCTTTCATGGAATTTCAGTGATTCCAAACATTCAACTATTCAAGTATACTGTATGTTCAATGTAAACATTTTCTGTAATATGAGGTTACTTTTGCAGATGAAACTCTCTGGGCTTGGGGTCCACTGTCCACCGGCACAGGTGAGCCTCGATAATCCAGAACTACGCTCATACCCGGGGTGGCACTGAAGTCGGATAGAAGAACCCTCTTCAAAAGTGTCTTTTAATATATCAGCTGAGTGTACACCAGCATGGTCACTGGTGGTGGTGGGCTTGGTGCATTGTCCTGAAACATATGGAAAGGAGAGACAGAACAGAGAGATTTCATCTGACATTCATATCTCTTGAAATATGTAATCTGATTGCACATGCTAGGCAACTTCCAATACATCAGAAATAGAAAGAATCTAAAATATCTGTTAGAGACCTCAAACAGGAAACTAGAACAGGAAAGAGTGAAACGCCCAATCACAATGGCATCACTTCTTGCTAAACTACCCGGTAAGAGGAAATTACCCACCCACGTTTCTACAAAATACGAAATACTCCAACTTGTTTCAACACCAGAGGTGTACTTGAACAGAAGGCGCGGTAATTAAAATTGGTGAATTAATCCTGACGATATCTAGAAACGTAGATTGGGTCAACTCACTTGACATATGAATGCCCTCATACTACAGAGCTTTGGGCCTGGAAGATATTCCCATAGGATATTCCACGTGAAACGAAACGAAAGTTTCAGTTTCCGGAGTAGCTGTGTAGCAGCTAACCTTGTCGAGGGTCTAATGCTAACTAACAATGTTACAGCCTACAAGTAGGCTACACACAATGCATAATAATGCTAATATATCATATGTAATACCAATATCACAAGTTTAACTTCTATAAGCATGATGTGTTTACTTCAGAAGTAACTTGTCATACAGCAAGAAGACATGGCCAAGGCACAACATACAAAAACACTTCAAAGCAGAACAAAACCTCACCTTTGATTTCAGAGGGAAGAAGTAACAAAATCGACAAAGTTCCGAGGATATTCTTGAAAAACGTCATGGCGCTCTTCGTTTTCCAAACCTATTCAGCGTCAGCGAACGCAGCTATCTTCATAATGAAGTCGATATGCAAGTCAGTAGCTAGCGGACAAGTTGACAGTCCACGGCTGATTGACTTTCTAACTAACGCCCACTGACAGCTAACTAACACTTTAACGTGATAACTAGCAATACCAAAAGGTATAATGTTATTTCAAGTCAAGATTAGCCTCAATGAATGTTATCACATGACCGATCAACTGTGTTTATCTGATGATGTTAAATGTAACGTAAAAACTAAGGTTAACATAAGCTAGCTATCAACAGCTGTAGCGTTAGCCTAATCGCTGGCTAATTTGGCTAGCTCGTAGACTAATTCACCGGTTACCTTGGAATACAAGGTGGCTCTCTATTTTTAACAAATATTTAGAAATATTTTTCATATGAAATCTCGCAAAACCCGCTTCTGCCGATATCCTATTACAAACAATAAACCACTTGGCTAACCTCTGTTCGTGCAGGGCGTCTCGGTTTGTGGTAGACACGCCCAGATTATGATGGCGTATCAAAATAAAATCCTTCAAGTTTTATCTCTGGTTTAAGGCTAGTAACACTTGTAGTAAGTAATACCAGAGACATCCGTTAATCTCTGCAAGAGCGGAACTGAATGGAATAAACCCAGCCCGACCTGTCAGCGCTTGGATTTCGCCCTGCAGCTCATTGTTGTGAGAAGATGCAATGAACGTGAGGAGGAGAGAGGCATTAAAGTGTAACTTTATCAACCATGCTGATTTCGTGTCAGTTACACTTTATATAGGTAGTAGGGGAGGGGAATATTTGGTGTAAATTGTTTGTATTGGACGGGTTGTAACTTCTGTGTTAGGCCTACAAGATAATGATGACAGCACAATAACTTGAGACTTAGGCTACTTAACAGAAACCAGCAACTAGGCATTTTATGACATCCTCAAATTTTGTGGCCAAGTTTCATTATCAAATCAGTGTGGTAGCCTACTGTACTGTTCTTGAATTTCTCCTATAGAAAGTATCTATCTATCTATCTATCTATCTACTGTATCTATCTACCAGACACAAATTCTGATAAGGATTCGAGTCTCGCTACGCCAAGCTATTAATTCTTACCTGCAGATCAATGCTGTTGCCACACACACACACACACACACACACAGTAGACAGGCAGGCATACACAGGCACACACGCACCTGCATGCACACACACATAAACACGTGTGTGCATGCAAAAACATATCCACATGCACACCCATCCCATTACCCACACACACTCACAAATGAACATACACACACAGAGACACATTAAACACACACACAAGTACAGGAAAGCACACACACACACAAATATCTCTGTGTCTGTTTATCCCATACCCCCACCACACACACACACAAAAGCAAGTGCACACATACACACATTCACTTACACACACTGTAAAAGTTTCTATAGCGGATGGATTAGGAGATGGAGACAAATTGACAAGAGTGATTTATTTTTTCAGAGAGAATGCAGAACTGAGCAGCCAACATCTAGAGAACATCTAGTTAGTGTCTGTTTTCACTGACTGACTTTGAACATTCTCCTGTATAAGAAGATGTGGAATAATATTGAGGTTGAATTTTAATAAACATATTTCACTACATCACTGGTGTACAGTCATGTTGGAACAGGAAGGGGCCATTCCCAAACTGGGCTTGGCCCCTTACTTCCAGTAAAATGAACTCTGAATGGTTCCATGCTCCCAACTTTGTGGAAACCGTTTGGGGATGTTTGGGGATGGCCACTTCCTGTTCCAACATTGTGCACCATTGCACAAAGCAAGGTCCACCAAGACATGGATGACAGTTTGGTGTGGATGCACTGGCCTAACTCAGAGTCCTGACCTTAACCCAACAGAACACCTTTGGGAGGATGTAGAGCGGAGACTGAGAGCCAATCTCCTTGTCCAACATCAGTGTGTGACCTCACAAATACACTTCTGGAAGAGTGGTCAAAAAATCCCATAAAGACACTCTTAAACCTTGTGGCAAAGGGTGGACCGACGTCTTATTAAACCCTATGGATTAAGAGTGGGATGTCACTTAAGTTCATATGCGAGTCAAGGCAAGTGACCCAATACTTTTGGCAATATAGTGAAGATGTATGACAGAACAGAGTGTGATTATATAAAAGATTTATCTTTAATAGTTACTCATTTCACACAGCAAGGTGACTGAAGAAGTGGAAAAAATGCTCACCCCTTATCGCTTTATTTAATTCCAGATAACTTCAGATGTACATCGAAAATGTACATTATTTGGCAACCGAACAACAAACCCAAACTTACAACAATAAAAGGTGGCAATGTTGTTCATTTAACATTCTGACAAATACAGTAGATAAATCATGTTAAGGTGCGATATACATTCACTAATTTCCACTTGAGGTTCAGTGTGAACACTTAAAAGGCACATCATTTCATGATAAACAGTGCAGTGCATGGCTCAACAGTCCCTCGCAGAAGGAAAGAGGAGAGTGCTGCACTAGCAGGGACTTCAGCTGGGCAGAATCTGATAAGACTTATAGGGAGGCTTTCATTAACCTCAGTGTCAACAAATGTAACAACGAACAGAAGTTCTGAGGACTCAAGCAAGGCAACTGGGTAACTTTGTAACTGCTGATCTCTAAAATAGAATACTTCTTTGGTGAACAGCTATTGCTACCTCCGCCAAGGAGGTTATTTTTTCATCCGTTTTGTTTGTTTGTTTGTTAGCAAGATACCACAAAAACGTAGGGATGGATTTCTATGAAATTTTCAGGAAAGGTTTGAAATGACCCAAGGAAGAAACATTACATTTTGGGAGTGATCTGGAACATTTTTGGTGCAAATCACAAATGTGGGGGGACCTAAGGCGCCTGGCAGAGGTCTGTGCTCTCGGAGTGCTTTTCCAGTTTCTAAAGTGATGTGTTGTGTGGAAATCAGTGGTTACTAGAAGTTACCTAGATAAGCCAGTGACCTTGCTTCGAAGTACTGTATACCTCTCAGGTATTCAAAAGGCAGGAATGTCTGTGTGGAGAAGCTGCCGGCTCAAGAGTCATCTAAGTGTTTGTTATTGAAATCACATGCAATACTGTAGGTCATCAAAATGCTTAAAGTAGTGTGTCTACAAGCTCTGGTTACAAAAAGTTGATAATACAACTTGACCTTCTGAATTAAGGCAGTTCCTCTTGCCTTTTCCATGGAACAGGAGAGATGCAGCTACCACACACACATACTGTATACACACAGAGAGAGAGACAGAGAGAGAGACAAACAGACAGACAGACAGGTAGGCAGGCAGGCACGCGCACACACACACACACACACACACACACACACAAGTGCTCTATGCAATACCATGCCGCAGGCCAGGGTCAAGAATTATGTTTTGAGCTGAAAAAAAAAAGCACACACACAGATTCTTAGTCAGCGAGCCATATCAAGAGCGCACACACATCTCTTTAGCCTAAAAGTTTGTTACATGTCATATTAGTTAGTGCATTTCATCTCTCGCCTATGTGTGTTTTACAGTAGCAAAACTGTAATTACTGAGGTGACACTAACTATTTTTCTTTCAGTACAACAAATCAGAGGTGATTCCTTACTATACAAACTCAACCACAACTTGGATTTTCTCTGAAATGCAGCCTAATTTCCAGCAATAATCTTCACTGTAAAATGGACCCCTGTGGCTCACAGCAAGGAACTTCCAAACATTCCACTTTCACTAGCCCTGATTCGCACAACCAATTCCATAATAGTGAAAGAAATTGTTTTGAGACTTTCAAGAAGTGTTTAAAGACTAATTAAGAAATCGTCTTGCATAATATGGCATTTGTTAAAGACAAAACAAATTCATTTCCATGACTTGCTGTATGAAGACTTTGGTTCCAAAGCATTTTGTTTTCCAATTAATATCAGTAGAACTGTAATTGTGTATTGTTATTTAATTCATCTTTACTCAATCAAAACAACACAATGGCAGCTTTATACTGTATATATTAACTGAAATACACCATTAAATTACATGACTCTTATGTTAAAAAATGCAGATATAGCGTTTTGTACTGTGTTTTAAAGAATATTTTACTTTTGAAGAGCAGGAGATGAACAAATGGGTATTATTGAATAAACAAAGTTGGGCTACTCAAGCAAGCAGTAAAGCTAATACTGTACACCAGTTCTGTGTGGAAATACTTACTGTAATGTATTACCAAGTACATACATTGCTACAACAAAACTTTATGATATTCAATGACTTTGTCCCAAAAATTATACAAAAAATCATCGACATTCCATGTCTGGAATAGACTTTCCAAAACTCCATGATCCATGAATTCCATGACCCATGAGAACCTTATATTAGAAGGTATTATTTTCAGCTAATGTTCATATTCTGCAACTCGCTTTGGGACAAACAAGGGTTTACTCACTGGTGTCAGTAGTCCCACTGTCTAGACTGTGACTAGACACCATGTTCAAGGATCACTTTAGCTCATGGGTCTGGTGTAGCTCCTGCTCTTCTTCTTCTTCCACCACCTGAGAGAATGGAGTGAGAAGAAGACATCAAAACTGAGTGGTAAATAGTCTAAGTTATACATATAACCTGAACTCAACGGTCAAAAGGCCACACAAATGCAAGTCAAAGAAAGCAGGATAAGATTACGAACCAAATGGGATCTTACCAGATGCCCCCTACAATGGCCGCTGATAAGAAACAGAATCAGATCATTTCAAATGAGCATTTTTTGTCTTATTTATTCACTCAATTAAAAGGCAAAGACACACATGGAAAGTTTAAGTGTGGTTGAGAGCAGGTGCTATGACAAAATGTAAACAAACGTATGGTGGGACAGAGCTAGAGGCGTGGTCATGTGCAGCTTATGGGACAGAGAGCCGTCAATGAAAGCGTACCTACCGACACAACAAGCACACCCAACAACTGCAGCTGTGGAGACAAGCACAATTCATTTACTATTCATTTACCGTTCATGTCCTGAACATTTACTGTTCATGTCCCAACACACACACACACACACACACACACACACACACACACACACACACACACACACACATTGACGCTTATTAGCTAGTGTCATCTGAATGTAGACCTACCGATTATTATTATTATTCTTGGAGGTGGAGGTGGAGGTGGGGGTGGGGGTGGTGATGAGTCTTCTGATGGTTGAAAGAGAAGAGAGAAGAGAGAAACATAAACGCTAGTTAGTGAGAGAGCCAACAGAGCCAATTATATGCTCACACGTTTGATAAATAACAGATCAACAGATCAACAGATCATGCGGACTGTCACAGCATGTGCATGCATATAGCAACTGTAGCAGATTGTAAGTTCAATGTGGACATGTGCTCTGAAACAACACAAAACAACATTTATTTCTTGAGTATTATTGTTTGAATCAGAGTAAGTCAAGTCCCATTGTACCTTCACATGTCAGGTCATGAGACCATCCATGCTCCAAACAGACCATCCGGTTGTTATCAGGAGGCAAGAACCTGTATCCCACATTGCACTCATATACAAGGCGGACCCCGTGACCATAAGGCCCACTTGAACCCTCAATGCGTTTGGCATTCGGGATGGATGGCCTCGGGCATTCCACCTCTAAAAGAGACAGAAACAGAAACCATAGATATTACACAATTTGATTGGGCAGGAGAGTAAGTCGGAGTCAGAATGATAAACGTCACTTTAGAAATTATTCCCAGAAAGAGAAATAGCTCGCAGAAACATGCTGATTAATGGTTAACAACGCCATACCAGTAAGAGGAGCTCTCTCTAAACGTGATTTTAAAAAATCCAACGTAACTCATCTGCTAAAATCTGAGGTTTACTTTGAATTGCATAGCCTATGTCGGGGATCTAATACATGGGGGTATAAAAACAAGTATGCTAACAATACCAAAAACATACTGAGTAAAACATTTGAGTGAAAATGATACTTTTTGTAGAACCTCTGAACTGGTATTCCTGTGATAACAGCACAACAGCTCTGATGGTGCTCCTGATGACAGGATGACAAATAGCGCATGCAGCATCAGATACAGACTTTCCTGTCCTTTCTAAGGCAGCAGGAGGCACCCGGTAAAGTAAAGGCAAACCCACTGATGAGTCAAACATACTTGTGCAACGAGGCTTTTTCGACCAGGTGTCCTCTGCAAGGCAGTGCACAGTGTCCGCCGGGTCCTCGTCTCCGAACAGTGTGTAGCCATCGCTACACTTATACTGCACCGCATGGCCATATTCATATTCTTCATTTGGAGGAAGTGTTAAGAGGCCATTAGTGACATCTGGTGGAGGTCCACACCTCACCGCTGAACAGACAGAGACAATTGTTTAGACACTGGCCAGAGGAGAGCATTTCAAAGCAACCAATTTAACAGAGTAGTTTCAAATATGGCAAAACAATGAGCTCATTTTGAATACACATTGGGCAATACGAGGTTTCCGTGATGCAGAAACCACGCTGTGAGAACGGGCCAAGATACCGATATTTACTTATTTATCAAAAGTACACTGTCAAGTATAAATTTGTAGAGCACTGTTGTCCACGCAGAGGAACATGGCAGAAGTTGACTTTAGACGGATGTTATCATGTCATCAGTGTTTCACTGAAATAACTTTTAAAAGGAAATTAAATGATTGATAACTCCTTCATGTGTGCGCACGTCGACACCCATCATATGCATGGCATTAATTAGTACAATTATTCTTAAGTGTTAAAGAGGACATATAATGGATGAATTGAGTATTGCATTGTGTTCTCTGATGTTAAAATAGTATATTCAACTTTGATTTAAAAAGAAAAAAAACCTCAATTGCAATTTTGCAAGCCCAATTAAATCTATACTTTTATAGGCTGGGTATTGAAATGGTCCATTTGACTTAAAGGTAGGGTATGGAATGAGCTTTTTTGGCCATTTTTGCAAAATCACTTGAAATCCTATTCCTAACCCACTTATAGCCACTAAGTTGGAAGCACTGAAATGGAAATTAAACACGTCAATCATCTGCGGAACGGGCAGGGCTCGAAAAACTCCAGCCAATAGAATTCCTCACCCCATACCATCATTTCACAGCTCGATCGTCAATCTAACGTCTTACTTCCTACTCCCCCTCCCCACCGCGCGCGACCCTTTCGAAAGCTGGTGACCGCGAGTCAGTGCTGAAACGAAACCAACTGCCTGCTGCTGCACGTCCATGTTCCCCTCTTGTTGTGTCACTTCATTTCTATACAAACTAACTAAGGCAGCGGATACCTACGGAAACTCAATCACCCACGCAATAAATAAGCTATGTAGCAAAAATTACATTTTACCATGACACGAAGAGTGCAGTAAACATGAAATCGAAACTTAACAGCTTGGAGCTACGGTGGAATAGGCGAACCAACGGGGCAGCACTAAACTCGGATATTTCAGGAGATAATCGCCCTGGTAAGAACAAACCAGATTCTGTTCAAATATACACACCTATGGCTACTGAACCATATGTACTACAACCCTTTGGAGGTGAATAGCCTAAAGAATGTAATTGGGGAAGTTGATGTGAGTGATTGTGCTGTAGACGCCAGGATGGCATTTCATTTAGCCTGGCTCGCTCTCGCGCTGCGCATTTGAATTGTCGCTCGTGCATGGAGGGCGGGACTTGAGGTTGTATATGTTCAAACTCTGCCGTCCGTTTTGCTAATTCCGTACCCAACCTTTAACTTAAACTGTAGCCCTAAGTCACTGTTGCTGTTGTAGCCTAGTGTAGGCAACTTTTTTGTGGCGCGTCTCTTTTGAGTTGTGTGGACATTTCTTTGGCTCTTCATGCTGGACTGGTTAACCACCCCTGCAGTAATATAACGTGACTAACGGGGCAGTCACACGCTTGCGTCCGCCAACGTATGCCTCATTTTGTCACATTTCCATAAACGGGCCATTCTGCAACTACGGGCATTTTTAAGTCCCCAGAATGAAAATGAACATAAATTTAAAAATTTGAACTGAAATGTTTTTGAAATGTATGTGCAGTGGTATGGTACACTTTGACAAAAAAAAGAATCCCCAAAAAATGTGATTTAATAACATTTCCAACTCATTTAACATGTCAAAACACCCCTTTTGGTTGTGTCCCCGGACGACAAAATCCATGATTAAACATTTTAAAAGGGCTTTTTAAAAAAATAAAAAAATATAAAAAAAATGTATTCTATTAAAGAAAAATATACTTTTAATCATGCTAAAGTTCTTTTTTGTCTTCCAACATTATTTATATGATTTAAAAATTAAAATACACCTGTCCCTAACTTTTGAGTCCTTACCGCAACACTTAAGAAATGCCATAGAAAAACATATTTCCCCAAGCCAAACAAATCTAGTTTCCATGGACACTAAAGACTTCAGGAGACCACATTGTTCACATAGTTTGACCTTCCACAATATGTGTCCCAAAATTTGGAGAAATCAAGGTAAATATGATAACTCCCTTTGTAGTACTTATTGTGTGTCCTTACCGGGCAGCCTAGTAATTCTGTATTTTGCATAAAATTTTAAAAATAAAATAATATTAAAATGTAACTAGTGTATATAAGAGAGTGTGAGAAATAGCTAATTCAGCAGACCTTGCTAGATGTCTTTTTTCTTCAATATTAGCTTAAATGTCATTACCGCAGCATGTCTTTACCGCAGCACTTCTGCCAGGGACTCTACTTTCAGGATGCTTAGATTAGATATGTTTTCATTTTTGATGAAGATTTTGATAGTAAATAACTAATAGACCAATATATATGCTTGATCAATGAAAAATACCATTTTCACGGCTTAGTTGATGTATTTTCATTCAGAAAAACACCCTTTGGTCAATTTTTGTCCATAATTATACAGAAAAAAATTACCAAATAGTGTTTTCAAGCTGTTTTAGTACTACTGCTTACTACCCTGTCCCTGTGTCCCTATGTGCCTGTGTTGTGTTCAATTTCAAACATCCACATATACTGTGACACTGTCCAGACATTTTGCTCGGTTCACAATTGTTGTCATTACCGCAACAAGATGTCATTACTGTAGCAAGATGTCATTACCGCAGCAATGCATTTATCTTTTTTCTTTTCTTTTTTTCTAAAAAATGTGTTCATAAAAATGTTTTCAAAGTTATCGAACATGTAGACTACATATTGGAGCAATATTAAATTATATACATTTGTCATTTTTGTTATTTTGGTGAGTATGAGTACTATTGACATTTGTGTCAACGGTCCGATTCCTCTCCTGGTACACAGGAAGTCTTAACATTTTCTATTTTAACATGTTTATTAAATTCATTGAGGATGATTACAAGTAAGGGTTGATTGCAGTGAATACAAAGGTGAGGAAATTGTGTGAAATTTTTAAAAATATATATGGATAAATGTACTGTTCTTTCTCTGTTGCGGTAATGACATTCCCTGAGAAACAAATTAAGAAAATCATAAAAAAAAACATGTGTTCACAAAAATGTTTTCAAAGTTATCAAACATGTAGACTATATATTGGAGCAATATTAAATAATATACATTTGTCATTTTAGCTTTTTTTGTGAGTATGAGTAGTACTATTGACATTTGTGTCAACGGTCTTGATTCCCCTCCTGGTACACAGGAAGACTTAAAATGTTCTATTTTAACATGTTTATTAAATTCTTTGAAGATGATAAGTAAGAGTTGATTGCAGTGAATACAAAGGTGAGGAAATTGTGTGAAAAAATTAAAAGAAATATGGATACATTTACTGTTCTTTCTCTGTTGCGGTAATGACATTCCCCGAGAAACAAATTAAGGAAATCATTTAAAAAAAACATTTTCATAACTAAAATCTTCATGACTTTTTCCAAATTTGTGTACTTACATGTTTGTTGGACATGATGTAATGGTTTAAATTAAAATTCAAAAGGGTTTATTTTCCTCAGTTAGGGAATTCAAAAGTGCCCGTAGTTACAGAAAGGCCCAAACGCGAACTGATTTGTTTGTCAGTGTTCGAAAATTTGCATACACGGAATTTCATTGGCTGGCGCTTGCGCGATCCGTCAAAAGTTGAACATTTCTCAACTTTTTAGCGGAGGCAACGTATCTCAGGCAACGCATCGGACCCACAATTCAGTGCGGCATGAAATGAAGTCCAGCCAATGTAAAGTGAATGGGAAAACAACGGACGAACGTTGGCGGACGCAAGCGTGTGACTGCCCCGTAACGGTGCAGTCAGACGCCTCCGTCCGCCAACGTATGCCTCATTTTGTCACATTTCCATAAACGCGAACTGATTGGTTTGTCAGTGTTCGAAAATGTGCATACACTGAATTTCATTGGCTGGCGCTTGCACGATCAGTCAAAAGTTGAACATTTCTCAACTTTTTAGCGGAGGCAACGTATCTCAGGCAACGCATCGGACCCACAATTCAGTGCGGCATGAAATGAAGTCCAGCCAATGTAAAGTGAATGGGAAAATAACGGACGAACGTTGGCCGACGCAAGCGTGTGACTGCGCCGTAACATATAGTATGGTGAATAGGAGTGTGGTTCTCATACCTTCACAAACTGCCTCTCTGCCATCCCACTGTCCATCTTCCAAGCAAGTCCTTGTAATATGTTTTCCAATAAGGGTGTACCTGAAATACAGCATGCATACAGTACACACATGAGTTGAGAATACAATATTACACTTCTAGTTAGGGCTGCAACAATTTAGCGATAGGGCTGTTCGATTTTGGCCAAAAATAAAATCTCGATTTTCTTTTCTCAAAATCCGATTTTCGATTACGATTACAATTATTTTGTGAAATGACAAAAGGCAAGAATTTATTTAAAATATGCTGTTTTTTAATTAACATTTTGCAAATAATTTCCCCATTGGGATTCAAGTGCAAATCTTGCTCTTATTATACAATATTAATGATTAATAATTCATTTTGAATGATTGATATTAAGAAACTTTTTTGAACTTTTGCCACAAAATTCAACACTTGCAAACATAAGTACCGTAATTACCCTAGTTAAAGTGAAAAATCGATTTTACGATGTCATATTTTTGGAATGTCGATTACGATTTAAAATAAAAATCTCGATTACGATTAAAAATCGATTAATTGCACAGCCCTATTTAGCGATTATTCAATTAGTTGTCAAGTAACTCATAAACTATTCAGTTAAACAGTTTTTGTCATTTAAGAAAAATACCAGAACATCCTCTGGCTCCATGGTTCTCAAGGTGCATGACAGGTAGGTGCAAGGAACAGGAGGAAATTTGTTCTTTGGTGCCTATCTGTAATAATGCCTTTCTTTTTTGACCAAGAACATCATAGATTCAAAAATAGCCACACACAGACATACTGTAAGTCATAAACAGACTGGCATATGAATTAAAATAACATCTGATACAGCAGACTGAGACAGGAAATGTAGGCTAATGTGGAACCAATATGTGAAAAAAAAAATGTATTTTAACGTTGCCATTTTGTGGAGTTGATGGGGTCAGGTGGGTTTGAAAATCCCCATCCTTCAAAGTGAGGAATGACAGAAAAGGTTTGAGAACCACTGCTCTTGCTGCAGCTTCTCAAATTGGACTATTTTCATCTTTTCATATTTACTTCCTCTCTAACTAAGACAACTAAGACAACAGCTGAGTTTTGGGAAACACTGATTGACATATTTTCACCATGTTCTGACATTTTATCAACTATGAAAATAATCGCTAGTTGCAGCCCTACCTCTAGTACATGGCGACAATAGACCTTCAAAAGAGGAGCCTTTTTGGTTGCAGCTCTATCGATGAACCAGACATTTCAAACTGAAATCACAACTGATGGACTCAAATACACAGAGGACATGCATAGGCACACATGAACACTGACCCAGTCTTGCAGAGAGCTGTGATTTTTGCTCCAAATTCAATTCCATCTGAGATGACATACTCCCCATTTTTCACCTCACCAGGGTTGCTACAGGACTTTTCTGAAAAACATGAATAAATGCTTGAGCACAAAAGTGGTGAAATCTCAACGTTTTGACTTCTCTGACCTGTGATGTCCAAATCCTGAACATTGGAAATCTGGCGTTTTAGATATGTTAAGTATGACCATATATAATAAGCTATTGTCTCATACTGACATATGTCTCATACCATACTGCACATAAAATGCTTCTTTTTACCCACCTACAAGGCTGACAAAAGCTCCACACTTTGTTGAAAGTGTAATTAGGTTCTTAACATTTCAAATGAGATATTGTGTACTCAAAGTTTATTTAGAAGACCGTTTATACACACAGTACTAGCAAAGAATATGAGGTTACTTTTGCAGATGAAACTCTCTGGGCTTGGGGTCCACTGTCCACCGGAACAGGTGAGCCTCATTGATCCAGAACTGCGCACATACCCGGGATGGCATTGAAGTCGGATAGAAGAATTCTCATCAAAAGTATCCTTTAATATATCATCTGAGTGTACACCAGCATGGTCACTGGTCGTGGGCTTGGTGCATTGTCCTGAAACATATGGAGAGGAGAGACAGAAAAGAGAGATTTTATTTGTTACGTATTATTACGTATATTTATCCTGAACTTCAATTGCATCAGAAATCTCACATCTGTCAGAGACTTTAAACAGGAAACTAGAATACGGAAAAGAGAGCCACTCCCAATCACACTGACATCACTTCTTGTTTTAGAGAATAATAAAAGGAAACGAAGAGGAAATTCTGCAGGCCCACCCTCAAAACCATCAATGGCAATGAGTCAGCCCACCACCACCTACCTAGCCTGGTCATACCAAATGGTGAAGGGAAATGAAAATTGAGTGGAAGCTTACTATGCTAGGCTACCACCTACCCACATTTCTATGCTTGTTTGAGAATGTAATCAGCACTCCCCAGTAGGTTAAGTGTGTGCCTGGAGTTCAGTCCAAAAAGTTCAATCTTAGTCTCATCTGACCATAAAACCTTTTTCCCACATGGTAGCAGAGTACACCACCCAAAACACACCATACCCACTATGAAGCATGGTGGGGGGCAACTGTTGTGGGGATGTTTCTGTTCAGCGGGGACTGGGCAATTAGTCAGGATAGAAGGGAAAATGGATGCTGCCAAGTACACCCAAATTCTTGAGGACCTCTGCTAGACAGAAGATGGGCAGATGTGTTGAGCAGAAACGACGTTGATGTTGTGGCCTGGTTGAGTCAGTTGAAACATCGAGACATGAATACAGTGAGTCTATGATCACAGATACGCACATCAAAAGACAGACAAGGAAGGACAAAACACTACAAAGCAGGGCAAAACCTTACCTTTGATTTCAGTCGGAAGAAGAAACAAAATCCACAAACTTCCCAGGATATTGTTAAAAAACTGCATGGTGTTCTTCGTTTTCCTAACCTATTTTGCTAACGTTGCTTTCATAAAGCCTTAGCTGGCTAATTTGGCTAAGTAAATATATTCCGGTTAGGCTACCATTGAGATAGCTACAAGGTGGTGTTATATCTTTCCACACATATTTTGAAATCCTTCTCGTGTGAAATCGTTCAAACTGTTGTTGTCATGTTATAACCATCGTTCGCTGGTGCAGGCATGGCTTGTTGTGGTTGGCACGCCCAGAGCATGCGCACGCCCCCAAGCGTTCGGTTTTCGCCAAACGTGTGACGTCCAGCAGCAATGAGTCATTTTAGGTCTATGGTCATGACTGAAACCTGAAACTACTGATAACGGGCTGAGTGCTGAGTTGAGTTCGGGGGCAGCTTTTCGTGGGAATTTGTCCTGACCTATAGTGTCAACCCTTCAAAGCATGACTCGTTATTTTCCCCTCAATGCTTTCCTACATATCTTACACCCATGGAAAGGGCTGGACCAAAAACCATAGCAAAAACTCAGCCCAGGCATTTTTTGGCGGTTCACACCAACCATAAGATAGGCCTACATTTAAAGTTGAGTGTCTGCAGGGTCAACTAAAATATATAGCCTACGGCTAACCTGAATATTTCGTGGGCTTAGAGTAGTTCACTCTCTCCGGTCTCATAGACGTGAGAAAGACAACTTCAGCTTAAGCCTAGTTCTTCTTTATTTCAACAACACAGAAGCCTAAACGCGCTCCTTCTCTTCAGCTCGAAACTCAACTTTAAAGCCATCCGGTGGGGAAACCACTCCCCCGGGAACCAAAACACTCGACACTGAAATAATATCTGGGGAACTACAATCCTGATCATTCACCATTGCATGAACAGAAGAAAGAATGCAGATTCAATTAATAAAAATAACATTAAACACAAAATAGTAATATAATAAAATAATTGTTTAATAGGCCTACATACAAACAGTCATTGAAATGACAAGTCGTGCATGTCGATAAGCTATGTTTAGGCCTATTCTGTAGGCTATTTTTCTCATTAACAATGCTGAAGGCAGTAACCTAGCCTAATGTTTTTTTTTATTTTAAAAAAGGTATACATTATTGTGTGTGGAGGCCGGGGGTTGATTGCAAAACAGTGGATGTTTCTAGACACACATTGCGACAGAATAAAGAAAACAACGGCTTACAGCTTGTGCAAATGAAAAATGGCCATTATAGGCCTAGCCTAGGCCTACAGCAAAAGACCCTTTGGACAGAGCGGTGCATCACTTACACGTATATGCTGGACAGACTACGGCAGCCAGGCCTAGTGAAACTAGTTCATCACATTTGCATAATGGAACAATGAAATAAAGCCTTTTATCGGGTGGGCTAGGACTATTCAGCAGGAAATCAGTATAGTGCATTTTGACACATTGAAAATTGAAAAAATAATAATAATAATAATTAAAAAAAAAATACCCAGCCATTTACAAAATCATAGGCATGGATGTAGCGTACGCCTTGCTATTTGTTCAAAATGGGGAGAAACTGTTTGATGTGCACAAGTGACAAGATGATATGGAGTTTGAACATGGTCATGTGGGAAGTCTGGGAACTAAGAAAAACTGTAAGGAAAAAAGATATACAAGGAGCCTCCCTAAATAAGCACTGCTGGTATAGGAAGGAGCACAGATGGCAACAAGTCAGTTTTCTGTGGGATAGTGGAAGTGGTATATCACCTGAGGGGGGCGCTGTTTGCATAGTTCACAAATGTAAATATCCACCTGTAGCCTGGCTATCACCAGACTAGGCTCAATCTTTTAAGATTGAGCATTAGTCTGGAGAGTCTGCGCTGTATTTCTACTGTACAAGAAGCATGATCAGTGTGTATAGCTCAAATGAGTCTGTACGCATTTGGATAATCCTTCAACCAATCAGACCAACAATCCAGTCAATTTATGCTTTGATCATCACTCTACAGTACATCTGCAGGCACTGCAAAGACCATAGATATGGGAAAGCTAATAGACTACGACATTGGTACAGCAATTTCCCACATATAAGCTGCATTGTGTATAAGCCGCAGGACAGTGTTTTATGCCAGTTAAAAGAAACAAAACCATATTAACACCATATTAATTGCCCTTCTGTATTAACTTCATAACTGAAGAAATTTAGCTAAATCAATGTATAAGCCATGGCTAATAGTCCGGAATTTATGGTATGTAGAACGTATGTAAATAGTGGCAACAGAACAGCGGCAACAATAACTGGCGGTCAATGGAGAAGCATGTGACTCTTACTGGAAAGTGTCTCTGATAGCCTGCAAGTGTTGCCCATATACAGCAAACGTGTTGCCCCTCAGAGATCTGGGGGCCACATTCACCTAATTCGACGGACAATGCAAGCAATCTAGCTTTATGATATCTATGGCGCAGACCCCCTGTGTTCATATCGCAGATTGCATATCTTTCCTGTAAATCTTTGCATTTTTAATTAACGGTATATAGGCCTTTGTCTTTGATGATAGATTAAAGATATTGCAGACAAAGAGTGAGAGAGACTGATGGGCAGTGGACTCAAGAAAATACTCAGTTGGCTTCAAACCTGTATCCTTGTGTACACTGGTCTAGACACTTATATGAACGTTGCTGTGCTCTGAGATCCTCAACACAGTTAACTTGTTCAACTGGCTGAGGACATGAAGCAAAGATTACATGAAGGCCTACACTCAAGTTACTGTATGTTTCAAAATTGTTTAAAAGGCATATCTGTCTGGTGATATGCGTGATTTTACTGCTTACGGTTTAGACAAAGAGCTAATTTCATATAACATGACTATAACTTGGTTGTTACATAACTTGGAAATGGTCTTAATAATAACAGAGAAATGTCAAAGGAAGATGCAAAAAGAGCAAGAGAACTCAAAATGAGATGTACAGTAAAACACAGGGAAGTGATAACAAAACATCAAGTGTATGTGTGTGTGTGTGTGTGTGCTTCAAAGTTAGTATGTGAAAGCAAAGAATGACGCTATGTGGCTGACTAGATCTTTGCGCAGATAAAGTATCTTCATGAACTGCTTTTAGACCTTCTGAAGTTTATGTCTATATGCTACTAGTCCCCGTGTTTTACTAAAAAAAAACATTTAGCCAATTTCCTTACACAGTTAATCAAGACAAGATTCTGGCATCTGACACACACACACACACACACACACACAGAGGGAGCCACACATTTCGAGAGGGTCCTGAATGTAGCCCAACTGGCTGAGCAACCATTCTGAAACTGCCACAAAACATTCCACTTCTCAGATCTCAAATCATTCCTGTCATCTCTCCTTCCTTCTCTCTGCGATTCCTCTTTTCTCTCTTTATGATTCGTCTCGTTCATCAATCTCTGTTATTTTATTCTTTCCATTATAAAGCCGTTCTGCTCGTTGATTTCCTTCACATTAGATCAAGACACTTCCTGTTGAGGGGTCGGCTCTAGGACCCTGGGAGGACAGAAGGGGCAGGAGGCGATATTTTTAATCTGACCACAGAACCTGTTAACTGCTGCTGCCAGAGCTTCCGCAAAGACAATACACTCACTGCTCCACTGCAAAGAGAGAGTGTGTCTGCCCGTGTCTCTGTCATTCTGTGTGTGTGTGTGTGTGTGTGTTGGTGTGTGAGAGAGACAGTGTCAGCGTCTGTTTCAGCTTTAGCTGTAGACCATGAGCTTTTATTACAGGGGCAGAGACACAGAAAGTTTGTGGAACGTTGAGTAAGTGTTTTTTGTGTGCTTGTGTGAGAGACAGTATTTGTTTGTGCTTGTTTGTGTGTTTGTTTATTTTGTTTGTGTGTGTGTGTGTGTGTGTGTGTAATTGAGAAAAAGAGAACACAGACTCAGAAGCGCAGTGGTCAGGGTCAGTCTCGGGCCCTTGTTTGTATGTGTGAGGGACAGGATGTGTGTGCCAGCGTGTCTTGTGTCATGAGTGGGGAGCTCCATGGACCTGCAGGTGCCCATACTGAAAGGCTTCTTGGCTGAGGTCGCCTGTAAGGAGGCTGGGCAGGAGGCAGAAAACAGCTACAATGGGGAGTTCGCAGTGAGTAACGTCTCCCTTCTCTTCTAGCTTCTCTTCTCTTCTCTTATTTTATTTCCACTTGACTTCTCTTCTCTTCTTTTCTTTCTTGAATATGGGGGTCTAGCCAGAGGCTGTATTGGGATCCAGTGTGGGAAGTTGTTGTAAAGTACAAACTGAATACTCAAGTTGAAAGCGTGTGTGTGTGTGTGTGTGTGTGTGTGTGTGTGTGTGTGTGTGTGTGTGTGTGTGTGTGTATGGAGAGGGAGATATTTTGTGCATATATTTGCTGAACTGTGGTGATCCTTCAGGACTTAGGTGGAACTGTGACTGTTGAATAATATACATCCTAAAATTATATGTGTGCGCGCACACACACAAACACACACAAACACACACACACACGCACACACACACACACACACACACACACACACACACACACACACACACACACACACACAGAGACACTCCCTCACACATCTCCCTTAGTGTGGACTTCCTCTAAAGCCAGTATCTGAACTCTTTCGAGAAAGCAGAAGCATATATGGTTAGCACACTCCCAATGCGCACTACCCCCACACACTGCCTCTCACAGATGCTCATCTAAAGCATCTCTGTCTATAGGCACACATGCAAATGTATAGGGACACATGCCATACTCCTGTAAGCCTGATATAGCCTTTTTCATCAAATAGACAGGAAAGAGTTTTGGCTGGACTGTGATGTTTCATTTACATTTTTGTAAACAGCATATCTTTGAACGGAGCTGTATGCTATTTGTCATCACAAAAATGTTTGCAGTTGCACACTATAGAGACACATGCACAAGTTCATTTCCAACACGCACAAATGAGACTGATCCACTTCGGGATGACAGTTTAGGACACCACATTTCTTACCTAACTAATTCTCTGATCTCTAAAACAGACTCACTTATGATAAAATACAGCTTGCATTATACTCATTGGAGCAGTTTGGAATGTGGAGTCTGTTTTGAAGAGTGTGTTTTGTGAAGACATGGCTAAGGAATTGAAGAAGTGTTTACATAGGCTACTAAGGATGGGACAAAATAAATCGATAATCTGAATACTGTATGACTACATGCTTAAGTTCGTCAGACAATTATCCATATCATGATAGCCTACGAATTCCAACACCAATTCCGCCACCCCCAGAGTCTCTATGTCATGACCTCGCATGGCGGCTCTTATCAAATGAATGAATAAGGTTGAACTTGTGGTGAAAACGTAGGGAGATGGCAGATTGTGAAAAGGGCAGATTGTGAGGAATAAATAGGCAGAAGAAGCGTTCTTCTTTAGCAACATAGATATCAGGATGTATTGCTGATGATTTCCTTGTTATTCCCCCCTTCTGTCTTAAAACCATTGTTACGACCTAATAATAATTTTATTCAGTCAATCACCACAAACTGGTAAATAAGCAATTCATTCTCACACAAGCACATGTGGGCACCCTTACACACACACACACTCACTCACACACTCACACACACACACACACACACACACACACACACACACACACAAATATCTCTGTGTCTGTTTATGCCTTTTTTTTTTAAAGTGTCTTAATGAAAATGTATTTTGATATAACACCTGTCACACCCAACCACACTATTTGAAGTTTTACGGTTTCATTGCAGACGGGATTCAAGTTTTCATAGCAGACTTTATCACTATATATGTTATCACGTAATGGAGCTTTTTGTCAGTGCCGGGACAGCTACAGTATGCTATTGCTGGTGTTTGAAGAAATTGTGCATAGAAATTGTATTTAGGTATTTGTATTTAGGTAGCCTAATTATCTCATAGTTTTAGACTCAAACCTCAGACTAAGCACCTGATTTCATGCTGTTTTAAATTGCAAAGTGATCTGCAGATCAGGTGTGAGGTGATATAGTTACTGTAAATGGTTCCTTTCTGAAACTCTTTAACCTGGTGTTTTTCCCAAGTTACTGAGATACAGTATGGTTGAGCAGTTATAAGAACAGTACTTTCTGTTAAAATTAAAATTACACTGCCTTAATACCCAGACCGATACCAAATGAAGATTGTGTTGGACAATCGAATGCAGTGTGGGGTCAGATTACTTTGAAATGTAATCCGTTACTGAATTTAGATTACAGTTTTCGTAATTAGCTATCTACGTATTAGATCATAGGCCTACAACAATGTAACATAATTTGAGTTGTTGTTTAAGTCTATGTTTGTGTGTGCATGTGTGTAGGGGGTTGCAAGATACTTCTTAATACCTCAATGCCAATGAAATAAATGAACTATTCACCCAACATTACATTGACATAATCTCTAGTTCATTGTGAATTCATTATGAGTTCATTATGTACATATTAGGAATTATGAGTTAGTTTACGGCTTGTACCTTATGAATTCATCATGAGTAGGAATTTATAATCTATAACAAAGGAAAACACACTGATAACACCCTTATCAAAAAATCCTATAGGATTCCAATCAGATTTTGGAACCAAAATCCTAAAGGATTCCAATAGCAACACTGATATAGGATTTAGGAAATTTACAGGAGTTTGGTTCCAAAATCTGATTGGAATCCTACAGTATAGGATTTGACTCTATTAATGAGAAAAAGCATATTTGTTAGTCCTTAAATAATGTTGAAAACGTAACAATAATGAATTAAGTTTGTTGTTAATGCTTAAAACTTAAATAATGCTAAATTGTGTATCCTTACAGTAATGTAAAGTGTTACCTGATTGTGTAATCCAAACTAGGCTACATGTTTACATAATGTAGTGGAGGCTAAATGCACGTAAACGCCGTTTACGCAGCACCTGAAATTCGGAACAGGTTTACGCACCTCTACATTGCTTTTATCCACCTTTAAACAGCATACCATTCATAAACAATTCTAAATTAACCTTACTGTATGTCATTTTACAATTGTCTATAGTTTCATACTGTAAGTTTCATATGTTGAACCTGGCCTGCGCAAAACAGTTCATATTGCGCTATGGTGTCCATGGAGACCAATCGTTTTGCGACAGTCAGCAGGAAGGCAAGGCACATTCCGATAATGAATGGATTTCTAAAATGGATATACCGATTTCTGAAGCGTGAAGATAGCATCCCTCCCACTGATTATGCCAGAAATAGCGGCCTAGACTCAAAAGTGAGTGAGCCCCAGAAACAAAACACAACTTCTCGTTTTGAGGTTAATTTGGTGCGCGGTAGACATCGTGGACATAATCAGGTTACTTCGGAGACGAAGTTTCAGGTCAACTCTACCTTTCCCTTACCAGGCTACCTTTCCCCTATGTTACAAGTACAATTCAGGATGTAAAGTCAGATGAGAGACAAGCTCCCTTTGCTAGTCAGCTAATGTGTTAGGCTATAGCTAATAATATTAACAACCACGTGAAACCGCATTTACTAGGCCTATATGTTGCCTGAAATAAAGTTTCATTTCTCATAATTAGCTCACCAATAACATACAATCTTGGGTACAGAGTCATCACTACTAAATGTGCATGATGCTACATGGCTTCATCCCACTCAGACATAATAAAGTCCTTAGAGAAATAACTTTAATATAAGTTTAATACGTTTTCTCTGATAGGCTACCATATTAAATGATGGAAGGGGAGCCCCCCCTCCCCTTTGACATTTTCGAAATGCCACTGACACAGAGATGTGTACAGTATTAGGTCAACTAACCTAAAGGTGTGGGACTCCTACACACTTCACTTAATGCATTATAATGAATTGCTATATATTATTTCATTATTGGTCTGTTCTGTAAGATTTCATATTTCTTACTTTTTTTGGTGATTAGGCCATTCTGACATACAACTACATCTTTACATTTTTGTTTTCTCTTTACTGTGACTTACTCAACATAATAGACTTCACCCATATTTATTCCTTCTGGAGTTAACCATGAACTTAGATTAGGAATTGAATAGTGATTGTGTGGCACATGAGGGAACATCCAGTGACACCCTTGGTACCATCAAACGGTAGCCTACAGCGATGTGGTCAGAACACACACCGGTATACCGTGGTCCACCTTACCGGAACCGAGTCATGGTCCGCCTGATCACATTTATAGTTTACCCATCTCTTATTTACCGCTACACCCCTGATTACTAACTAACCCTGACTGGACGTTTTTGAAAGCTACAGTATCT
>NC_085000.1:16287727-16292727 GCF_963854185.1 Sardina pilchardus | reverse complement strand
TTTTAGTTGATCTGCAGTTCTGTTGCACAGGTCATTTAGGTCTGACCAGTTTGAACAGACTCCATAACTTGCCATTTGTGTGTGTCCATTGTGCCATTGCTTTCCGTCCTAAAGCCTAAATAGCTGTTTTGGTCAACTGTGGCTAGACGGACCTTTTTCTTGCTGAGGTTCAACTGCAAGGAAGCTCTGGCTAGTTCTCACATCGTAATTGTTAAAGGAACACTTCACCATTTTTTTTTTCATATTAAACCACGGTCCCTTCTAACTTCATCTCTGTTTGGATCCTAATGAATGCATTGGGCTAGCTAAGTGCTATCAAAGTTGCGCCGTGCGCCAGAGCCAGTGAGCGCACGCATTGAAACGTGAGAGGTATGTATCAACTCGTCTTAATTAAGCGAATAACATAATTTAATATGAAAAAACGGTGAAGTGTGTAGGTGTTAGCAGTGTAGGTCCATTCCACATTTGGGACCCCCAGCCCCCATTCTTTATGTGTGACGAAGTGTACGTCCCGAGAGGTGACTGTTAAGTTCCAACTATTTTCATTACGGCCTCAACTGTTTAAATGTTCATGTCCTGAAGGACATTTTGTGGGGTTTGCACATTTGCAAAGTGAAGTTGCATTTTTGCTGGGGCCACTTTTCTGATGGCCTCTAGTTTCCGTGCAACTGGTAGGGTTAGAGGAGTCGGTGAGATTGATTCTGTTCTTCTACGCACTTGTACTCGTTTACCCCACTCACCTGCCATGTTGAATTGATGGTCTAGACAGATGTATGTCTGATGGCCAATTTAGACCCTGATAGGCTGTCTCTTCTGTAAAAGAGAGGGGGTTTGTCAAGTTGCCACACACACACATGCACACACACAGCACACACACACACACACACACACACACACACACACATCTGGAACAAACAAATAGAGAGATTTGCAAGTACAAAGAGACTCTCTCTCTCTCTCTCTCTCTCTTGCTCTCTCTCTCTCTCTCTCTCTCACACACACACACACACACAAACACACACTGCAGATACTGACCAAATGCTCCTACCAGCCACAGACATCTCACCCCACTTCACTTGGTGTGCAGCAAAATGAGAACTTGTCCATTTCTCACTCGTTCCACATGCACAATCTCACACAGGAAACATATTTTAGTTTGAGAGTGTGGTTGACCAACAGCGCAGCCTTCCTGTTCTCGCAGCACATTCATGACGTCCGACTCCACAGTGTACTGCCCCAGCCCCTCGCCATAGTAGGCTACATTTGCATTGTCCATTTGTGTCAACTGAACTCTACCCTGCTTTCGTCTGTTCTACAGAACACCCATCACCACTGTCCCAGTGTTCCATCAGCCATAGTTGCGTTCTATTACACAGCAATGTGATAGATAGATAGATCCCAAGGGGAAATTCAATGTGTTCCCAATCTGTACTGTACTTTTTGAAACGCTCTCTGGACAGAACCAGTGTTTCATCACGAAGAATGGTGTTTTGTTTATTATGTCCTTGCTATTTGAAGCAGCCACTTGAGACCTCACCAGAATGCTACTACTGTATGGCTTTGTGTGGTAACCTCTGTGCACAAGCATGGCTAGAGAGATGCTAACGCTACAGTCGAAGCCACTACAAGAGCTCGGTGGTTGCGATTCGTGGTTCATAAATAGCATTAGAAGTCTGATTGCATCAGCTGCGCGAGGCCTAGGAGTGTTTAGTAAACATTGTGAGCGTCAACTCAAGTGTGTGTGTGTAGGCTGCGGTATGTGTGAGTCTATGTTTGTACATGGTACCATGCAACTGTAAGCATGTGTCCTAATGTGACTGTGTGCTAACAGGGGCCTGTTTTTGAAGGGTACAGCAACCATAATATTGGTGCCCCCCCTCTCTCACACACACACACACACACACACACACAAAATATACATAATATATAAAAGCGCTTGGTTCTCTATACCACTTTCAAATTTGTGCCTGAACTTAACAGCGCCTGCTTCAGAGGCCACTGTTGACAGCTAGGTTGGTCTACAATCAAATGCTTGACCTCTTTGGAAAGCTGAGACACTGTAGATTCCTCAGGAAACAATCGGAATAACTGTGTGATTGTGAACTGTGCGAGCTACAGAGGCTAGGATTCTGCCGGGTGATGTTTGAATGTTTACTTGCCAGACCGTGTCCCTGTCAAGTGTACTAGCTGTTGATGTATAAGGCTAGTGTGGCTGGAGAGGCTAGCATGGTGTTCTCAGCAGCTTATGTTTATGTAAAAGTAAACCACATTTTAGGCTTGGTGCCGTGGGCGTGTAAATAAAAATAATTTAGCAAGGCTTAAAAGAGCAGCACCACATAAGCAGTTCTTTAGGAAGAGTAAGTAGTTTGCAGTAAAGCTACTCCTGAAAGTTAGCTGAAAGTTCTAAGTTCGTTCCGACGGATGACTCATTGAGCGCATTGAACACATTGACTGGTTTACTAATGTCATGTACGTATATATATGCTTAATGGCCTAATAATTATTAATAATAACAATAGTTTTATATATCTACAGACAGATTTCTGGGCCTGTCCTTGGACTAGGGTGAGGTGGAGCTTGAGGGTGGGCCCTATGACCCCAAAGTCTGACATGACTGGGCCTCAGGTCAACGAAGTTTGAGAAAGAATGTAGCATGTCCTAGTGTCACTGTGACTTTCTGCTAGTGTGTCCTAATGTGACTGTGTGCTAGTGTGTCCTAATGTGACTGTGACTTTCAGCTAGTATGTCCTAGTACTGTGTGCTAGTGTGTCCTAATGTGACTTTCTGCTAGTGTGTCCTAATATGACTGACTCTGCTAGTGCGTATCAGTGTGTGCTAATATGTATAGCTGTGTGAATCTGTGTGTCCTCTGTCTTGCTTTTAGTGCTGGGTGTGGAAGAACAGGAGCATTGTGTGCAATAGACTACACCTGGAACCTACTGAAAAGACAGGTAAGCCCCACTAAACATAAATAACAACACCCTTCCTTGTGTTGCCGTGTGGTGTGTGATGTCTTGTGTGTGCTGTTGTTGTGTGTGGTGAACAGTGTATCCCGGAGAACTTCAGCATCTATGACCTGGTGCAGGACATGCGCACTCAGAGGCCCTCGGTGGTCCAGACCAAGGTGACTCTCCTCCTCCCAGCACACACCTGCTCAAACAGGTACAGGCCCATGGGGCTTCAGATCAGGCCCTTCATCTCTCACGTGTGTGTGTGTGTGTGTGTGTGTGTGTGTCCACCACAGGAGCAATATGCGCTGGTTTACAGGGCTGTCCAGTTCCTGTTTGAGAACCACCTGGAAGCTCTAGAGTCCTCCTGCAGCCCAGAGCCGGAGGAGGTGAGTGGGGCGTGTTCATGGGCTGAAGGTTCAATAAACAGATAATAATGACAAGTCCATCCATGTTAATGCCCCCAGAGTGATAGCTGCCTGGTAGCTCTAGCTGTTGGCTCCAGCAACTTGAACTATTGTTTTTTTTTGTTTGTTTGTTTTTCTTTCACCGACAGCACTCTGTAACTCTTGAGTAACAGAGGTATATGTGAATCGGAATTCCCCTTTAAATCTCTCTGTTCTTTCTCTCTTCTCTCTCTCTCTTCTTTCTCTCTTCTCTCCATCCTCTCTCTTCATCTATCTCTCTCTCTCTTCTCTCTCTATGTCTCTGTTGCTAAAGTTGGAGGGAGTGTCCACTATTACCTCATGTACTCTTTGCAAATACCTACATTTCCTACAGTATTCATACTTCTGTATTGCTCAGCGATTGCATGAGATGTGGTATTAGGCAGTTCCACATGAGTGTGTCTGTGTGTGTGTGTGTGTGAAAGAGAGAGAGAGAGAGAGAGAGAGAGAGAGAGAGAGAGAGAGAGAGATGTAAAGATCAAAGATTGATGAGTTTGTGTCTTTCCTCTCAGGTCAATTTGCCTCCATCCCCAATCACCCCTGACTTCAGTAGTGACCTATCAGACCTCAGTGAGACAGAGGTGGAACCTCATATAGAGCCTGAACCAAGGTAATACACACACACACACACACACACACACACACACACACACACACACACACAAAACAGAAAAACAGATGTTTCTGCTGAAACGAAATCTTGTAGTTCACCCACAGATGCAGTATGGGTAGTGTTCACTCATTCCACTGAGCTGTAAACAGTAAACAGTGTCTATGACATCAGCTCCAGGGCCTCTTCAGCCCACTCCACAGTCCCACTCATCTCGTACTGTATGCTTCTCTTCTCTGTCTCCTCATCGTTCACTTGCTAGTTCAAAGGGCCATACGAATTCGTAAACCTTTGGGCGTGAAGACTGTACTATCAGAATAGTTTTTAATGTACAAATGTCTTTTAAACACAACTGAATCCAGTTAACACTGTAGTCAAACTGTACGTGGATAGTTCAAACATAGACTATTTACAAATACTGAGATTATGTACAAACTATCTGTTGGTACTTTGTTAACTATGGTTATAGTTGGGTTGGATTTGGTTAAGGATGGTTTTGATTTGGTTAAGGTGATTGGTGATCAGTAATTGTTCAACAGTAATTTTACATACTGAATCTTAGTGGATGATCTGTGCGTATGCTGCTACAGTAGCTGGTTTTAGCTGGTTTTAGCTGGTATTTGCTGGTTTTCTTCCAGACCTTACTGGTCTTTGCTAGTGTAGCTGGTTGTCTACCAGGTGGACATGCTGGCATGACCATCTGAGGAAGGTGGTCCTGCTGGTGGGATACAGCTGGTGTAAGATGGTCACAGTGGTGACCAGCCTGCCAAGCTTGACATTTCTGTAAGATGGTCATGCTGGTTTGCTAGAATGACCACCATAAGCTCGCATGGCCAGTTAAACCAGCAATGTACTGTAAGACCAGCAACACCAGCTAAAATGACCAGCTTAAGGTAGTACGACAAGCAAAGCCAGCTGAAGTACCATCATAAGTTGGGTAAACAAGCTTAAGGTATGTTTTTGCAAGAGTTTTGCTGGTCTAGCTGGTCAACCATC
>NC_085000.1:16270227-16282727 GCF_963854185.1 Sardina pilchardus | reverse complement strand
ACACACACACACACAGGTCACTGTGTCACTGTGTGTTTGCGCACACACAGTGACACCCAGGTGACTCACTCACATACATTTCCTGTAATGGCACAAGTTACTTACTAGGAACATACAGACAGCAGCTTACTCAACAAGTTACACATTCACACACACACACACACACACACACACACACACACACACACACACACAAACTAACACTTACATGATACTTTTGCCTCCAGAGGTATCAAGGCTAACCAAGACATTATTGGCCGTCCAACCCAGCAATACACCAGGTGAGTCATCACTGTACTGAACACCTGCATGTTTCTAGTCCAGTCTCACTATTAACAATTTTAATATGTATAATAAACAGTAAATATGTGTTTGGTATACTAATGTGTTCAGGGTGGCTCCACTTTACGGTATGTGGAGGACCACAAACTGGCAATGTGTTTGACTTGTTCTTCGATTTGGATTGGATTGCTATCAGCGCCCTTCCTCTGTAATTTGACCTGTTTTCACTGTCTGTAGGCAGCCCCCCCTCTCCAGCGCCCCCCCTCCCCGAGCGCACCGCAGAGTCCTTCGAGCTGCCCTGGGCCGATGGTACGACACTAAAGCATGTCACCGACAACCTCCGAATCACATCTAGCGCTCGTCATACACACGTACACCCACTGGCCACGGAAACATATGGTCAGGAAGTCACTCGCAGTCACACATGATGAAGGCTGACGAGCACCTAGCGCTCTTTCTCATAAACACTCGAAAGATCAGTAAGACACTTAGTACACCCACACACACTCAAATCATATAACCTGTCACATTAATATGCTCCATGGCCCTCAGATCAGTGAGACACTAAGTACACCCACGCATATACACTATGATCACATCAGATCATGCTACATGTCCCCCAGATGGTAGTCATGGTAATTAGTTCAGGGATCACACAACAACACACCGGAATCTCACAACTTACAAACAAGTTTTAAAAAAGCAACTCTCTCTCTCTCTCTCTCTCTCTCTCTCTCTCTCTCTCTCTCTCTCTCTCTCTCTCTCTCTCTCTCTCTCTCTCTCTCTCTCTCTCTCTCTCTCTCTCTCTCTCTCTCACTCACCCTCACACTCTCTGTCCCTCGCTCTGCCTCTCTCTTTCTTTCTTCCTCTGCCTCTCTCTCTCCCCACTCTTTCTCTCTCTCCCTCTCTGCATCCCCCTCTTTCTTTCTTTCTTTCTTTCTTTCTCTCTCTACCTCTCCCTCTCTGCCTCCCTCTGTCTCTCCCTCTTTCTTTCTCTCCCTCTCCCCCTCCGTCTGCTCCACAGCTCTGTCAGTGCCAGGCTATATGAGCACCAGTCTGCCTGAGCACAACCGGCGCTCAATGCTGTGCCTCCGTGAGGTCCGCGGGGACGGCCAGCGGCCCGCGCGCTGCACCAGCGCCATCTTCCTGCCCGATAGCAGCAGCAGGAGCCTGTCCCTGCCGCGCGACAGCGCCCCCTGGCCCACCGGAGGTCCACTGCTCACCCTGTCCGTGGCTACCGCCCCCTGCTGTACGCCTGGAGAAGTGCAGCTGCAGCAGTGTTTGGCCCAGTGCAACAGCAGCGACGCCCCCCTGTGCCCACAGCAGCCAGCGGCGCTCTCTGGCTCCCCCCTCAGGATGGCGGAGGCATCGCCGCCTCTGCAGCGTGTGGGATGCTCGTCTGAATGGGCCGGGCCCTCTCAATCCAAAGTGCAGGATCCTTTCACCAACAGAAGCAAGGTGAGTGGGGGCAGTGGGGACACAATTCAACACCTGAGATTTTCACTATTGACTATTAACACCTGCGATTTTCATAAGATTGACTATTAACACCTGAGATTTTCACATTATTGACTATTAACACCTGTGATTTTCACATTATTGACTATTAACACCTGTGATTTTCACATTATTGACAATTAACACCTGTGATTTTCACATTATTGACTATTAACACCTGTGATTTTCACATTATTGACAATTACAGTCATTTCCTGTGTATTAGCCACATTGTGTATAAGCCACAGGGCAGTGTTTTAAGCAAGTTTGAAGAAACAAAGCCATATTAATACCATATTAACTGCCCCTGTGTATTAACCTCACAGCTGAAGAAATTCTGAGATTTTCACATTATTAACTATTAACTGTTATTAACCCAAACCATGCCATCTCTTATTTGTTCTTCTCCTCCTGAAGAGTGTGAAGGTGAAGAGTTCAAAACCAGGTGAGCACCCCCAAACACATGCATACACACACACACACACACACACACACACACACACACACACACACACGCGTGCACACACACAAAAGACACCAAATGCCACACACACACACACACACACACACACAAAAGACACCAAATGCCACACACACACACACACAAGACACCGAATGCCATACCTTTAGTGTAGTGACAGGAAGACAGAGACACCTAGAAACTCTTTGTATTCATGTCCATTTCGTGTCTTTTTCAGCGCCGTTGTCAGTTATTGCACCTGATGTGGCCATCTCACCAGCGGCTGAAGGTAACAGTGATGATGTACCTGCAGTGTCACCTGTAACACCCATCTCTGATCACACCACACCACACCACACCACACCACACCAGCACCCTGGGGCACAGCAGTGTGTACTGTAGCTGTGTGTATAACTGCATGTGCTTGTTACACAGGAGCCCCCGCTATGGGAGCCTCGGCCATACCACCAACTCAGCAGGGTGCTGCAGCCTCAGAGAACGCCAGGACGGAAGAAGGTTCCGGAAAGGTTATGACCAGGAAGAAGGTTCGTAGCCTACTGTACACAGATATGTCCAGTTCCAGTGAAATCTATGAAATGTTATGTTTTGTTTTTTTTGCTCTACCTCTTTCAGTCCCCATGTAGGTTTTCATCATCAGCTTCAGTCATCCTGTTACATATTCTGTGATGTTCAAATGTCTTAGTCTAAATGTCTTAGCCACGTTATACTTGACTCCCTCATATATTGAGGATATCTCTTGGATGTGCAAAGGTCTGGTTCTATTTTTCAGTGCACCACATTAAGGAGTTCATGTGTGTCTAAATGTGTGATATCTTTGGCTTTTTATTATCTGCAGAGCTGGAAGAGGTTCATTGGCAAAAATAAAGGTAAGTGTCAGTCATATCATCTACTGTATAACTGTCAGCTGCATTTCCAACATCCGGCCCTACACACCAGGGGTGCCTCTCATGTAAAGTTTATACGTCCTCCCTCGCTCCTCGATCCTCACTGATCTACATAAAGAAAGATAGACGAAGGGATAGACTATCGTTGTTGCCGCCCCATCATTCTTTATGTAGATCAGTAATGATCGAGGCCCGAGGAGCGAGGGAGGACGTATAAACTTTACATGAGAGGCACCTTAGCTAGCACCACAGTTCTGTCAACAGATATCTGACCCCCTATTGGTTGTGTTTTCCTCTAGAGAAATCAGCCCCCCCTCCAACTGAACTCCCCCCTCCATCACAACCACCTCCAGCTCAACTGCCACCTCCATACTCAGCCATTGCAGGGCTCCGACTGGGTGAGTTCACCAAGAGGCTGTGTGTGTGTGTGTGTGTGTGTGTGTGTTGTTCTGTGTGGTGTGTGCGTGTGTGTGTTGTATAGTTCTGTGTTTGTGTGGTGTGTGCTTGTGTGTGTGTTGTTTGGTGTTGTTCTGTGTTTGTGTGGTGCGTGTGTGTGTGTTGTGTTGTGTTGTTCTGTGTTTGTGTGGTGTGTGTGTGTGTGTGTGTGTGTGTTGTGTGCATGTTGGCGACTCTAATTACATGCCTGGTCTCTCTAGTGTTTGGGAATCGTCTCAGGAGGCCCAAGGGCCCGAGGACCCGCCCTGAGTCCTGGGTGTAGGAGGGGCTGAACGGGCGAGCAAGACGCAGACAAGGATGACCAAGATGAAGATGAAGAGGAAGAGGAAGAGGAGAGAAACATGACGGCTGCCTCTCCTCCATCAGGCCCGAGGGTTATACCACGAAGCAAGGCTCCTGGCTTACCCAGGTCACTTCAGGAGTGACCACTGATGTCAAAACAATACATACATGTAGCATTTGTTTTGGAGATCGTGACTGGGAGAAGCCAGTAACCTTGCTTCGTTGTTCGGCCTTGTGGCTTTCTCGTTCTGATGCTTCTCCCGCCGCCCGACCCTAACTGACCTCTCCGCCTCCGTCCACTCATCCCTGTAGCCTCAGGGCAGTTTGCCCTAAATGCTGACTGGATGCTAGCCTGGCTAGCGCCTTCCACTTCTCAAATGAGACGTGGTCTGGCAACCAAACGTTCATTTTCTCGTATTTGAAAAAAATGCAACGATCCGTTCATTGGGCGCCACGGATGTCTTTCAAATGCGTCTGTTCATAGCTCATCATCGTCTTGCTTCCCCCCCCTGTTCTGTGATTGGTCCCCTATCTCAGGCAAAAATTAGGGCGGTAGTTTCCAGACTGCCTTAGCAGCGTGAATGAAATTGAGCGCAAGGCAGCATGGGAACACCCAGGCTAACTGGACGCAGGACTGGAGAGCACATCTGTTGGGTTGCACTGAAGTTCCAGTTTGCTCTGGTCAGTGCCACCCAAGCTGGTATAGGAGCCATGCCAGTCCGCAATGAACGATTGTGCATCAAATGGATGTTTGTTGAAGATATAGTCTAGACTCGTAGGTACTTTGTTAACGGCGTGCATGCTTTGAGACATGTTAAATATTGTAGTGTTTGACAAAAAAATAGTTCTGACAAGAGTCTGACAAGTCACTGTACTTTGTTATGGGGAAACCATTTTGAGACAAAAGGATGTTGTATGCTGGTGATGACAAAGGCATCTCTAGTGTGGTTATTGCTTTAGGCTGATGACAAACGAGCATCTCTGCACTTTTATGGTTTGATCACTGTCCCACTGTCCCACATCTCCCTAACCCAACCACAAACTTTTCTTTAACTGTTTATGTTCATTTGTATTCCCATCACTGAAATGGGATCAGTATGTAGGCATCAGATGGCATACAGAACGGTAGCATTGAAATTAATCTGTATTAGTGTGGGCATTCTGTGTTGGGGGGGTTCAGTGGGATGTGGGTGTGATGGAAGATTTGAAACGGATGTAAACCAGTGGACGGCTGATGACCCAGGTCAGCCCTCTGCTCCAGCTCAGGCTGAATGAATGCCACAGGTGCACACACCTTTACCTTTACTGTACCTTATATGGTCACCAGCCTTCAGAAAACAGCAGCACTATGAACAAAGGAGGGACTAGGTTTAATCTCAGGTATCCAATTGTGCAAATGCATACCTGGACATATCATGTAAGTTATATTTGCCATAAGAAGTGTATTCTTTTTTTTTGTTCTTTGCAAATAAAATGCGGAAGGAAACTGTAAGAGAAATGTATGGTGTACTGTATGTGTCTAATTTCCCCAACTAGGACATGAACCTCCCCCAAGACTACAGTACACACACGGTGGACAAATACTGTGAGAAAAAGGTTTCTCTCATTATATCAAAAAGCAGAAGATGCCCAAAGGGAATCCTTAAAAAAAAATCTCCCACAATAGTGAAAAACTACATTGGGTTTGGGTTGTATTGAGATCTTCGAGTTGCTATACGTAGATAAACACACCAAAGGCCTGAAAGCAAAAAAAATAACAGGGAAGAGACATAAATAGAAACGTCAATGAGATCTTTAATTTTTGTTCACAGACACACACACATATATACACACACACACACACACACACGCAAGCACGCACACACACAAAATGCCTCCACACCTCAGGCACACGCTCTACTAACACAAATAGTTCAATGGCAATAACAACGTTACAAAACAACTGAGTTAGCTGCCCAAGAAAGAGGGAACAAGGACTCTCTAGGTCTAAGTATTTTTGTCCCCAGTCATCTCTATGCACTGAAGTGAAATCCCCTATGGTAATAATTACGACAGCTTAGAATCCTTTACTCCGTAGAGCAGTCGCAACCTAAAGCACTTGGCCCAGTTGAA
This sequence comes from Sardina pilchardus, assembly GCF_963854185.1. Lineage (NCBI taxonomy): Eukaryota > Metazoa > Chordata > Actinopteri > Clupeiformes > Clupeidae > Sardina > Sardina pilchardus. Next base: position 16,276,733 of record NC_085000.1, on the reverse strand, counting down.
ACTCCTTAAAGGTAGGGTAGGAGATCCTGGAAAACGATTCCAGCAAAGCTGCATTTTGAAAATACACAGGTCAAAAGTCCCAACCCCTTTCTTCAGACTTCCCCCCGAAGCCGCGCCTCCAGAGTACAGGAACGTGCTTGGTCGCGGGAGGGAGGAGCAGATTGCCGTTTGAGAGATGCATCAGAATCCAATCATTGCTAACAGTCCGTTCAGTATGATTGGATACTGTTTTTCCTGGATTGTTCGTTCTAGAGGCCACTAAAACTTTTCATTGTTGTGTCAAAACTTTTAATTAATTGGTTGCAATGGGGGTGTGAAGAGTATTTCAAGCAATATGTTAAAACAATGCTGCAGAAAAAAGATCTCCTACCCCACCTTTAAGCCCAACGACCAGACAATGTCATGTGAGCACACCTATGACTATTGCAAACTCACACAGACATGATGACAGTTTACTGTAGCCCATTATACTTCTGGCCGCATCAGGAAAGGTCACAAGGTCACCGTTGGAGATTGTATTGCCAGTGTTTCTCTTGTGACCTGTTGCTATGGGGACTCTGGTCAGATTTTGTGGGGACTTGGATTACAAGCTCAATTGGGATGAGCCAGCGGGTAGACAGGTCTACTACGACACAAGATACTGTAAGTGGTGCGTTTAGTCTAAAGCCTGAAGAAGTATTTTCAGTTTCACATTTGTCAATTAGAGGCAAATATTCATAGCTATTGCCTTGTTGATCGCCGTTTTGTTTCCAGTCAAAACAAAAAATATATAATTTCCACACAAAAATGTTCAGACTTAAAAATTCAAGGGGAAACAAATCTGCCATGAACAGTTACCGCTGCCACATTTCAGGCTTCATGCTCAACATACCACTAATTTCGCTTTGCAGTACAGTAATTTCATGTATATTAGCCGCATTGTGCATAAGCCGCAGTGTTTTATGCCAGTTAAAAGAAACAAAGCCATATCAATACCACATTAACTGCCCCAATGTATTAACCTCATAGCTGAAGAAAATGTGCAAAAGTAATGTATAAGCCACGGCTAATATTTGGGAAATTATGGTAAAATTGGCTGTCAAATATCAAACTCAAATATCAACAATATTTCACGGAATGGTGAGCTATAACGTTAGTGGTCTGATCTTAGACGTGTTAATAGTCTGATTTTATGTGGACTTGGTTGGTATGACCTTTGGTGGCCTCAAATTCCCGTTTTCAATTTAAGGTGATTGATTGGCGTTAGTTGTTTGATATCGTCTGAACTGGAATGACTGGTCTGAAGCTTCACACACACGCAAAAAGTCTGTCTTACCAGGAAACAGCCATTCAAATTTACCACTGAAACTTTTTGATGAAATTCATTGAGAGAAATCCTCACAAAAGATTTTGTATCTTATATTAAAACACACATAACATTATAAAAATGATCATCATTATTATCAAAATCACTTCTGATTTAGTCGATTGAATACATTTTTTAAAAAATCATATGGGATTGATATGATCATGAGATTAAAAATGATCTCTAAAATTGTCTTATTTTTATTTTCTGTGAAAATGAGACACTTCCTATTAACCTCCTGTCAATACACAACCAATCAACACAGCTCTATTTTGGAGCTCACCAATCAACACAGCTCTATTCTGGTGCTCACCAATCAACACAGCTCTATTCTGGTGCTCACCAATCAACACAGCTCTATTCTGGTGCTCACCAATCAACACAGCTCTATTTTGGTGTTCACCGATCAACACAGCTCTATTGTGGTGCTCACCAATCAACACAGCTCTGTTTTGGTGCTCACCGATCAACACAGCTCTATTCTGGTGCTCACCGATCACCACAGCTCTATTTTGGTGTTCACCAATCACCACAGCTCTATTGTGGTGCTCACCAATCAACACAGCTCTGTTTTGGTGCTCACCAATCAACACAGCTCTATTCTGGTGCTCACCAATCAACACAGCTCTATTCTGGTGTTCACCAATCAACACAGCTCTATTGTGGTGCTCACCAATCAACACAGCTCTGTTTTGGTGCTCACCGATCAACACAGCTCTATTCTGGTGCTCACCGATCACCACAGCTCTATTTTGGTGTTCACCAATCACCACAGCTCTATTGTGGTGCTCACCAATCAACACAGCTCTGTTTTGGTGCTCACCAATCAACACAGCTCTATTCTGGTGCTCACCAATCAACACAGCTCTATTCTGGTGCTCACCAATCAACACAGCTCTATTCTGGTGCTCACCAATCAACACAGCTCTATTCTGGTGCTCACCAATCAACACAGCTCTATTCTGGTGCTCACCAATCAACACAGCTCTAGTTTGGTGCTCACCGATCAACACAGCTCTATTTTGGTGCTCACCAATCAACACAGCTCTATTTTGGTGCTCCACTTGTTCAGCTGGGAAAGTACAGCTGTAAAGATGCCAACTGATTAAGTTCAATACTCACATGTCACAAGTACAGATGAGACGTCATTTATGTGCTGCACTACGCTTTGCATTAAAATGTCTGCTAAATGAATTCATGTTGGAAGAACACTTCAAGGCATCGGATACCGCTGCTTAGATATAGTGCCTGGATGTTTACAAATAAATATTTTTAAATATATATATCTTTCTATATATGAATACACTCAAAATTGCACACAACTAGAAGCCACATGGAAGGTTTTTACTCAAACCTTGCTATGATGCTATGATGTGGTCAGAATGGGGTTCAGCACCAACTCCTGGCTGCAGAGAGAAGAAACAACAAGGAGCGCCCCCCCCCCCCCCCCCCCCCCCCCCCCGACACACACACACACACACAATTCAGCCACTATATTCCTCAAAGACCCACAGGACCCTGCCAAGTACAGAAACAACACCAGCAACACAACAGCCATCACCCCAGGCCACAACTGTGCAATGGCAGCAAATCTGGGTGTGGAGGACTCCTACAGTACATTACTGTGCACTTGGCCTCCGCTAGCTCAGAGAGGAATCGCTCTGCCAGGGCAGCTGTTGTTTTTATTGGTCTTTTCCAGTGGAAGAGAAGTAGCAATGTTCCTTCGCCTACTACAGCTCAGAAGGCCATTATGGGGGTCAGCTCAGGTCAAAACTGAATTCTATTGGTCAGACAAGCCATCTCCTCTCTCTCTCTCTCTCTCTCTCTCTCTCTCTATCTCGCATCAGGCAGTCAGGACATGATCTATGAATGGTGCGGTCAGTGAAGGGATAGGCACTTCTCTGAGTCCCATGATGCATTGCGTTCCTCAGATGCCATGTCAACGTCACACATCTCACCTCACCTCACCTCACCTTACCGACACAAGCTGCTAAAGCGACACACTTTGGCTTGAGAGAAAAATCAAGCGAGACAGTGCTTCTTCAATGCAATGCATAATAAATAAATAAAAACTAAAAAATATCACCATACTTGAGAAGTATTATACATCCAAGAGTTTCGTCTCTGAAGAGTTTTTCCCCCTCGCACCCCCAGTTTTCTTTTTAACGAGGACTCCAAATAGTGCGTAGAGATGTTTTGGGATACGGGGGGAGGGGGAGGGGGGGATCATTCCGAGGGCGAGAGCGAGTCTTTCGGCGCTGGATCCGAGTTCTCCTCGGCCGAGGCCTTCGACGGCGTGTCCTGATTGGCCGTCGGCTGCCTCGTGCGGTTGTCGTCCTCCGAGTGCCCGGTCTGGCCGGTGCCGTTGCCGGCGGCGACGGGCGGCTGCTCGGGGTGGTGGTACTGCTTGAGGCGGATGTGCCACGCCAGGCTACAGACGGCCGAGACGGTCTTGAACTGGTGGACCACGTTGCGCGGGATGAAGTAGATGTCCTGGTGGCACAGCTGGGCGCGCACGTAGCGGACCCCCTCGCGCCGCAGCTGGTTCAGCTTGGCATCGTCCACCCACTGCACACACTGTTGGGCACCCAGCACATTTACATACATACGTATCTTAAACCCTTTCATGCACGCATTATGAAAAAAAGTGTCTAGATTTTTTTAGTATTGATTTTAGTACTCTATATGAGCCCAATATTGAAAATCAGTTGGAATTTTTTAAAAATATGCTTTTATATAGAAGTTATGTTATTGTCCACGTATGTGGACAGTGCGCAACAAAGGGGTAAAAAAGGATAAAATGTAATGACAGAAAATGTGGAAACTATGGCCCTCTACTTCCTCCATACTACCCACCCAGCCCTCTACTACCCCCATACTACCCACCCACCTCTCTACTACCTCCATACTACCCGCCCAACCCCTCTACTACCCCCATTATTGCTCACCGACCCTCACCCACCCCTCTACTACCCCCATATTACCCACCTATACTACCACCACTACCCAACCACCCCTCTACTACATCCATACTACCCACCCCTCTACTACTAATCCACCCACACCTCCAGTACTCTCATACCCACCCCTCTACTACCCACCCAACCCTCTATTACCCCCGTATTACCATACCACCTTGGCATTACCACATGTAATTAGGTCATTATTTATAGATATGTTTACCAAATGTTTGTTTCTTTGTAATTTAAAGCAATTAAAATCATATTTGAAAAAAAAAAAAAAAAAAAAGTCCTAGTTACAAAATCTAATTTTTGGCCATTTAACTCCTCTGTTGCGCAACGTCCACATACGTGGACAGTTGCTTTTTAGGGTCTACAAACTCCATTTTACATCCGATTTAATTTCTGAAAACATAGAGTTGTTCAACACACTCTCCTGTACAGCATAATATTTTTTTTTACATGATTTTGCCTTCTTGAGTACTAGCTTTTTACAGATATGCCTGGAGCATTCAGCATATGGCCATTACTGTCACTCATGTTGAATTGATGATGTCATCAAGCAGTCAATATTCCAAATATAAGATGATACATATTGTTAATATATTGCCAAGGACCTACTAAAACTGCCCTGAAGTGGATTGGTGTATATCAACATGATAAATAAGTAGAAAACAGAGTTAAAGTTACTGTCCACGCATGTGGACGTTGCGCATGAAAGGGTTAATGGGGTTGACACACACACACACACACAGAGTTGGGCACGCAGCACATTTACATGCGTATCTTAATGGGTTTCATCTTAATATTGCAAACACAGTGACACACACACACACACACACACACACACACACACACACAGGTGTCCATTGAGGTCACTGTACATTGTCAGCCTTTGGTGTGCAAATTGAAGGTAATATTTTCTTGCGGTTTCCTTAGCTAGAGGTGTGTGTGAGTGTGTGTGTCTGTGCCCACGCTCTCACCTGAGAGACGGGCGGCTCGTAGAGGTCAAGCTGCAGCCTCTGCACCACCTCGTTGAAGTCCTCCGCCTGGAAGCACACCACGTCTTTGGTGACCCGAGGCTGTTCGCTCCTACAGCAGCGCACACACAAGTGGGTTACATAAATTTGTACTCTGTCTCTCTCTTTCCCAAACTCTCTCTCACACACACACACACACACACACATACTAATGTTCCCCTTAACATCAAAGAGTATGTATCTTGAGCATGTAAATCCATTTTGAATCTTCTGTGTCTTCTGTGTCCAAAATCCAACAAACATGAGCCTAACCCCTACAGACAATTTTGTACCAATTTCCGAACAGCACAGCCTTGAGCACTCCAATGTCTGCACACGTGCACACACACACATAGACACACATGCAATGCCCAGTACAGACACCAAGTCTAACAACTCTCCAAACTGCACAGTCTTGAGGACTCCAACGTCTACTCTGCATGCGCACGCACACACACACACACACACACACACACACACACACACACACACACACACACACACACACACACACACACACACACACACACACACACACACACACACACACACACACACACACACACACACACACACACACACACACAATGCCCAGTACAGACACCAAGTCTTACCACTCTCCAAACTGCACAGCCTTGAGAACTCCGACGGCTGCCGTGCTCCTCCAGTCGAAGCTCTGGCCGACGTGGTCAGCGTGCGCTCGCGTGCGGTCCTCAAACAACACCTCCCGCCGCTCACACGCCCGCCGCACGTACTGCAGCGCCCGCAGCTCGCCCACCGACCTGCACACACACACACACACACACAGACACACACACAGACACACACACAAACACACACACACTGTGAGACAGTACAGTATGTGTGCATGAGCGGTGGTAGTGTAGTGTTTAAGTAGCTGGGCTACAGTGCAGTAGTCTGAAAGTTGTGGGTTCAATTCCCGGCTGCCACCGTTGTGCCCTTGAGCAAGGCACTTAAAGGGATAATCCGGAGTGAAATGCACTTTAGATCAATTTTTCGGACTATTGGGAGTACATACGTTGAGTTGACACCAAAATCATGTCATTCGGATGTATTTTGAGAAAGTTCGAGTTCACCGTTTTTAGCCAAAACTCGTTAGCCTGGAAGTGACCGGGGCAGGTCCTTTCGCCACTACAAAACGCTATTTTTATACCTCTTCTA
>NC_085000.1:16255227-16265227 GCF_963854185.1 Sardina pilchardus | reverse complement strand
TGTGCATGCGCTCAAGTAAGACGCAAAATAAATCGAATCCTCAAACGTGTAAGACACGATCTCCTAAATGTTGCTTTTAATTTCGGTTACCCCATGAGTTATATTTGCTAGATGAAGGATACATTACTTAATAGCAACTGATTCTACATTGTGTACAAATAATTGCATGAAACAGGATTTTTTTTCTAAAACTTTATTTATTGGAGCATCAGCATGATGTCATGGACACTAGTTTACACATCAGTATGTATCACTCTCTTCACTAAAGTAGATAAATCATCTTCCTTATAATTTACAAAAATAATGGAGCGACTTATGTACACATTAGCCTATAGTCTTTTACTGAGTGAAGGCCAGTATTCATACAGGTGCTGTACACTTCAATGAACATTTACAACCACCGCGTCATGTACAGACGGAGAGGCAGGTTTATCCGTCAAAGCGATGCAAGGCCACAGTATAAACACACACCCACACACACGCCTACCATGAGACGGCACTGAAAATACACTGCAGTAACACAACAGGATGAGTAGGCAGGCTGCACTGTAAAGTCACAGGAATAATCGAGGCAAGAGTTCACCGGACTGAATATACAATGTAGACAGCAAGTAACCTTCGTCTTGATAGCCTATGTAAGAAAAATAGCCTCCGGTTTCCATGAAAATCTGTCCGTTTCTCCCCTAATGAGCGGGGACCGTTACGCAACCTTTGGTACTGTTAAAAACCTAGAGGGAATGTCTAATTCCAGTGATATATGTTGCCCCCTTAACTTGAGAGGCACACCTCTCCTCTCGGAAACCATAATTTGTCAAACTGACATGCAGTATTACTGCTGAGCAGCAGAGGGCAGCCTAGGGGGTTGGATGTACTGTAGATAAGCGATTGCTGCTCCAACAAGGGAGAGACACTTCTTGGGAATGGTTATTATGGTAGCATATTATTCAGACATGTTGGAAATACTGTAGAATGTTTGATAGCTGACACTGAGCATGATGACCGTCACAAACATCAGGTCAAGTCAGGTCAGTTTATGCTATACACTGTGTCAGTGTTGCGTTGCTTGTTTGAAGGAGAAACCTGAAGCTTCATTCACATGCATAACCCATGAGGAACGCCCGCCCCTCACCAACATGCCCCTCCAAAGCGCACTCCGAACACGAATCGATTTCACAGCATCCTATATTTGAAACTAATGCTGGCTAAAGACTAAAAGCAAATGTGCAATACACCTAAACATGCACAATTAAAAATCATGAAGCACGTGCACATACACACACACACACACACACACACACACACACAAACACACACACAGACTCACACACATACATTCACACCCACCCACACATACACACACACACACACATAACTGACTGGATTAGAAACAAAAACAGAAAAAAAGAATCGTCTCAAAACATGACAAAACCCTTTCCACCGACCCCATGATTGATGCAACCACACTTTTATTTTTGACAGTCAATTCCTTGTTGTGTCTACGTCCAGAGAACACGTTAAAGCCCCCCTTTTCACCCCCACCCCCACCCCCAGTGGTACAAATATAGTCAACATACAAATAAAGCTACACTCCTCTGGTCAGTCGAACCTGCAAGCCAGTGGAACACGTCGGGTGAGCTGCCCCAGAGGCCAGCGCTCGGAGTAAACCTGAAGGAAGGAAGAGGCTCTGGTCAGAGCTCCGGGGCATTTAAAGCATTGTGTGTCATGGCTCAGTAGGCTATGGACAGGAATATAGATTTATATATATATATATATTTATATATATTTATATATATAGAGAGAGAGAGATAGGGAGATAGAGCGATATATTACATTTTGTTATATTACCTCCATAAATTACACATTTTCTTTCATAAACACACACGTAAGTAAACAATGATGCTCGAGCACAAGTGTCTGGTCTTCAGAGATAGTTAGGTTGGCGTCAGCCTGGAGGAGTCTGGAGACTGTCTCCGGAGCTGAGGCGGAGAAGTGGTCTACATGTGGTGGGTCATGGGGGGGTTTGGGCCCCCCCTGCTTAGGAGCCGAGGGGGGAAAGACAGTCCTGGTCGTGAGTCACAGCCCCGCGCCGCAGCGAGGGCCCAACTACCTTCATTTGTCAGGACTGGGGTGAGCCGTAACGCCAGAGTCCCGAAAGAAGAGTTAGTGTTATTGTTTGTTCCTTCTCAGAAAGAGAGAAAGAGAAAGAGCGAGAGAGAGAGAGAGTCATAAGGAGAGCAGTACAAGAGTCCTTCTGGTGTGAGTGTGGGTTTGGCACAAGAAATCCTTCATGCGGGTGGCAGTGTCAAGCCCAGGCCCCGACCGGACCGCAACGTCCTGATCGTCTGGACATTCAAATCTACGGGGGGGACGGATACAGCCTAGAGGTCCAACTGACAGAAAGGATGTCCCCTCACCACGAAGACCCTGACAGAGTGACCCCAGATCCTCCACTGCTCTAAGGTCCACCTCTGTGGCAGCCTCTCTAAAGGGCCGTGCTCTAGAGTCCGTCTACCTGGGAATGGATCCTGGAGGAGCTGGGGACCTTCCAGGGCCCCGGGGTGATGGGGGCTTTCCTATCCCGGCCCGAGGGATCCGTCGCAAGGCTACTGTTGGAGCCTCTGGCCTCTCTCCGGCTCTCCTCGGTCTCCGCCCCTGCACGGGGCTTGCCGTCCCTCCCCTCCCTCCCTTTGCCCTCCCTCTCTCTCTCTCTCCTCTCGCCGTCCCTTGCTCCCTCTCTCTCTCTCTCCCTCGGCCGGTCCCTCTCCCTCTCTCTGGTGGCCTCTCGGTCTCGGTGAGTCTTTCGGCCGAGCGTGCCGCCGCCATCGGAGTCCAGCGCGGCCGGCTCCTTGTGTGTGTGCGTCTGGCCGGCCTTGTCCCTGCGGCGCCGCTCGCCGGTTCCCTTGGCTGCGTCCGATGGCTGGACCTCGCCGGTCTCTCGGTCGTGCCGGTGGTCGGGCTTCTGGTCGTCTCCCCGGCGCCTCCTCTCCCTCGCCGCCGCCGGCGCCTCCTCCGGTCTCGGCGCCTCCTGCTCCCGACGAGAGGAGCTCTTCCGGGGGCTGGTGGAGCGCTGGGCTGGAGCAGCCCTTCGGTCCGTCGTCTGCGCCGGCGCCGTTGCGGTGGCGGTGACGACGGCACTGGAGCTGGACGAGGTGCGGTCTTTCTTGCGGGGGCTGCGTGAGCGCTCCCCCCCTCTCCCGGAGCGCTCGGGGGAGGCGCGGAGGCCGGACTCGGCGTTGGCGTTGACCGGGCGGTCGGAGTGCGTCGGCGGGGGGTCGTCGGCGGTGGCGTGGGGGGAAGAGGCGGCGGCATGCTCGTGGGGGTCACTGCTGGCTGGGTTGCGCTGGAGGTCAGAAGACGAAGGGGCCACCATCTCTTTCACACCTGCGGCACAAACACAAGCCTCAGTTACACCTGCCTGCCACCTGCCCCTGTTGATGCACAATAGCCCTTACATGCCCTGTCTTACCCTGACAACAGGCCACACAGGGCCTCTCCCACGCCAATTGGAACAGGCGCCCGTGATAACCTAAGGTAGCCCTGCAACCGTCATGCATATGGAAATAGCCTAAACCACAAGTACACATGCAGAAAGGCAAGTCCTACACTTGTCCACATTTCATGCTTCCACGAGCACCGGGAGACTAATTTCCCGCTTGAAGTGCGCAGGGAAAGTTCTCTTGCCTTCTTTTTGCTCGTTAGACTTGACTGGGGTTGAATAAGGCGGTGTGGTTTGTAATGGCCCTCACAAATGAGGACACTGCCAGCCGACGTCTTTAACAGCGGAAGCAGCAGCAAAAGCAGCAGCAGCAGCAGCATTTAAGATGACACAAGGCTCTTTGAAAAACACAGACAAGCCACCAGGGGGAACTCTAGCCTACAAACTCACAGACGTACATATATAATTTAACCCCTTGGTGCTGTGTGAGGGGTAGGAAGAGAAGGGTGCAAAGCAGAGGAGCACAGCACAGCAGAGAAGGGAGGAGAAGAGACAAGAGAAGAGGAGAAGAGACGATAAGAGAGGAGAGGAGAGGAGAAGAGAGGAGAGAGGAGAAGAGAAGAGAAGAGAAGAGAAGAGAGAGGATTGGAGAAAAGAGCAGAGAATAGAGAGGAGGTGAAGAAAGGAGGAGAGAGAAACAGCGTGAAAGTTTACCGAGGTTAACAGGGACAGACCGAGAGAAGCAGTGAGGCCTTTAGTGCAGCTCTGGTTTCATGTGGAAGCACAGGGTGGAGTTCAGACCTGAAGGAGAGAGAGAGAAAAAGAGAGAGAGAGAGAGAGAGACAGCAAGAGATGAGGACAGACAGAGAGAAAGGATAGACAAAGCAAGCAACAGAGGAATGACAGAGAGAGAGAGAGAGAGAGAGAATAAATAAAAAAAAGATCGACTGACGCATGGCGGGAAGAACGTCTCTCTCTGCACACACACCTGTCCTGCTCCGGCGCGTCTCCTAACGAGGAGCGCGCCGCTAATCTCAGCTCCACACACACACACACACACTCATGGGCCAGGGGCCAGGTGTGTAAGCTCACCTGTGTGGAGCGCACGAGAGAGTGTGTGCAGAGAGACGTGCAGATGAAGCTGGGCAGAGCAGGGGCATGTGTGTGTGTGTGTGTGTGTGTGTGTGTGTGTGTGTGTGTGTGTGTGTGTGTGTGACTACAGTGGGCTTGGGTGTGTGATTTGGGCTGGGCTACAGTAGAGGAACCACAGTGTGTGAGGTGTCATCAGGTCTGTGGGGGGCTTCACACAGTCCGTACAAGACGGCGAGCCAGACAAGGAGTGTGTAGACTGAGTAGTGTGAATAGTAGTGCATACCCGGTGTATTGTGGAGAGGAGAGGTGTGTGTGTTTGAGTGTGTATGTGATGTGATGTGATCTAGTACAGGGTGTGTATGCACTCATTGGAGTCAGGCACGAGAAAAGGTGTGTGTGTGTGTGTGTGTGTGTGTGTGTGTGTGTGTGTGTGTCGTTTAATGCGGTGTGTGTGTAGTGTGTACTGTACTCACTGGAGTCAAGTACGAGAAAAGGTGTGTGTGTGTGTGTGTGTGTGTGTGTGTGTGTGGTCTAATGTGGTATGTGTGTGTGTATGGTGTGTGTGGTCTAATGTGGTATGTGTGTGTGTGTGTGGTCTAATGTGGTGTGTGTGTGTGTGTGTGGTCCAATGTGGTGTGTGTGTGTACTCACTGGAGTCGGGGACGAGGCCCAGGCCTGGCCTCAGCAGTAGCAGGACCCTGGAGCCGCCCGCCTGGATGAGCTCTATGGCCCGCGTATGGGTGATGCCCTGGGTGGGCTCCCCATTAATCTCCACGATCTGATCTCCCACCTGGGGGCACACACACACACACACACACACACACACACACACACACACACACACACACACACACACACACACAGTTTGCACACACACACAGTAGTCACAAACATATATATACAGTAAACCCTCAGCGCGCGCACACACACACACACACACACACACAGCATTCAATTAATATACAGCAGGAAAAAGACAAGTCTCTGACTATGAAGATTAAGATGCCATTTGGGAACGTGTGTGTGTGTACTGTATGTGCAGGTGTGTGTGTGTGTGTGTGTGTGTGTACTCACGTGTATACGTCCGTCTCTGAGGGCAGGTCCGTCCTCGGCCAGGCGCAGGATGTAGAGGCCCATGTTGTACTCCTGACCGCCTCTCAGGCTGAAGCCAAAGCCCCGGGGACCTCGCCGCAGCTCCACAGGGAAACAGCCCTACACACACACACACACACACACACACACACACACACACACACACACACACACACACACACACACACACACACACACACACAGCCACACACACACACACACACACACACACACACACACACAGCCACACACAGCCACACAGCCACACAGCCACACACACACACACACACACACACACACACACACACACACACACACACACACACACACACACACACACACACACACACACACAGTGTCAGAGTAGACAAGGCAATATCTTTCTTCTTCCTCTTCCAAAACGTTATTGCACGCGCTGCCTCCAAGAGCTGGTATTGTTGTGAAATGTGCGGCCCCTCTACAGCGATTGCTCTGAGACACACACACACACACACACACACACACACAAACACACACACGGTGCGGCCCCTCTAAAGCGATTGCTCTGCATTAGGCAGAGAGTGCCAACATGACTTGGAGGGTCCACACAGTATGATTTACTGTACACCGTTCCCCTCATACTTCTGTAAAACATGTAAAACTTTTCTGTGGCTAGTTTCCCCTTCCTTGTTCTTGCCTTCCCAAGATGCAACATTTCTTCTTTGCTCTCTGTCTCACATCTACATGAATGCTGCCACGGACAGTCTGACTGTGCGCTGACCAAAAATAAACACACACACACACAAAGACAAACATGTCCAGAGACAGGCACAGAAACGCGTACTCACATTATTAATTATGCACACATTACTGGCACAAATAGAAATACCAAAATAACACCCACACAACTAGACAGAACACACACACACAAACACACAGCTGTGCTCACACACCTGTGCGGAGCCATCCAGGGTTCCAACCAAGGACATGTCCTCTCCATTCCTGAAACCATTCAAAGCATACCGTATTAAACACAGCTGGGTAAACTAAAGAGTGTGTAGCATGTCTGAAGGGAGTCTGCAGCTATTCACTGCTCTCTCTCTGTGTGTGTGGGTGTGGGTGTGTGTGTGAGTGTGTGTGCGTGTGTGCGTGTGTGTGTGGGTGTGGGTGTGTGAGTGTGTGCGTGTGCATATGTGTGTAGGTGTGTGCATATGTGTGTGTGTGTGTGTGTGTGTGTGTGTGTGTGTGTGTGTGTGTGTGTGTGTGTGTGTGTGTGTGTGTGTGTGTGTGTGTGTACCTGTCGTCTCTGGCTGGTTGCTGACCCATTGCTTTGTGTTGTGCTGCTGGACTCTCCTTGGCTGAGCTGGTACCCGATACTGGCCCATTGTGTTCTACCACACAAAACAACACAAAGACCTCAGATACACCCTTCACTCACTCACTCACTCACTCACTCACTCACTCACTCACTCACTCACTCACTCACTCACTCACTCACTCACTCACTCACTCACTCACTCACTCACTCACTCACTCACTCACTCACTCACTCACTCACTCACTCACTCACTCACTCACTCACATCAATGTTCTTTTTGAATGTTAACTAGAACAACCATAGTAAACACCAGAACCAGGAAGCAGGCCTCGCAACAGAGGAAATCAACTGTAAACAGCTACAGCACAATCATTATCACTACTCAAGAGAGTAGTAATCGCACAACAAACTGAACAAGTCAGCTTCTTTTTGTACTGAACTGCATGTTTCCTTAGTGTGCTGTAAATGCCATTGGCAACATAAATGAGTTGTAACAGGGGTGTAAGTGGGCTAACGGCCCTCGAGGTGTCTCGGTATACGGAATTAATGGACTTGGCGGAGGAAACTCTCTGCCTCCGTCTCATCCATTAATTTCATATATCGGGACATCTCGGAGTCGGCAGCCGTTATCCCGTACACATCTCCAGAGCCCCAGAATGCAGTTCTGGCTCACCTTCTTCGGGCACCACTGTCAGGGTGACGACGGTTCCCGCCTCTTTGATGAGCAGGACGATATCATTGTGCGAGAGCTCCATGATGGACTGGCCGTTGACAGCTGAGATACGATCTCCCACCTTCAGCTGACCACAGCGGTCTGTCGGACTGCCTTCAATGATACGTCCAATCTTATGAGGGATCACTATGGCAGGACAAAGAGAGAGAGAGAGAGGGATGAGAGAGAGGGGTGAGAGAGAGAAAAGGCGGGAGAGAGAAAGAGGAGAGGAGGAAAAGAATGAGAAACAGACATAGCCTTGTTGAAAACATTCAGCCGTTTCTCCATTTTTGTATGCAGGTTTGAGCTCATGGGACTACAGTAGTATTGACAGATGTAATTCCCAGCTATTATATTCTCCTACACTGTAGCTGAAACGTTATTCTATTGCTGCAGCAGTAGCGCAGTAGCTTAAACGCTGCCCTATTGCTCCAGCAGTAGCTCAGTAGCTTAAACGCTATCCTATTGCTGTAAGTGGCCTTGGGTAAAAGCATCTGCCAAAGGAATAAATGCAAATGTAAATGGATCTGTGGATGTTTGCATATAGACTCCCTTCTCCACACTCAAATCATATCAGCTGAGTGATATGGTGTGTGTGTGTGTGATATGGTGTGTGTGTGTGTGTGTGTGTGTGTGTGTGTGTGTGTGTGTGTGTGTGTGTGTGTGTAAGCCAGGGCGCTACCATTTCTAATGTTTGCAAAGGCTAAAAGATGAGCTGCATAGCAAATCTCTTAAAGAGCTGAACAGAGGAAAGAGTGGACGCAGGCAGGACTCTGGGAGGACTACATGTTTTTAAAAATCATAGGACTTCCTTCCTTTTGGCAAAACGCTATTGATACACCGCCATCAGATATAAATATTTTTACTAAAATATAAAATTGTTGAATTCATATTCTCAATGGATTAATCTGCCATTTTAACAGTCATTACTTATCGTAAAGGAATAACCATAAACACTTAAATGTGTCTAGAAACACTGAAATATGCATTAAAACAAGCAAGAGCTCAGTTTGCTATCTATTGAGAGACATTTTTGTTCATTTACGATAAGATTTTTTCTATTTTTATGAGGCACTTAGCTAAAACTCTATGCAATTCCACTGCGGTGGACGGTGAGGTTCTGCGATATGTGGACATCAGATATTAAAATATCTCCATATCAATCAAAATTATTATTATTATTATTAAAATATCTCATACTCTAAACAGAGTCATCCTCCAATTTGCCTGACCAGAGAGTCACTACGTCATGAAGATAAATAAAGACGAAGACTGAGACGTGTCTCACCTCCAGGTGGAGGTTTGCTCTTCGAGGTGAGGATGACGAAGCCGAAGCCCTCGTTGTCCTTGCGCTGCAGCGTGACGTTGTAGGCCTGGGCGGCCATGTGGGGCAGGACCGCGCCGGACAGAGCCAGGCCTGCCTCGTCCTCTTCCTCATCTGCAGAGGACACGCACGGCCAGTCAGTCAGTCAGTCAGTCAGTCAGTCAGTCACACACATACACACACACACACACACACTGCATTGCTCAAGCAGCGGCACACTGGCATTTTACAACACGCGCATAATCACACACATCCACACTAGTATGCAAATGGCTTCACATACACTTACATACAGTGTGCACCACACACACACACACACACACACACACACACACACACAATCTCCAGTGGCTGGTCTGCAGACCATGAAAACTAATTACTGATGGATGAGTTAGCACTTAAACCCTTAGTAATGACCACAGTGCACAGCGTTCCACCCGGATGCAAACACACACACACACACACACAGACACACACACACACACACACGACAGAGCTCTCCTACTCACCCAGGTAGGTGAGTTTGCGGCGCACGGTGAGCATGACCTGGCCGTTGCGGGCGGCGTTGGTCATCAGGTCCAGCACCTGCTTGTGAGAGCAGCCGGTAACGGGCGCGCCGTCGATGCAGATGAGCTCGTCCCCCGCCCGCAAACGCCCGTCCCGCTCCGCCGCCCCCAGGGGCACGATCGCACCGATGTACACCTGGGCGCACACACACACACACACACACACACACAGACACAGAGAGACACACACACACACACGCATGGGTAAGCAAGTGGAATTGTGTCAGGGACTCCACCTGTTACTCCAGGTATCAGCATCAGTGCATCTGCATTCCAAAAGAACTTCTTGCATCGTCTCAGTGTGCACGTTACCATGGCCACACTAATACCCTGCTATCTAGTAGCATTTACTAGTAGCACATTACCATGGCCACCCTGATACCCTGCTATCTAGTAGCATTGACTAGTAGCACGTTACCATGGCCACACTGATACCCTGCTATCTAGTAGCATTGACTAGTAGCATGTTACCATGGCCACC
>NC_085000.1:16247727-16250227 GCF_963854185.1 Sardina pilchardus | reverse complement strand
TGTGTGTGCATGTCTGTGTGTGTGTGTGTGTGCATGTCTGTGTGTGTGCTTGTGAGCAAGTGTGTGTGAAGGCTTGTGTGCATATGTGTGTGTGTGTGTGCTTGAGTGTGTGTGAACACGTGTGTGCGTGTGTATGCTTGTGTGTGTGTGTGTGTGTCTGTGTCTCTGTGCGTGTCTGCCTCCATCAGTATTCTGGGTGTGCCCTCCCTGTTCTTTGTATGCATAGGCCTCTCACTCGGCTGGCAAATTATTCTGGGGAAGAAGAGCAGCTAACAGCCCTGTCACACTCACACACCCACACCCACACCCACACACACACACCTCAGACACCTTGCTAGAGCCTGGGGAGCTGTTTGTGTGTATGGCCGTATGCGTCCTAGGGTGCGTGTCTTCGCATATTTGCGTGTTTTCTGAGGGCCGTGTATTCAGATAGGCTTTTTAGCATTTCATAATGGCAAACGCCGCCGAGTCCATTTGAGATGACGGCTTTAACAAGGCGTCGGCCGGTCATTGGCAGGCCATCCTGTCTGACCTTGAGCCGCTCTACACGGCCCACCTATGCGTCAAGCAATTCATTGGATAGAAATGAAACCGCAATCTGCAGGAGAGTATTAGACAGGCGCGCGCGCACACGCACACACAAACTCACCCACACACACACACACACACACACACACACACACACACACACACACCAACCTACACACACCCACACATCAAAAGTGTGGCAGTGCCCCAAATTGACAGTTCCTTGGGGGGGAGGGGATGTGGGGTAGTTTTAAGCACGCACGTGCACACACACACACACGCACACACGCACGTGCACACACACGCACACACACACACACAGCCTCACCTCCGCGGAGCACCAGCAGCGTGGCGGCGCCCCCTATGGGCAGCTCCTTGAGCAGGTCCACCACCTGCGTGTGGCTGAGCGTCTGCACGTTGCGGCGGTTGATCTCCTTGAGCACGTCGCCCTTGAGCAGGCCGCGGCAGCTCTGCGCGTCCAGGATCATCTTCACCTTCTGGCCCAGCGGGCTGTCGGCGATGGCGAAGCCGAACCCCCCCGGCCCCTTCTGCAGCGCCACCTCCACCAGCTGCGGCTGGAGCAGCGTGCTCTCCAACCCCCCTCCGTCCGGCGAGGACACCAGCGCGTCGGCCGGCAGCATCTGCCCGTCGGCGGTGGGCAGGAGGATGGGCATGGCCTCGCCCAGGAGCCCGACACCGCCGCCGCCAACGCTGGCCGTGCCCTCCTGGCTGGAGGCGGAGTCGTCGGGCAGCGGGTAGCCGCGGCACAGCAGCAGGTCGGTCTGCTGGCCCACGGGCACGGCCTGGAAGAGCTGCACCACCTCGGCGTGGGTCTTGCCCAGCACACAGTGGTCGTCCACCTCCACGATCACATCGCCTGAGTGGACAAGAGGAGAGAGGACGGTATGAGAGACGAGAGGAGAGGAGAAGAAGAAGAGAGAGATAGAGAGAGAGAGGGGAAGAGAAAAGAGAGAGAAGAGGGGAGGAGAGATGTGGGGAAAGGAGAAAAGAAGAGAGAGATAGAGAGAGGGGAGTATAAAAAGAGAGAGGAGAGAGGGGAGGAGAGGTGTGGAAAGGAGAGAAGAAGAGAGAGATAGTAAGAGGAGAAGAGAAAAGAGAGAGAGAAGAGAGGAGAGAGGAGAGGAAATGTGTGAAAAGGAGAGAACATCACCTGTGACAATTTCCAAATTGATCATATAAATAACACACCAGCAAGGAGCTCTTGCTTGAACAGCCCAAATAGGCAACTAGGCCTAGTTTATTTTATAACCTACGAACATCGACATTGTGTTCACTGGGTCATATGAAATCATGCATTTATGGATAAACCATATATGGTTGTTTTTTTTCTACAGCAAGAGATAATTTGTGTAGACATTATGTGTGGACAAATTAACTTATATCAAAGTGGTGACAGGAGGAGAGACGGTATGAGAGACGTGAGGAAAGGAGAGAAGAAGAGAGAGATAGAGAGAGGGGAAGAGAAGAGAGAGAGAAGAGAGGAGAGATGGAAGGAGAGAGGTGTGGAAAAGAGAGAAGAAGAGAGAGATAGAGAGAGGGGAAGGGACAGGAGAGAGAGAAGAGAGGGAAGGAGAGAGGTGTTGAAAGGAGAGACAGAGAGAGAGGAGGGGAGGAGAGAATGAGAGGAGAAGGAATAGAGGGGAAGAGAGGAGTTGAAGAAGAGTGGAGTGGAGGAGAGTGAGAAGACAGAAGAGAAGAGGAGAGAAGAGAGAAGAACAGAGAAAAGAGGAGAAGAGGGGAGAGGAGAGAAGAACAGAGAAAAGAGGAGAAGAGGGTGGAGCAAAGGAGGAGAAAAGAGAGAAGGGGAGGTGAGTGGAAGTGAGAAGAAAGAAGAGAGAAGTAGAGCACGGAGAAAAGAGAGGAGTGCGAAAGAGAAGAGGGAGGAGGAGAGGAGAACAAAGGAAGAAGAGAGAAGAAGAGAAAAAAGAAGAAGAGAAGATGAGGAGAAACA
>NC_085000.1:16237727-16240227 GCF_963854185.1 Sardina pilchardus | reverse complement strand
AGTGAGAGCAAGGGACGGGACCGGAGAGAAGCAGAGGAGAGGGGTGGGGAGAGAGAGAGAGAGAGAGAGAGGGCAGGAGAGTCAGAGAGAGAGAGAATGAGAGAAGAGGGGTGGAGAGAGAGAGAGGGCAGGAGAGAGAGAGAGAGGGCAGGAGAGTCAAGGAGAGAGAGAGACAGAAAGAGAAGAGGGGTGGAGAGAGAGAGAGAAAGAGAGAGAGAGAGGGCAGGAGTCAGAGAGAAAGGGAGTGAGAGAGAGAGAACAGGGGTGGAGAGAGAGAGAGAGAGAGAGAGAGAGAGAAAGAGAGAACAGGGGTGGAGAGAGAGAGAGAGAGAGAGAGAGAGAGAGAGAGAGAGAGAGAGACAGAAATAGAGAGGGGGAAGTGCTGCAGGAGTGAGAGGATTTGCATGAGGTCTGATGAGAGGAAGGCCTGGGGGGGCAGAGCAGCGCTGACCAGCACATACAGCCCTAACGCGATTAGCATCAGAGTGTGTGTGTCTGTGTGTGTGTGTGTGTGTGGGTGTAGGGTGTGTGAGAGTGTGAGAGTGTGTGTGCTTAAGAGCCTTTATGTGAATCTGATGTTTAAAAAGTGGTAAAGCCATTGGCATTGCACATGTTCTCAAGTTCAGTCTATTCATTGTATTCACACACACACACACACACACACACACACACACACACACACACACACACACACACACATACACACGCAAGCATTCAGACACACACTCACAAGTGCACACACACACACACACAAAGTGAATCAGCTGTGTAGGAGCCATAATTTCACAGACATCTGTGATGATCTCAGCAAAAACAGGCAATGCAGACACAAATGAGCATCCACTCAAACTCATCATGAGCACACAACAGCACACACACACACACACACACACACACACGTCAAAGTAA
This sequence comes from Sardina pilchardus, assembly GCF_963854185.1. Classification (NCBI taxonomy): domain Eukaryota; kingdom Metazoa; phylum Chordata; class Actinopteri; order Clupeiformes; family Clupeidae; genus Sardina; species Sardina pilchardus. The sequence goes on along the minus strand of NC_085000.1, from coordinate 16,239,318 downwards.
GTGGTTGTGTATTTGTGTATTTGTGTGTGTGTGTGTGTGTGTGTGTGTACATCTGTGTGTACTTATCAGGGTGAGTGCAATGTCAGCAATGACTCCTCCATGGTTACGGCTCATAAACACTCTGAGCAGAATTCATGAAAAAAAGACACGGCACGATCACTGCAAGAGTGTCCTGTTTGCATTTCTGTTTGTATGTATGTGGGCTGTGTATCATGCTGTGTATGCATGTACACGTGCATGTGTGTGTGTGTGTGTGTGAGAGTGTGTGTGTCCTTGTTCGCTCATGATCCCACAATTGTGTTTACTTTTCCTGGCAGCGAGGAGAGACCCGCCCGGAGGCTTTGTCACTGTTACGCCTGGGCTGGTTATCAGGCTGCAGGAGCTGACATCACTTAGCACACACACACAACAAGCAGCTCACGCCCCACGCCACCATCACATGCGCACACACACACACAAGCAAACGGGCGCGCACACACACACACACACACACACACACACACACACACACACAGAGACACACACACAGAGACACACACACACACACACACACACACACACACACAGAGACAAACACAGAGACACACACAGACCCACACACACACAGACACACACACACAGACACACACACACAGACACACAAACACACACAGACACACACAGACACACACAGACACACACAGACACACACAGACACACACACACACAGACACACACAGACACACACAGACACACACCACAGGTACATGGCACTGTTAATCATTGCACTTGGCACCTACGGGGACTGCACTGCTTACTGTGGCTACAGACAGTAAACGCTTTGGCTTTGTTTAGAGAACTGGGTTAGAAAACAACCACCAGTATTGTATTGAGTAAAGCAAGGGCTCCATCCAAGGGCACCATAATTTGATTTGCACTTGGTTTTTCTTTGTAGGGATAGAACTGGCATCACGACTAGATATTGATTCAGATTTCATTTTAATTTTCCTTCCATGTATACATAGCAAATTAGCTGTCTGCTTTGGATGGATGCGCGAGGATCAGCGCAAATAGACGCAAACATATCCTCATCAAGACCTGTCAAGAAGACGTCCAAAGAGAAATTACATTTCAATTCCAAGTCTAAACTGGGCCTCTGAGAGAGAGAGAGAGAGAGAGAGAGAGAGAGAGAGAGAGACAGAGAGAGAGAGAGAGAGAGAGAGAGAGAGAGAGAGAGAGAGAGAGAGAGAGAGAGAGAGAGAGAGAGAGAGAGAGAGAGAGAGAGAGAGCGCTCCATCAAAGCCCAGTGCTCTGCGCAATTAGAGGCAAATGTGATTATAGTACTTAGGACGCCTTAAGGTAGTTCACTGCAATTAGGGCACTAACTACCCCGTGCCCAATTCTCACCACAACTCATAAATATAACCACTAGAACTAAACATGCCCGCCACGTGCCAACCACAACTGTAGCGACGGCACAACGGCAGTGCCCTGAACGGACGGAGCCGCACGCAGTTCTTTTCACAGCAGTAAATATAGCCACGGCTTAAGTGGAGGGGGCTAACGCTAATTCCCATAGCGCCTGATGTTCAGCACAACTGTAATGACTTCA
>NC_085000.1:16227727-16235227 GCF_963854185.1 Sardina pilchardus | reverse complement strand
CCATGTGTTCTGATTGGACAGTCATGATTACTTGCAGAACCGGAGAGAACCCAAACAACAATAATCAGGAACACTGCCCAGCAACATTGCTCACAAAGATGCCATGTGTATTATCAGCTTCATGCTGGCAGACACACAGACACACACACACACACACACACACAGAGACAGAGTCAGAGATGCTGACTATCTGGGCCCATATTCAACAAAGCATTTTAACTTACTGCGAAGTACTCTTAAAATAGCCCTCCTAAATTAGCCCAAAAGTTTACTATATGAACACAAGTATATGTTTGGGCTCTCTGCTTTTGTTCACATAGGGCAGGTAACTGGGCATGAGGCAGGAGGGAAAGAGAGAGAGATTGGGTCGGATCACAGGTTTTATTCGAACCTGGGACCTCAAGAGATAAAGAAAGAAAGAAAGAGAAGGATAGAAAGAAAGAAAGAAAGTAAAAGAAAGAAAGATGACAGACTACCGTACATAATAATAGTAAGAGAATACACTGCGGATTGACCCAGTTTAAGCGTTGGGTAAAGTGAAAAGTGCAAATAATCTTATTTGCCAATGTAATACCATGCCAAAGATCCCAGGCCCAAACAGCAGTGGGTCAGCTAAAAGCAGTCTCACACCAGACAATGTTGTTAGTTCATGCACGAGAACTTTGCTTATAGACTGGCTTTGCACTTTGCCTAGCATTCAAATTAGGGCCCAGTATCTTTGGAACGTTTTAAATATGGATCTGCAGGCCTATTATTGCAAGCCTGCCTATGTTTGCACTGACAGGCAGTCATTTAACTTGATTATCAATAAAACATTACATGTAGTTTAAATCTTGACAATAAACGGTACTGGTCGCTGTTGGTGGTGTTTTTGCAGCCTTTAGCTGTACAATTATTCCCTCTTGATTGACATCTCCTGTAACTAATTCTGCAGCATGTGAATTTCACTGCGACGTGCAATGTTATAAACAGCTGCTTTACAATTGTGTGTGTGAATAGGTCTTGGAGCTAGGAGCCCTCTCGACTAATTCCAAGCTATCCTCAGCTAAGTGCTACTTTTAGCACTAAAAGGCTTCATGAATTACTCGTACTAAAAGACTGACACATTATTTCCAGGAGTATCTCCTAAATCCGTATGTTAGGAGTTACTTTTAGCCTAAAGATTCTTTGTGAATATGGGCCAAGAGAGAGAACCAGAAGAGAGCCAAATGAGGGGTTTAACTGCACAAATACACAGACAGCATAGACACTGAGATAGATAATAGATGTGATATAATCACACACACACACACACACACACAGCAAAATGCTCACCATCATATGTGCCACTTTCCAGGAGCTGCCCACTCTCCTCCAGGATACGGAACTCCTCCACGCTGATGAAGTTATAGTCCACCCCAGCCACCTCCCCCTCCCTTGGCTGCCTGGTGGTACCTGCACACACACACACACACACACACACACACACACACAGAGAGAAACAGAAACCGCATAAATAAATAATATTTACCTGCATTTTTGCTTCTGTTGCTATTTTAGTGAGTTTATTTATCTTAATCCTCTATCCTGTTTTACCTCTTTTATCCTGTTTAGCTGAATTTTTATTTTAGGTCTTACACTGCGCTGCGTAGTCTTTATCTCACGTCTTGGTGCGCTTTCATCCATTCTATTTCATCCAGCATTTGAGCTCTTTGTCCTGTGGACATTCTTACTGTCTCCCCCGCCTAGAAGCACTTCAACGTCTCTCTCTGATCATAAAGCACGGCTTGAAATTGCTTAATAGCAGCGATATAAATACGACTACCATTACCAAAAAAAAAAAAAACCCCAAAACAGACACACATAGAAGCACACACACATATTTCAAAAATAGAAAGAGGCCAAATTTTGACACACACATTGCTTGGCTGGTCATGCATGAGCAAGTGACTGCAGTGGAACAGCAGTAGCTGGAACAGTTTATGGGTAAACACAGACCTCTTTCTGTCTAAATGTGATGACTTCCCATTACAATGGGGACTCACTGCTGCGCTGAAAACCCCTTATTACCTCCGCCAAGGAGCCTATGTGTTCATCGGAGTTTGTATGTCTGTCTGTCTGTCTGTCTGTCTGTACGCAAGATAACTCAAAACGTTATGGATGGATTTCGATGAAAATTTCAGGGGAGGTCTGAAATGACCCATGGAAGACAAGATTCAATTTTGGGAGTGATCCGTATCACTGTCTGGATCCAAGAGGTTGTTATGTTTTTGCTTGATGGAGGTTTGCGCTCTCGCAGTGCTTTTCTAGTTGCAAATGCAATAGTAATGTTTATATAAACATAAACACACACACACACACACACACACGTATATCAACACATGTGTTTAGAACAAACATGCTTCATATGTGAGGCCCTCTACATTAGAGTATAGAGCTGTTGACAGTCTGACCTCCAGGTCCAGTCAGTGAGGCATGTCAGCAATCAGCAATCAGTACCTATAATCCACAATTCTGAGTCCTTCACGCCACAGACTAGGATTGGTGTGTGTGTGTGTGTGTGTGTGTGCATGTGTGCGTGCATGAGTGCGTGCGTGCGTGCATCATAGTGGATAGCAATGATCACATTCTTGTTGTCAGTGGTTTGTTTTTTTTACCTTAACTGACCTGCCTCTTGAGTCCATTATCTCCTCAGTAATTACATCAGAGGCAATCATCCTGATTCCCTAATGCTTATCTTCAATATGCAATAAGCAATAACTCTCTTCCTATCAGCTCAATACTGCTGTGAGTGCATCTGGGTGTGTGTGTGTGTGTGTGTGTGTGTGAGTGCGATATGCAGACAGACAGACAGACAGAGCGACTAAGAGAGTAGATACCTGCTCTCATCTCCCACTTCAGCTAAGTCTTCCAGAAAAGGGCAGAATCAAAAGCCTTTAACACATCGGCAGGGCCTTATCAACCCAGGAGCCTGAATAGGATCCTGCTCATTTGAAGTGTGATAGGAGCGAGTGTGGGTGGGTGTCGCTCCAGTTAGGAGTGACTGACTGTTGGTGCTCTCTCTGTGTGTGTGTGTGTGTGTGTGTGTGTGTGTGTGTGTGTGTGAGTGAGTGAGTGAGTGAGTGAGTGAGAGAGAGAAAGAGAGAAAAAGAGAGAGTAAGAGAGAAAGAGAGAAAAAAGTGAGAGAGAGAGATGAGAAAGAGAAAATGAGAGAGACAGACACAGAGATAGATAGAGAGAGAGAGAGAGAGAGAGAGAGAGAGAGAGAGTGAGGGACTGTCTCAGTGCTGTGCTCTAGAGTGTCTTCATGTTGTATCACCCCCTACTGGAGTAGAGAGGATATGTCATGCTGAGGTAACATGAAAAGCGCTGGGTCACGACTGCAGTGATGGCTGGAATTTTGATGCAGCATCTGTCAGGGGAAAGGCCGTGTATGTGTGTGTGTGTGTGTGTGTGCGAGTGCGAGTGCGTGTGTATGCGTGTCTGTGTATGTGTGTGTGCAAGTCTGTGTGCGAGTGTGTGTGTGTGTGTGTGTGAGTGTGTGTGTATGCGTGTCTGTGTATGTGTGTGTGCAAGTCTGTGTGTGTGTGTGTGTGTGTGTGTGTGTGTGTGTGTGCAAAATGTGCACACAGTGCATTGGTATGCATCCAAATATGTGTGTGTGCATCAGAAAGAGGGGTGTGTTCTGATGGGTGCATGGATAGCTAGTGTAGGGACATCACATCCCTTTAACACGCACATGCAGGTGGGACTGTTCTGTTTGGACATTAATGATGGAGTAAATGACTTGTGACGATGATTAATGTTTATTTGGTACGTGCGTGTGTGTGTGTGTGTGTGTGTGTGTGTGTGTTATGTGTGTGTGTGTGTACACACTTATGAATGTCAACACACACAAATCAGCTTTAGAGGGGAAATAAAAAAAAGGTTAGTCCAATCAACGTGATGAGGAGGAAGGCGCTAACTAGCCGACGCCGCGATGGGAGGTCGTCCTCCTCTGGCGCGAGTGATTTCAGCCGGAAAGGTCATTATTCCCGACGGAGCCCGAAATAACTCCGCGGCTCCGACTCAGGCTCCTGTCATCCGGGGAGCCGCTGTGATCTGGAGGAGCCGCGCTGGATTAGCGTCTCGCTTCAAGCAGACCGAGATTAAACGCTGTAATCCCGCGAGGAGCAGCCACATACAGCGGGAGAACATGGTGCGATGCTGGGGCTCGGGAGCAAGAGGGAGGGGCACGGGGGGACACACGCAACCCAGAGAAAGAGCAGCGCTGCTGGGGAGGAGAGGAGAGGCGAGGGGGGGGGGGGGGCTGGAGACATGTGGGGGGGCTTATTCAGACATGTGTCAGGAAGAAGGTGGGGAGTTGTTTGCAGGGGGGGTTTGTGTGTGTGTGTGTGTGTGTGTGTGTGTGTGTGTGTGTGTGTGTGTGTGTGTGTGTGTGTGTGTGTATGTGTATGTGCATGTGTATGTGTACAGTATGTGTGTGTTTGAGAGAGAGAAAGAGAGAAAGAGACAGAGACAGAGACAGCGAGACAGAGAAAGAGCGAGAGAGAGAGCAAAAGAGAGAGCGAGAGAGAAAAAAGAGTGAACGTTTGTAGAGAGCATATGGGTTTTGCCGAAGGTGTGGGGTTTATGCATACATATTGTGTACGTGTGAGCTTGCGGCTGGAGGTGCGTGTGTGTGTGTGTGAGTGGATGTGTGAGTGTGTGTCTATCTGTAAATGGAACTGAGAGAGAACAGAACAAACTGTTTTTCAAAAGGTGTTGAGAAAAAGAAAGATAGAAGGAATAGGATAGAGGAGTAGAGTAAGAAGAGTAAGATTGCATTTCTGCAGGACTGTGTGTGTGTGTGTGTGTGTGTGTGTGTGTGTGTGTGTGTGTGTGTGTGTGTGTGTGTGTGTGTGTGTGTGTGTGTGTGTGTGTGTGTGTGTGTGTGTGTGTGTGTGTGTGTGTGTGTGTGTGTGTGTGTGTGTGTGTACACTCACATGGTATCGTGCGCAGGTACAGATTGTCTCTGATGACTTGCTGCAGCTTGTGGTCCAAGGAGCCTTTTTGGAACTGCAGACTCAAGTAGTGGCGCAGGTCAGTGTTCAGAACTTTACCTGCACGGAATGAGACAACACACACATTAGATATTAGCTATTAGCTATTTCAGACATAAATCAGAAACACACACATGTCTATAATGGGCATAAACTTTACCTGCACGGAAAAAAAAGACACACACATTAGCTATTAGCTATTAGCTATCTGAAACATAAATCAGAAACACACACATGTCTATAACGGACATCAATGGACATAATAGGTGCGTTTGACTTCATGTAGCCGTCTTAAGACGACTGCAGACGAGACTATTTCTGACGTTCTGATACGTCTTTCAAACCGGAGTTGTACATACGTCATGGTTGAAAACCTATCAGAATGTCAGAAATAGTCTCGTCTGCAGTCGTCTTAAGACGGCTACATGAAGTCAAACGCACCTATTAATCCAGCCTACTCCCCAACTACAGCAGACTCTTGCAATCAAACAAACACATACTCATATACTGCAGTCTACTACACATATGCAGACACACACACACACACACACACACACACACACACACACGCACGCACGCACGCACGCACGCACGCACGCACGCACGCACGCACGCACGCACGCACGCACGCACGCACGCACGCACGCACGCACGCACGCACGCACGCACGCACCCAAACACACACGCACCCAAACACACACGCACCCAAACACACACGCACACACAGGCTGCTCAGGCACTGCATTCCCGACTGGCTGCGGCAGGAACAGGAGGCAGCCCAGTGCATTGTGGGAGAGGAAACTCAGCCCCCCCTCCTCTGGGACATGCGAGGCAGCAGCAGCAGCAGCAGCGCCTAGACTGACCCCACGGCTCAGAGAGGGACGCAGAGCGGAGCGGACAGACGGGGGGGGGGGGAAGAGCGCCGCGATGACCACAAACAGAGGAGAGATAGAGGGGCAGAGTGGAGGAGAGAGAGAGAGAGAGAGACAGAGAGAGAGACAGAGAGAGAGAGGAGAGAGAGAGAGAGACCAGAGAGAGAGAGAGAGAGAGAGAGAGACAGAGAGAGAGACAGAGAGAGAGAGAGAGAGAGAGAGAGACAGAGAGAGAGACAGAGAGAGAGAGAGAGAGAGAGAGAGAGAGAGAGAGAGGTACAGAGATGAAAGGTAAGGACAAAGGCGGAGAAAGGTGAGGAAGAAATTAAGGGTGTGTGTGTGTGCGTGTGTGTGTGTGTGTCTGTGTGTGTGTGTGTGTGTGTGTGTGTGTGTGTGTGTGTGTGTGTGTGCGTGTGTGTGTGTGCACGTGCGTGCGTGTGTGTGTGTGTGTGTTCGTATGCGTGTGTGTGTGTGTGCACGTGCGTGCGTGCGTGTGTGTGTGTGTGTGTTCGTGTGAGAGAGAAAAAGGAGAAAGAGCATACAGAGATCAGCAAAGGCCTTAAAGTGATGCACCTGGGGCTCATTAGCGCTGAAATTGGAGCGTTTCTCACACACACACACACACACACACACACACACACACACACACACACACACACTGTAGCAGTGCTCGCAAAGCACATCCTCTCAGACCACTGCATTCTTATTAGACACACACACCATCCATCCCCACTACATTCTTCACACAGACACACACAGACACACACACACACCATCCCCACTACATTCTTCGCACAGATACACACACACATATATACACATGCGCACACACAGACACACACACACACACACCCACACACACACAAACCCACTACATTCCTCTAAAAACACAAAACCCATCTGCTGTCCTGACAAACATTTGAGCAAACCCAGCTCCCTTCTGGATTCATGCAGTCAGCCATGTACTTAAGTGGAGGGAGGCCTCGTCATCGCACACAACTCTAGAACCCAAATCACAGCGAACACAGCCACACACACACACACTCACACACAAACACAAGCACTCGAGCGCAGAGGGGAGTGGGACCCGGCTCTTCATTTGTCATTTGTAGCCCATCAAAATCAAAGCTGAAAATGAGGTGTGTACTCAGGGGACACACTGTACTTGAGCAGCCCCACTGAACCCCATGGCAGTCCTTTTTTCATACATTTATATCATCTGTGTTTTGATACATATTTCTGGGATAAACAGCACAGCTGGGACGTATTTAAGCCCGTCAGAGGTTTCTTAGCCCGTGCCGGAGCCTGACCCGTAATATGACCAACTTTTCACTGAAGTCATAAATATTGATAACAAGAAGCAGATGGAATGCTTATTCAGAAGTAAACAGTACTTAGTCATTAATTTATTAACCAAACAATGGCCACATTGAACTGGTGTGAATTGGTGTAAACCCCTGCAACCAAGAACTGGTGTGAACCCTTTAACCACAACCATCTCAGACATCCCTGTGTGCGTCATTTAAGAGAGTGTTCTTGCATGGCCCCCCGCTTTCATCTCGACATTTGAAACATTTCTATTTAATGCAATTTCCCGACTATTATCC
>NC_085000.1:16212727-16215227 GCF_963854185.1 Sardina pilchardus | reverse complement strand
GTGTACACACACACCCACACACACATACACTCACACACAAACACACATACACATTCCACACAGACACAAACACACACACACACACAGACACAGACACACACACTCACACTCACACACATTCCATTCTCTGCTGGCTGCCATTCCATTCTCCACCTGCTCTGGTTAGAGGGCTGCTTGGCTAATGCTAAACTAGCGCACATGCAGAGGTCAGGGGTCAACACCGGCCCATTCCCCAGCTCCAGCCCCTCTCCTGTCATTGGGCAGGGACACTCAAGTAAATACACACACACACACACACACACACACACACACACACACACACACACACACACACACACACACACACACACACACACACACACACACACACACACACACACACACACACACACACACACACACACACACACACACACACACTCTCTCTCACACTCACACACACACAAATAGGAGCTTCCTGCCATTATGTGATTCAGACCAAAAGTCAGACAACTCCTTTTTGTCTGGAACCAGTGCACGCACTATACGCATACACACATACACACACATACACACACACCGACACACACACACACACACACCTTCTAAATAGCCACTCCTCACTGAACTGGCTTTCCGATCCCACCCAATGTCAAAGCCCACTCCAGGTACAGTACCTCCTGCCTAACACACCATTCAGTGGTGTGGCACAGTTGAGCCGGTCAGCCAGTGTGCTGGTCAGGAGGCCCTTTACTGAAGAGGAGAGCCAGGGCTGGGCTAGCGGCAGATCTGAACTGGGCTGGGGGCAGATCTGAGCTGGGCTGGGGGCAGATCTGAGCTGGGCTGGGGGCAGATCTGAGCTGGGCTGTGCTGGGCTAGGGGCAGATCTGAGCTGGGCTGTGCTGGGCTAGGGGCAGATCTGAGCTATGCTGGGCTAGGCTAGGGGCAGATCTGAGCTGGGCTGAGCTGGGCTAGGGGCAGATCTGAGCTATGCTAGGCGCCGCTAGCTGGCTGGCAGGCAGACAGCAGCAGTAACCTGAGCTCTAACCTTGAGACTGACACCGTGTGGTACCTCCACCCCCACATCCCCATCCGGACGGTGGAGCAGGGGACCGCCCCGTACACACACACACACTACACAGAGTCATTGTGTGGCCCGGGAACAGCCACACACAGCCACACAGACACACAGACACACACACAGACACACACACACACACACACACACACACACACACACACACACACACACACACACACACACACACACACACACACACACACACACACACACACACACACACACACACACACACACACACACACACACACACACACACACACACACACACACACACACACACACACACACACACACACACACATTTGTGTGAGTGAGTATTGATCTATCTGTCTAGATCTGTCAGCCCTGGCTAATTTGGCACTTTTCAGAGCTCACAAAACAATTGATGTTTCTTCTACAATGAGAATGTGAGAACACTGACAACACGAGTCAAACCCACATTCAACACACACACACACACACAGAAACACACACACACACACACAGAAACACACACACACACACACACACACACACACAGAAACACACACACACAGAAACACACACACACAGAAACACACACACACAGAAACACACACACACACACACACACACACAAATACACACACTTTGGAAAAACTAGTGATGTCTCTATCGATTACAATAAAGTCCCTTGATTACATCCGGGCATCATTGCCAGTGAGATACACAGGGGTTGTGAGGAGGAGGAAGAGGAAGACGGGTGAGCTGACCAGGAGACAGACAGCACACCGACACTTGCGCAAAACGACACCATTTGGACGCAGACGGACAATAAAACAAGCATTTAAGTGGTGAGTGTGCGTGTAGTGTGCGTGTGTGTGTGTGTGTGTGTGTGTGCAGTGTATGTAGTGTGTGTGTGTGTGTGTGTGTGTGGTGGGTCAGGTTAATCAGGTTCAGATGGAAACTCAACACTCTAAGCAACTCCCCGAAACCAGAGCCACACTGGCCAGTAGTATAGTGTTGTGCTTGTGTGTGAGAAAGAGAGGAGAGGGGGAGGGAGGGGGGGGGGAGAGAGAGAGAGAGAGAGAGAGAGAGAGAGAGAGAGAGAGAGAGAGAGAGCCCTCACATAAATGAATGAGTGGTATGCTAATGGTCAGGAGATCTGCACACTCACACAGACTCAGGGTGTCTCCAATTCCCACACTCCTCCCCCACCTCTCTCTCTCTCTTCCACCCACCCACCCACACACACACACACACACACACACAAAACTTTTATATACATACATAACACACATGTATATAAACAATCCCACAACCACACAAAGGCCTGCCCTCATAGTCCAGCATCCTCGTCTCATTAGAAACAAACAGCCAGCCCATGTAATCTAATTCTGTCATCCCCACTTAACTGTACACAGGGAGAATGGGGGACCGGGAGAAAAGAGACAGCCACAGAGAGGAAGGGATGGAGGG
>NC_085000.1:16190227-16207727 GCF_963854185.1 Sardina pilchardus | reverse complement strand
AGACAGACGACATCTGTGCACGCAGGGTAAAGAAGATTATCTTCACGCAACACACACACGCACACACACATTCTAAGTTGATTGCACTCTGAGCCTGAGGAGTTCCCTGTGGAACCGCTTCGCTGCTCCCAGCGAGGACCGGAGGCACGGGGGACGGAGAGGACGGCACCTGACACTACCGTTCAGTCACCTGTGGACTGGGTGTGTTTTCCAGTTACCATGGCACCCACTTGCAGCCAGACACATAAGCGCGAGCGCGCCAGCTCACGTTCGCGCGCATACACACACATTCATAACATACCTTTGAGTGTGTGAGCGACTACGTCAAATTACTCCCTGTCCGTACCGGTTTCTGTACGCTTACGACATGCCTACTCTCGTCTTAACGAAGATTGTTTTGATATTGAAAATACCAAAAAACACAGCCTAAACAACAACGACCCCTCTGTAAACATTACAAAACAGACCAAGAAAAATGTCCGTGTTCAAGCACATTAACTCACCGGGTTTCACAGTCTTAAGTCGAACAGGCTCTCGAAAGTGGCGGATCACAGCAATGGTGTCCCGATTAGTCAGTCCGCTGACGGGAGTGCCGTTGACCTCCAGCAGCACATCTCCAGGGCTCGGGAATCTGCCGACATGGCAAACCATCGCATCCGCCAGCACAGTTCCGAGATAAGGAAATTCCCCTCGCTCGGCTCCCCCTCGCACCTCCACGAAGGAGGCCAGCTCCCCAGCGCTACCCCATGAGAGCGCGCACTCCTGCACTCTCGCCGACCAGTGCTTCTTTTTCTTCAGTGTTTTAGACATGACCGTCGGTGTTGGCTTTTCACCTCCTTTACAACCTAAAGGATGTCGGCGAAATATTCGCGTTTGTGGACGAGCAGTTTCTCTCCGGTTTCAGGACACGATCCTGCTGCCGGGACGGACGGAAAGGCAATGCGCGCGCTGAGTTCGGTTAACATCTCTTGGTCAGCAGCCCGCAGGAAGCGGCGCGGAGATCACCCTCATCGTCCAGCTCCTCGGAGCGGTCAGCGGAGCGTCAAGGTCGGCTGCGGCTGTTGAGATAGAGTACAGACCTCTCTCAAGCAAAGACAGTGCGTGTCAAGCCGCGTGAAGCAGACGCATGCAGGAGCAATAGATAGCTGACACCAAGCCAGCTGCACGTCAATACACGTCAGTAGGCTAGCAATGAAATTTCCACGATTTCGATAGCAAAGAAATATCCATAGATTTATAATAAGGAAGACACAGAGAAACCACGAACAAACACCTGGTGCTCAACAGTTCCACACGAGGAACGCCGATTAGGCTACCCAAGCGGCGATTCAAGTTTATCTCACCGGAATGAGCGTTCGTTCGCCAGCCCCTGTCACTGCGCTGGGGTTGTCAGGGTCTGACGCTACCGCGGGCGTAGAGCAGCTGATTCAACATCCAATGTATCGCTTTTCTCTTGATCGAGAACAATCCTCTCGACGCACCTGCTCCTTTTCTAATATGGCATCAGCAGCACAGCATTCCAGGGCGACGGAAACAAGATACCTGCAGCTCACGGAATAGGCTACCAGTTTTAACTTGATGCTGACCGGCCACTCACGCACTTTTCCGGACAAGTGAGTCACGAACTAAAACCCTCACACAAACATCCACACACGCCACGGTCCCTCAGAAAGCGTTCTCCTACACACAGCCTGCGGGCTGTCCGGGAAGTTTCTCACGCATTTTCATCTTGTTAGTTGCAGCAAGGGAAGTCCAGCGTAGCTGACTGCTGTGCTTTGGCACCAATGGGAGGCGGGGAACCGGAGTCAAACGGCATCCCGGGAGCCAATGACGAAATCAGCTAGGCGGTTCTTCCGCGGCGGTTGTTGCCTTGTAACGCCAAAACAATACTCGCTACAGCCCGCTGTGCCCGTCTCTCATGCAGCTTAATGATGTCCTCAGGGGCTAAACGTGGCTGTCGTCGTTGCACAAACCCTGCAATATTTCGCAACCAGATTAAGGGTATTGGTCTTGTTTATTTACATTTGAACAACCAGCCAGGCAGCAGTCCAGTCATTTTTGACACGTAAAAAGGGGATGGTTAACAGGAATATTCTGGGCCGACAGAGGAAATGTAGGCCTAGGTGCGCAGTTCCCTTTAATCCTTCTATTAAAATTCAGAATGGTTCCCTTGACGTCCAGTCTAAGTGTTCAAAGTCAACAGACCCCCGCATGTACATCAATATGGAATGAAATTACTGAAAAAACGTTTGTATACCTGTAGATTATAGTTTGTACTCGTAGAAATGTTTTGTACTCGTAAAAAAAAAATGTGTACATGAAAAATAATTTTGTATGCCTGTAGATTATAGTTTGTACTCGTAGAAATGTTTTGTACTCGTAAAAAAAAAATTCGTACATGAAAAATAATTTTGTCCTTGTAAAAAAATGTTTTTGTGTCTGTAACAAAGTTTTGAGCTTGTAATAAAAACCTGTCCTTGTAATATATATATTTTTTTTCTACCAATACAAAATCCTGGTACGAACACAAAACTCTTTTCTACAAGCACAGAATCCTGGTACGAACACAAAACTTTTTCCTACAAGCACGGAATCCTGGTACGAACACAAAACTTTTTTTGGAACTTTTTTGGAATTAGCCAATCACCATGCTATCTCAAAGTAGCCAGCCAATCACAACACTGCTATCTCAAAGTAGCCAATCACCACAAATCCACCGGCCAATTACTTTGCCTCCTTGATTTTTCCTCCACTTAACGTGACCTGATTTAGCCAAAGATCTCACGGGAACTATCTATCAAACTTTGCTTCATCTTCATATCATTTTGGTGGAAACGTGGTGCTAAATTCCCATACACTTTGTTCAGTGAACTGGTAAAACCGTTCGTTTGTAAGCAAAAATCACGATCTTTCAGTTTGTTTACCATTACCTAGCAACCACAGCATAGTCATTCAAATCTCAGTCATTTCCTTTGTTTCACGTGGAAGTTACGAGTAGTGTAGTGGAGAAGTGAACGGGTTTGAAATCTGAGATCACAAGTTCAAATCTCAGTACAGGTTTTTTTTGCATGCCAAAATAAAATATTGTGAAAGTATGTGCAAATGACTCTCTTTTCTTTGTTGCCTTTACCTCGCGGCAAATAAGAGTTTGTGCACCTGTCATTGTCTAGTTTTAATCGTTGTTTCGCAGCAAAGGAAATGACTGACATTTGAATGACTATGCTGTGGTTGCTAGGTAACGGTAAACAAACTGAAAGATCGTGATTTTTGATTTTGCTTACAAACGGACGGTTTTACCAGTTCACTGAACAAAGTTTATGGGAATTTAGCACCACGTTTCCACCAAAATGATATGAAGATGAAGCAAAGTTTGATAGATAGCTCCCGTGAGATCTTTAGCTAAATCAGGTCACGTTAAGCGGAGGAAAAATCAAGGAGGCAAAGTATGGCCAGTGGATTTGTGGTGATTGGCTACTTTGAGATAGCAGTGTTGTGATTGGCTGGCTATTTTGAGATAGCATGGTGATTGGCTAATTCCAAAAAAAGTTTTGTGTTCGTACCAGGATTCCGTGCTTGTAGAAAAAAGTTTTGTGTTCGTACCAAGATTCTGTGCTTGTAGAAAAAAGTTTTGTGTTCGTACCAGGATTTTGTGTTGGTAGAAAAAAAAATATTTATTACAAGGACAGGTTTTTATTACAAGCTCAAAACTTTGTTACAGACACAAAAAACATTTTTTTACAAGGACAAAATTATTTTTCATGTACAAATCTTTTTTTTACGAGTACAAACCATTTCTACGAGTACAAACTATAATCTACAGGCATACAAAATTATTTTTCATGTACACATTTTTTTTGTACGAGTACAAAACATTTCTACGAGTACAAACTATAATCTACAGGCATACAAACGTTTTTTCAGTAATTTCATTCCATACATCTAGTTGGTTTTACAGATGACTGCCACTGTGGACTGTTGATTCCACCAGTTATAATTAGGCAGAGGGGATTTGAGGACCGTGTTCATTCATGTTTAAACACTGCCACCGCGTGGAGGACAGTGGTAATAGACAGGGAAAAATCCAGAACGATCTAATAAAGGTCACTACCAAACTTTTCTCAATTGATTCTATAGTACTTTTCCGCGTAGAATCCATTTCTGCTTGGGACATTTTTATATCACGCATAGTTAATGAGATAATTTGCATATTTGAATACATTAGGGCAATTCCATATCATTTGGAACAGGTCCGACACCATGGTCCTCAGTTTTTCCTGATTTTTGGTCCAAATGTTCCTCCATGTCTCATTGGAAGAAAACCAACATTTTAGCTGGGTATCTTGTTTAGTTTCTGAGATATGGCTCTTCAAATGTGGTTAGACGTGTCCTAAAAAAAGGCTGAAAATTCCTGTATTTAATGAGCACCACTTTTTTTTAAACCCCTCTCCTCTCTTAAGGCTACCATATTATTTTCTAAAAATTTGAACACTGGGGCAGTACCCTGTGTTGTTGTCCAAAATCACAAAGGAATTACAGTACTTCCCACCATTGGAGACTTATCCATCGAAACAAACCCATATTTTTTTTTAAAGCAATGGGAAAAAAAACCTGTTTTTGTTCTCTTATGGTCATGAATGCCTAGCACTCACATTTTAAAAACTCTACATATTTATAGTCCATGAGTAAGAGAACATGTTGATAAAAAATTGAGATGTTTTTTTTCTTATTTCGAGGCTATGAGCCTTCAAAGTTGGCCAAAATGGCGTTTTTTCCTAAAAATGCCACTTTTATTGCCTTTTTCCAAGGACAAGATGAAATGCAAATCCAACATTTCTTTTTTTCTGCAATAGTGTGGCACTTCGTAGACCATGTGAATGTGGTAGATCCGACCTGTCCATTCTAATATCCCCACAGCACATGTCTGAAGTTAGAAAAAATGAAAAATAGTCTTGGCTGAAGGAGGTGTTGGTTTGATTTGTATGAACCTCTTAGAAGGACAATATCCAGAGGCGATTGCTCATTGAGTGCAGGGGAGGCTCAGCCTCCTCTAAAATATCACGGAAAATTGCATGAAATAATGCCTATTATGAGCTACATTAGCAAGCCTAATATTCCAACTAGAACATGCTAAAAACGTGTTCAACTTCATGGCTATATCGTTATAGTTTCGTTTTGCAACAAGGTTTTGCCTGTCATCTATCGCGATTTCGCACGTCTAATGCATTGCTGTGACGACACGATCCATTAAAATCCCCATAGAGGCTCGGCCTCACTGGACTTCGATGGCACTACGGAGTGGGCTGGTCTTAGTGCAGGAAAAGCTAGATTAATATTGGATAAACGCCGCAAAATCGTCATATCCAGGGAAGCCCGGCCTCTCTGGGGGTGAATGGGACAGTGGGATGGCTCGGATGCCGAGCTTCTGTATGATGATTGGAGGAACCGTCATTTTTTTTGATTGACAAGCATATTTCGCGATTGCACAGGAAGTTTCAACAGAGACGGGCTCTGGTTTCAGGAATGCGTGAAAGTTACGGAACCTTACAGGGTTGGCAGGTGAACTCGAGAGGCAAGGCTCAAATTTTTAATACTATTGCATGTTGTACACAACATATCCTATCAATAAAACCGTAATGTGGAGTTACAGAGTTCGTGATTTGCATTTGTTTCATTTGTGTATTTAGGCTAAGTTGTAGGCTAGCCACATAGCTCGCTATAATAACTGTGTTGCTTGGCTAAATTGCTAATGTTTACTTGAATTTTATAAGCTATTTGATAGCATTCCCCACCATGGGAGATTCCAAATTAAACAGCAAGGCATATGAACGTAGAATAGTCACGCACTATAACTCTAGTAGGCTACCAAATAGCATATTTAACCCCCCAAAATGAACTGGCAAAATGTAAGCTTAGTTCTAATCTAACCAAGCCAGCTGCAATGTCTACCCTACACTGTATCTGACGGATTCGTCTATAGGCTACCGTTTGGTCTATTTTGTTTTAGGATATATTCCCCCCCCCCCCCCCCCCCCCCCCCCCAAATAACAATATAGCAGCAATAATATTAACTTAATAGTTGACCATTTTTATCAGAGCTTCCCCTATTCCAATGAGCAGCAACCGCCACTGACAATATCCCTTTTCCCCATTTTTTCTGTTTGAGGGATCAGAATGCCATCTTGTAAATAGGATAAAAATGTTGTATCCCATTTCTACTCTTTAGTGATCCCTTAAAATATGTCCAAAAGTTGTCAAAAATGAAAAAGGCAACTAAATTGAGGGGCTTAAATGGCCAAGTGGATCAAGTCACACAAGGTTAAAAATGTAATATAAGACAGATGAGAAACTGAGGGAGAACACTGTGAAATGTTTAACCCTGTTACGATGGCCTTTGAACCCACTGTGTCCCTAATATCCTGTGATAACCGGAAGTTGGTTTAAAACAGGAAATAAACTTTAAAAAGGCTATATCTAGAGAACGGAAGGTCATAGAAATAAACATTAACTTCTTGCTTGATCCTCATGGGCGAATTATGTCTGATGGAGCAAATCAGATTGAGTCTACGACCTTCCGTTCAATAGTTGTTCGCAAAAAACTATTTCCCATTGAAATGAATGGGAAAAAAACCAGGCCAAAATCATGGTTTGAGATATTGTGTAGGAGTATGTTTCAGACCATTTGGAGTTGATCGGTACCCACTTTGTGTGACATAAAAAAAATATTATTAATTTAACTTATGGATGGATATGGATGACCAAAAAGTGTAGGATTTTCACTGGTCCTAGGGTTATGTTTATCTAAGTGGATCTCAGGTTAACTGTCCAGGGATACCATTAGAACAAATCACAATGCATGCTGCATCCAACGGTAACTCCAACAGCAACCAGGAGACAATATGCTTCATGCAGAAGAAATTTTTTTACTGAGAATGAACCTCAGTTAGGGACACAGTGGGTTCAAAGGCCATCATAGCAGGGATTATACATTTAAAGGGATAATCCGGAGTGAAATGCACTTTAGATCAATTTTTCGGACTATTGGGAGTAAATACGTTGAGTTGACACCAAAATCATGTCATTCGGATGTATTTTGAGAAAGTTCGAGCTCACCGTTTTTAGCCAAAACTCGTTAGCCTGGAGGTGACTCGGGCATGTCATTTCGCCGCTACAAAACGCAATTTTTATACCTCTTCTACTGTTCCAAACAACACTACACTTACGTGGTAGTGAGTAGAGGATCCCTAAAGCCAAACCGAAGTATCCCCACGCCTTTATGTGGTCGGATAGAGAGTCCAGAATGAATTTAATCGAGTCCGTACCTTTCCGGAAATGTTAATAAAGTGTTGTTATAGCGTTGGCTGCTGCAACAGCGACATTTCCGGAAAGGTACTGACTCGATTAAATTCATTCTGGACTCTCTATCCGACCACATAAAGACGTGGGGATACTTCGGTTTGGCTTTAGGGACCCTCTACTCACTACCACGTAAGTGTAGTGTTGTTTGGAACAGTAGAAGAGGTATAAAAATAGCGTTTTGTGCGGCGAAATGACATGCCCGAGTCACCTCCAGGCTAACGAGTTTTGGCTAAAAACGGTGAGCTCCAACTTTCTCAAAATACATCCGAATGACATGATTTTGGTGTCAACTCAACGTATGTACTCCCAATAGTCCGAAAAATTGATCTAAAGTGCATTTCACTCCGGATTATCCCTTTAACAGTGTTCTCCCTCAGTATCTCTTCTGTCTTATATTTCATTTTTAGCCTTGTGACTTGATCCACTTGGCCATTTAAGACCCTCAATTTAGTAGCCTTTTTTTCCCCATTTATGACAACTTTTGGACATATTTTAAGGGATCACTAAAGAGTAAAAATGGGATATAACATTTGTATCCTGTTTACAGGATGGCATTCTGATCCCTCAAAAAGATAAAATGGGTTTACATCCCATATTGTCCTTCTAAGAGGTTCATACAAATCAAACCAACACCTCCTTCAGCCAAGACATTTTTTCATTTTTTCTAGCTTCAGACATGTGCTGTGGGGATATTAAAATGGACAGGTCGGATCTATCACATTCACATGATCAACAAAGTGCCACACTATTGCAGAAAAAAAGAAATGTTGGATTTGCATTTCATCTTGTCCTTGGAAAAAGGCAATAAAAGTGGCATTTTTAGGAAAAACGCCATTTTGGCCAACTTTGAAGGCTCATAGCCTCGAAATAAGAAAAAAAAAACATCTCAATTTTTTTGTCAACATGTTCTCTTACTCATGGACTATATATATGCAGAGTTTTAAAAATGTGAGTGCTAGGCATTCATGACCATAAGAGAACAAAAACAGGCTTTTTTTTCATTGCTTTCAAAAAACAATATGGGTTTGTTTCGATGAATAAGTCTCCAATGGTGGGAAGGACTGTAATTCCTTTGTGATTTTGGACAACAACACAGGGTACTTCCCCAGTGTTCAAATTTTTAGAAAATAATATGGTAGCCTTAAGAGAGGAGAGGGGTTTAAAAAAAAGTAGTGCTCATTAAATACAGGAATTTTCAGCCTTTTTTTTAGGACACGTCTAACCACATTTGAAGAGCCATATCTCAGAAACTAAACAAGATACCCAGCTAAAATGTTGGTTTTCTTCCAATGAGACATGGAGGAACATTTGGACCAAAAATCAGGAAAAACTGAGGACCATGGTGTCGGACCTGTTCCAAATGATATGGAATTGCCCTAATGTATTCAAATATGCAAATTATCTCATTAACTATGCGTGATATAAAAATGTCCCAAGCAGAAATGGATTCTACGCGGAAAAGTACTATAGAATCAATTGAGAAAAGTTTGGTAGTGACCTTTATTAGATCGTTCTGGATTTTTCCCTGTCTATAAATACGTCGACGAGTAACACGCACACACACACACACACACACACACACACACACACACACACACACACACACACACACACACACACACACACACACACACACACACACACACACACACACACACACACACACGCCCGTGCGCAGATAATTTTTTATGGCAGACTTGTTCTGCAGAGGCTGCAGGCTATGGGGGCAGGAGTCTCTTCTGGAAGTTTGTGTGTGTGTGTGTGTGTGTGTGTGTGTGTGTGTGTGTGTGTGTGTGTGTGTGTGTGTGTGTGTGTGTGTGTGTGTGTGTGTGTGTGTGTGTGTGTGCGTGTGTGAGGCAGGGCCAGAGTCATCCAGCAAGAGGGCCATGTCACTCTGCTGTAAGTGTCCATGGGACTTTCACTTGAGTGGAACTGAATAGGGCTGCTCCGGCTGGCTTATACTGAGTGGGAATGAAAGCCTCCTATTTCCTAATGGCCAACCACTATCTTTTGTTGTTATGTAAGCTGAATCACTAGGACACATGCTCTGGTGGTTTTCAGAGATGTAGCCATCTGTGTGTAGTGTTCGTATTAAAGTGATATTTCCTCACTGGCTAGCGTGTTTGCGAACATGTTAAATTAACAGTGTCATGCTGTAATCTCGGAGTTAGCGTGTTTTCGGTTTTTTTCTTTGTTCAAATCCAGCCGTCTTGAGAAACTGGATTAGAGTCAGCACACATACGAGCCCATAATTGGTGGTTTAAACTCGCAGACGGTTTGGCCTGAAGCTGCCCTGAAAATATGCAGCAGTGTTTGCAACGCTGTGTATCTGTATTGTACACACACAGCATGTATGAGTTGCCCAAGGATTTCATGTGCACCACAAAAGTGTTGATCTGCTGTTTTTTTTTCCAGTTAGAACTAGGACGCATAATTCTTATATAGCATAAATTCTGCATTCCTTTGATTTACAGTACTGCACATACAGTGGCAGTGGAGCAAGTTGTGAAAGAGATAGTCTGCGGAGAAGTGACGAATAGCGAGATCTATTCCGCTTACAGTTTCAGTGAAAGCCTTATGTTCGCGTGGGTGATTCATCCAGCTGAATTGTCTTATGGATGTATAAGATTATCTATTGCCTTTTATCTAGCGTATTTATCATGTGAGGGTAACATTCTATAGAGGTGTGCATAGGCCCTTACTCTTCCATCAAACTCGCTGAAAAGAGAGCGAGAGAGAGAGAGAAAGAGAGAGAGAATAATAGAATGAAAGAGATGCCCTCATTCCCTTTGTGATATGTTTTCATCATCAAAGACAATCCTGACATTCAAACAAACATGAGTCTGAGCAGTGACACCTTGATGCACTCTGCATAGTCTCTCTCTCTCTCTCTCTCTTATAAACACACACACACGCACACACACAAAGAGGGAGGGAGAGAGACTCACACACACAGAAACTCACACACACTCACACTCACACACAGACACACACACACACAAAGAGGGAGGGAGAGACTCACACACTTACACTCACACACACTTACACACACACACACACACACACACACACACAGAGGGAGCCATCTGGGGTTGGGAAAACAACAGCAGGATGCAGATGTTTGATAAGGCAACAAAGTAAAAGAGCAGAGAGTGTGCTCTGAATGTCAAGTGTGTGTGTGTGTGTGTGTGTGTGTGTGTGTGTGTGTGTGTGTGCGTGTTTGCTCTGGGCTTGGTTACGTGAGATGAGCAGAGAAGAGAGCATTTTTCACAGCTTTTTTGAGCCCCAGTCAGTTCCACGTAATGCACAGCGATGGAGCCGAGCAGAGGACAGGGCAGCAAACTTGAGATGGGCTCCCCGAAGACTCGCACGGATTGCGAAATGAGACACGCTAAGCCGGTCAGAACGAAGTGAGAAAATGAGACCTGCCATGCTGGTCAGGCTGATAGCGAGCGTCACGGTCATTCCAGCTGCCCACACCACACGGGCGATAGCACCAGCGGAGGGTGGAGGAGACACCCCTGAAGATGCTCTGGACACTCAGTCCCTTTACTGCTGTGTGGCTGCAACCAGAGAGGAGAGGATGGGGAAGAGGGTTGAGGAGGGGAAGGGAGGAGGGGAGAAGACGTGAGGAGGAGAGAGAGGAGGGGGAGAGATGGAGAGATGAAGGGAGGAGGGGAGAAGACGTGAGGAGAGAGAGAGGAGGGGGGAGAGATGAAGGGAGAAGACTTGAGGAGGAGAGGAGAGAAGGAAGAGAGGAGTCACACTCTGTCATGGAGCTGTGCTGTGCTCTGATGATGTGTGTAGGTCTTGTGCTGTGATGAGTAAACGTGTCTGGATGCTATATTAGGTTAAGAAATGTGATCGTGACTAATGCATACATCTAAATAAATGATTACATTCAACTGCTTTGAAATTACTGGGTTTTTTTTTTCATTTCCTGAAAAGTAACCATTTTGGATGTACGCGAGTTTCATCGGACAGCGACGTAATGTTTCCTGTGTATGATAAACTTGTATAATGCTTTGTTGTAAGATAGATAGTGTGTGTATAGGTTATTCAATATGCTACTGAGTTCATAGGTTGGTTTGCTTTCATTTGTGAGTTGCTGACTTTCTGTCTGTCCTGTGAAGTAGAAATTGTATGCAGTTGTGCAAGGGCTGTGGAATCTTCCAGAAATGTTTACACAGTGTCAGATAAGAGAGAATGTCACAAGATTAATGAGTCTTTAATAACCATCATCCTGCCCCATGAAGATCATTTTGCTACACAGAGTGTGATTCTCAGTATGTTCATCCATGGGGATTTTGTCATCCGTAGGGACTCTAAAATCACAAACTAATTTGGAATTACAGAAACATCAAATAACGCACCAGACCATGTGAGCTTCTCAAAAAAAGTAAAACACAGTTCTAGTGACTCTCTTGAACTATTATGGAACCCAAGCACAAACAAAAAGTAAAAAAAAAAAAGAAAGGAAGAAAAAACAAAAGTCCGTTGGCCGTCGCGGTGAGCTTCAAAAGTGGAATGTGTGTGGAGTGCCAGTGGTCTGTTTGTGTCCATACTCTCTCCTGATGAGGTGCCTACAATGCTCCCAACACAGATGTCACGACATGTCTGTGAGGCGGAATTCTCGTGAAATGAAACCAAGCGAACACTCAACTACAGTCCAGTACAAAACAGTCAAAGCACTCCCACGCGGGCAGAAGTATCCGCGCACTCACTCACGCCATCTCACCACAAGGTCCTCACTCCTTACAAACACAGCACAGAGTGACTGCATGGTGGTAGTGTAGGGTCAGTGGTGCAACGCTGCTATGGATCTGGACTTTGTGATGGACAAAGATGGTCAGGGAGCATGGTGGCTTCATAGTAAGGTAGATTCATCATGGCAGCCATGTCAGCTGTTTCTTAACAGGGACATTTACAGTTCCCTTTAAACACACACTTAACACATTGGAGGTGCTGTCAGTCAGTTCAGCCCCGTACACTATTAGGCCCACAGGAGGGCGTCTAGAGGCTGTATTTTCATCATCAACCACATTCCACAGTTCACAAAAAGTAACTGAAAAAAGAATAGCCTATGTAATGTAATTATCTGTTTAAAATCATCCCACCCATTGCTTCATAACAAGGAAAATTGGTGGTAACATTGTCAATAAACACCACTTTCTTGTCATGTTTTTGTCATGCACTGGCCAATTATCCTCAGTATAGGCATGTATGTTTCTTGATGTAAAACGTTTCGCCTGATTATGTTAAAATACTGAAAATCATGTAAACCCACAGAAAGAGCACAGCAAACTAGCTATCTCTTAACACTGCCGACAAAATGATGTCTGATAGGGTGCAATTTTCATTCTATATTGGAATACACGAAAGATCAACAACAGGTCCATAGAAGTCATAGCCAGGAGAATTCCTCTCTCTCTCTCTCTCTCTCTCACTCTCTCTTATTCACTCTCTCATGGTGTGGACAGGATGGACATGACACTGAGGCACCAATGGGGGGGGGGGGCGTCTCCAGGCTATGGCAGTATATCTGAGGCAGTCTGCAGAGGAAGTCTTCACCTTAATCATCCTTTACTCTACGGGGAGGAGATCACGACGAAGGGGATAAGAACAAACAACAACAGCAACACAAACATAACACTTAAAATGCCCATGGATGTCTGTCTCCACGAGTCTGGCCAAACGGGTCCACTTCAGGAACCGCTGTTTCACCTTGAGACTGACAAGAGATGAAGGGGGGGGGGGGGGGGGGGGGGGTGGTGCAAACATGTCCCCCCAGAAGCCTGAGACTGAGTGGGGTTTGGATTCTCCATGGCAACAAGCAGCAGAAGATGCGATTGGCCATCGCGTAGGCCCTCTTCTAGAGTCTGAGTGTACAAAATGGCCGCCGCTCCCCCTACACCTTGCAGCTCCAGAGGGAGGCAGGGAAGAGGATGTAGGACATGGACCACAGCAGGTAGTAGACGCACGCCGGCGGGAAGGAGGAGCAGAACACCATGACGATGCCTGTGGAAGAGATCACACACCGACACCATGATATAGCCGTGCATCCTGCAATCAGGGCAACAGGCTGATGAAATGACACTGCCATACTCATGCCCCCCCCCCGTCCCCCCCGTCCCCCCCTCCCCTCCCATGCTCATTATGTCATGACTCATGAGGCTTTAGTGTCTGTGAGGATCACCTCTTCATTCCCGGCAACCTTGTGGAAATGAGAATCGTCCACTGTGTGTGTGTAGTTTTTTTTAATGCCTTTAAGGACAGAGACAGTGGAGAGTGACAGGAAGTGAATGGGAGAGAGAGTAGGGGTGGGATCCGGAAAGGACCACAGGGCGGGATTGTGTGTGTGTGTGTGTGTGTTTGTGTGTGTGTGTGTGTGTGTGTGTGTACCTCCTGCGTAGACGACCTTCTTCCAGGCCTGGGACTCCAGCACGCGGTCGTGGGGGTAGAAGCTCTGGCTGATCATGAAGAGGATCATGGCCATGGCAGTGACCCGCAGTACCACCACGTGGCCACCGGAGAGCAGCGAGGCGCAGGCCAGGATGGCCGAGGAGTAGATGCAGGGCAGGCCTCGGTACATGAACGGGATCCCTGCAGTGGACACAGCAGGACAGGGCGCTTGGTCAGGGGTCGGAGACGCAGACGGACAAGCAAGGAGAAGGACTATGGGTGCCTCTCAACATGCCTCCTCGATCCTCGATGCTCGATCCTAGAGGGGCGTTTCCCACTGATCTATAACTAACATTGGATAGACTATCCCATTGTTTCCCCCCATCATTCTTTATGTAGATCAGTGAGGATCGAGGCCCGAGGAGCGAGGGAGGACGTATAAACGCTGCATGAGAGGCGCCTCTGGAGTCCAGTCTGACTTGAGTCACGGTTTCTGGGATATAGGATTGGACCAAAGGGCTTTGGAATGGCTTACTCATACTGTACATGGATTTAAGCCTAGTCCTGGACTAAAAAGGAAATTCAATGGAGATTTCCACTGAGAAAAAAAGCTTTTAGTCTAGTAGTCTGGGTGGAATGTGGAAATGATTATGTCCCTTTTTCATAAAAGCATGAAACTTAGTACACCTGTACAGTTTGGGGCCGTGAACATATTCAGAAATGGAGCCACTGCAAAAACGCCCTGTGGCGGCCATTTTACTGTCCTCCCTAACCAAATGATGTATTTGGCATCATATCTGTTGAACCAAACAAGACGTCACAGAAAGTCTGATGTCAACCCCCATGTTTTGACCCTTATGTTACAGGACCCTTTACGTTAAACTTCACTACTAGTTGAATTTGAATTGAGTCTCCACTTAACAGTTGAAGTCAAGGGACTTAAAGTCTTAAACCTTTAACGACTTAGACACAGAATACTTTGTACGCGTCAAAAAATGACAAGACGACAAGTCATTATGTGCAGTTTAAGGAATTAGGACATTATAAACAGACTTCATGCCCAAACCTACTGAGTACACAATTACGAGCAGCGACAGTGTTGAAGAAGAGGAGTTAGAGTTCCCATGAGAAGGCGCTTCCATGAAGCTGCGCAATCTGCAAAAGAGAAACTGATGACAAACCGGATAGGGACATTCTGCTTGACACTTTGTAACATGTCTTACGCTAGCCGGAAACAGTCAAATCCAGTCAATAATAGGGGGTTGGGAATTACAATACTTTTTAAAGGTGAACTTAATACTATTTTTTAAGGTTAAGCAGACATGAAAGCCTACACATTGAGTAAAACAAAATCTGAACAAATATTCAGTTTTTTTGCCCACAAATGTGTTTGATGTGTTGGTGTGTTTCTACCTCCCTTGCAGTCCCTCATCAAAGAGAAACCTCAGAGCTGCAATTTCATATTTTATTTCAAATTCAGAGTTTCTCATGTTCATACTTGGCAAGGCTTTCATAAGGTTCCACTTGGCAAACAAGGGGGTAAAATGAACAAGTGCGTACTTGGTAGATAGCAGATACCTTATAGGTTTTAAAACTTGTTAAACGACTACAGCATGTTTGTGTTCCAAGTTTGCTCATTACGAGTTTAACTACAAAGTAATCCCAATGAAAGATTAAATAAAACATTTAATCAATCTGAAAACAGAATAATCTTTTCAAGGCATGACATAATAAAAATGAAACGGTAGCCTATTAATACCATGACTTTGCTAACCCCTAGTGTTTTAGTAGCGCAGCAGCACAGTTTGAAGGCAATTGTGAACTACTGTAGTCACGTAAATCCCATTCTCACCATGACTCAGAGCCATAACAAACTCATTTATGGGAAGGCGTAACTTGAAGGTGTATATAACACTTTAGAGATTTAAATGGCATGAGCCTACTGATTCCTGTCGTTCGTCCTAGACCCCCCATTAACATTGTTACCATAGTAACGTGTTTATCTGTGTTTCAGTGTGTCACACTATCTGTTACGGGAAAAAAATAAACCCTTTTGCTGGTTGCTCGTTGCCACCAATGGATTATATTCTGTCCAAACCTACATGTATGTGCGAGGTTGATAGAGAGGTTGACAAGCACTTGAAATGCTGGCGATCCATTATATCTTTGGTCTTAAAATAAGAATGTTCCGGAGAGATGCAGAGGTGAAGAGGGCGCAGCTCTGAGCTCTGCCACTGCCTGCTACTCACTGGGGAGGTGTGCCTGGGGTCAGTCCTACCCATGGTGCTGAAACAGCTCCCCCACCCCCCTGTGTGTGTGTGTGTGTGTGTGTGTGTGTGTCTGAGCACGTTCAGTCATGTTCTCCTTATGAATATGTTATGTCTGCGCCTGTAGCTGGAAACAACTTGATAAGGGTGGAAATGTTTGGTAAATTTTTTATTAACGATGGCATGTGTATTCAGCGAAGCGCAAGGATTACTAAACTAATTCATTTCCACTGCTCTCCACACTCTCTACACAGAACATGCCGTCTCCCACCCACGCGTACATAACCTAAAACAACAGCCAGCTACTTGGACTCAGCCAGGCATTTGTACTTGTATTACTTAATCTTAGTTTACACGATATAGGCTGTAATGTAGGCTATTAGACTGCCTTGTTGGCTGTATGCTTAAACATGCTACAATTACTTTTTTTTTTTTAAGGATTCGTGGATAGTGTGCGATGAAGCTCTTTCACTGAAAGCCAATCCTATGGGTGTCTGCGAGCTATATTTAGCACGGCAGACAGCTTTTGCTGGGTACGAGTGAGCTAGGAGGGCTCTTTTTTCAATCTGCTGAGCATATGATGTTTATATGTACATGCATAAAAAACGGGTTGAGCATATTCAGACTGGCAAGGCTCTGAGGCTTTCAGGGTTGGGGTTTTTGGCCCTTTTCAAATCTGCCACATACCATCTGGCAGGAGTCAGACATAACAAAAATGTAATCGTATAGTTTTAACAAAGCTAGCAAATGTACTTTTAACTTTTTGTTAAAACCGACACAGAATATTCACGTCATAATTACTCATTTTCGTTATGCTTTCTTCATTCAGCGCTGAGTTTCCTGCATGGAAAATCGCTGCCAATTCCAAGTACTACTGCTAACGTTTGCCAGTAACACAGGGCAGCAGACCACTCCAAGGCTCCAGGCAAATGAAGTGGGATGAAGTGGTTGTCTGTTGCGGCTGTGGCCGGGCACGGTTAATGAGGCTCTGCATCGCTCCTTACACATGTACTGCACTGTAGCGGGACCAGGTGCTCTGGATGTGTTTGGTGCTGGGTCGGTTCCGACTTGGCTGCAGGTGTCGGTCTCAGCCTTAATTGGGCTTGAACATCATCCCACAGACGGGATTTGCGTGTGTGTGTGTGTGTGTGTGTGTGTGTGTGTATGTGTCGCCAGGGAGGCCCTGGTTAATGGGATTCCAGGAAAGGCGACATTCAGCCAATACTGAACGCTGAATATCCTCTAATATGCTCAAAGGGTTGAGACAGAGGTTGAGTCTCTTCCCCATCCCCCCCTACCCCCACGCACACACTCACACACACACACACACTCACGTACACACATACGCATACACACGCACACATACGCACATGCACACACACACGCACACACGCACATACGCACATACACACACACACACACACACACATACACACACACACACACACACACATACACACACACACACACACACA
>NC_085000.1:16182727-16187727 GCF_963854185.1 Sardina pilchardus | reverse complement strand
ACACACACACACACACACACACACACACACACACACACACACAGACAACACACACACACACACACACACACACAAACAAGACAAGAATAAATGAGTCCACGAGCACAATATGGATCTGCTCATTAGTGTACTGTATGGAAGAGTGTATGCATGTGCGAGCGTGTGTGCAAAACCTCTGTGTCAGCCATCTCCCTTTGTAAACAAAATTCCCAAAACATTTCTTTATTCCTGGAAGCGGCCAGCGCTGTTTTTGCGCGGGCCGCCGGCGTGGCGTGATGGAGCGCGGCGGAATTCCACGGCTCAGGCCGAGGCATGCGGGCCATGCGCGGAATGCCGTGATCCCATAGAGTCGGATCAGACGCACAATGGCCGCCTGATCCGGCCGTGGCCCGCTGCATCCAGGGGCATTGTTCCCCCGCGGACAAAACAGCCCAGCGGTGACTCACGAGTGACTGACCGCCACCGAGCTATTTCAGGCGGCTGGGAAATACGTTACTGCACCCCTGCCCACATACACACACACACACACACACTCTCTCTCGCTCTCTCTGTCTCTCTCACACACACACAATCACACGCACATTTCTCTCTCTCTCTCTCACTCACTCACAATCACACGCACATCTCTCTCTCTCTCTCTCTCTCTCTCTCTCTCACACACACAATCACATGTGAAAATATGTTGTGGTCCGTTCCCCCCATAGAGAACCTCTCTGACGGTATGCTGCACTTACCCAGCGCTGAGCAGGCATTAAGTCTCCTGGCAACTGCCCCGTCAGCCAGATCAAGGAGGTAACCAATGAGGACCAGCCAGCAGGCAGCATACTGGTGACTGGAGGGGGAGACAAGTACAAGCACAAGGGCAATGTGACCAAACGAAACCTGATAAACACACTTCAATATTATATTAAAGTCTTTAAATAACAATATTTCACAGAGACAGTACAAGTACAAGCACAAGGGCAGTGTGACCAAACGAAACCTGATAAACACACTTCAATATTATATAAAAGTCTTTAAATAACAATATTTCACGGAGACAGTACAATGTGACCACACCAGAACTGATCAACACATTTTAGAGTTAGTTCACAGGCCAAACGTACACATCAGGGGGACAGACTAACAAAGAACCAACCCTGGATCTGTCCCCATTAATCCACACATCCATAAACCCACTTACTAGTCATCACACACAGGTGAACTCATCATCATCATCACCATCATCAATCATCATCATCATCATCATCATCATCATCATCATCATCATCATCACCATCATCATCACCATCATCATCACACACACACACACACACCAGGGTTCAATATAAGCAATGGTCCACTGGCCCAGGGCAAGTAAAGGAGCATATCGGGCAATATCGAGCACATTGGCTGGTCAGTCTCACTGGCACTGGTCCGAGTCTTTCTGTCAATCACCATCACGGGTCAGCTCAGCCCAGCTGTGATGTTGACCGTTTGAGGCTCCGCATGTGAGGCTACTACAATAAACTACTATAAAGAGGGAGCCAATAACAGTGTAATAAATAAATACTTCTGTGTCAAAGTCAAACTTTCCTGAGCTTGTGAAGATATACGAGGGGCCGGTAAAAATCTGTAGTGGACCAAGGGGTCAGTGTGTGTGTTTGTGTGTGTGTGTGTGTGTGGGGGGGGGGGGGGGGGTTACAATTGGCACTGCACAGTGCACACGCATACAAAGGTCACTAAGTTTACGGTAATCACCGATCCTAATGGCGCGGGTGACCTCGGTCATCAGACACACACACACACACAGACAGACGGGGTGACAGAGTGCTGGCTCCCTCATCCCTGCATGGCACGCCGCTTGCATCATTTATCTGATCCACCAATCTGTCACATCAATAAGAGCAACATCGCTCTAGTTCCCTGGGCTGGAGCCTGCTATCGTTTGACAAGTGCTGCAGTGCTCGGTGGTCAGGAGGGGGGGGGGGGGGGGGGGGGGGGTTGGAGATAAGGGTATAGGTGCTAATGAAACAGCAGGATTTACATGATTACATGATTACATGGTTGTGTTGATGTAGCATGAGCAGGTCAATTGAATGATTAATGCCTTAGGCTGATGGGTTTTAACCGAGTGTGGAGGTGAGATGAGGTTTATGGAAAATGACTAATAAATAGCTTCCTGTGAAGGGCAAGCATAGTATATCCTTACGAGTTACGTACAGTATACTCTGGTGACTAATTATTTGCTAAAAACACATGGGTTGAGCTTATATGTCATATATTCCAATGTCATACATCAATCATGTGAGTGCATGTCTGCCTTTGGATAAGCTGGTGCCTGCAGACCAGTATACTCCTCACAGTGCTCTGTTATCCTAGTGTGCTGCTTTCCCTCCTCAGTCTCCCCCCACAAGAAGCCTTTGGGATTTTCAGCCTCCATTTGAAGGAGTCAACAGATATGGCTGTCTGAGATCTGGCCACTAGGGGGTAGGAATGAGTAGAGTTCATCACGCATTTGCTGAGGCAAGGCTGGAGTAAGACACACCACAAGCCTCTGGTTGTCAAAATGATCTATGGCCACCCCCTAACCGAATCTCTCCTCAGACACACAGAAATACCTCCACAGCCACAGTAGACATCCACTACACCTACCATGCCAGTAATACACTAGGAGTGTTTGTATTATCAGTAAACATCCCAATGTTGTGCATAATCCTTCATACAGTAGGTTATGGTGGGAAGCTATTTTGTAGAAAGACCTAAGCACTGCATTTGCCATACTTCTGTCTCCTCTTGTTCCCTCACAGAAGTTTGCACTCCTCTGCAAAACATTTGCAAGCCATCATATGAAAAGAAAATGATCCTACTGTATATACTGTAGGTCATTTGCTGTTCCTTTTCACCTCGTCCTTGGGTTATTGTGAGAAGTCTACCATTGTCAGTCTGGTGGGTCTGTCAATAGCTACACTACTATTGTATGATAGATCACGATCAAAGATCAAAAGGCTTCTCTGAATAAATGTAGAACATTGTATTGAAATGAAGGTTGATTCAAATCCATACCTTGGGATTTCTATTGACACAATACTTCAGAAACTCAGTCTCTCTATGCAGATGCCATGGAGTTCAGTTAGAGCTTCCAGTCAATGTCAACTTTATACTGTACGTGCAGCTAATGAGATAATATTTGAGTTCACGGGAGGAGCACTTTCTACAACAGTAAAGACAAAAACGATCTCACACATGTTCCTTCAGGCCAATTCATTCGTAACAGTTTCCTCTTCAACAAAGATTAAATGACCAAACAGACAACAGGTTTTACACCTGACATCCTGTTTGCGTATCGCAATGTGAGAAATAACTGTCTTTACTTAGAGAGCGCATCATATCAGTGGCTATCAGCTGATCAAGTGTTACTTGGGGGATTTCTGACTCACTGTTTAAGGTATCTTCATGGCCAGTTATACCATGTTGGTAATGTAGGGTTATCCAAACAATTTACTATCCATTCTCATAATTTCTAATGATATTGTGATATTATCTCGCACTATTCTGAACAAGACACAGCAATGTGCAGTCACAAAGTGTTCCTACCAGGAGCCCTATCTTACTCATCCGCACACCAAATGTCATCAACCTCACACCTCCTCAGTGTTTTTTGGCACTTCACACTTTAGCTTTTTACGTCTCTTACTCTTTACTACTGTACCCACTCACTCACACTTTAGTCTTGTTTAATTAGCAATTAATTCACATACCTTTTTAAATCACTGCTATTTAATGTATTCTTTAAAGTTGAGCTGGATCTTGAGCCTAAGACATTTCATTACTGATATATCCTTATTTATGAGCCCATGACAGTAAACCATGACCAAACAGACAACAGGTTTTACACCTGACATCCTGTTTGTGCATCATAATGTGAGTGCATCAGTGTCTATCAGCCTATTCATGTAGGCCTATAAAGTTGATCTGGCTCTTGAGCGTAAGACATTTCATTACTGATACATCCTTATTAATGAGCCCATGACAATAAACCTTGAGGACGAAGTTCAGTAACAGGCAAAGATTTAAGCGTGCCTGACGTGTCACATGCTTCACCATGTATTTATAGATTTTATATCCAAACGTTCAAATCTTGAGCCTTGACATTTTGTCAGTGTGTTTGACACGTCAGACTTAAGACTTTGCCCGATACGAGGGCCCTGGTTGTCCCCTGGTGCCCACTCACCCGTTCAGGCTGCTGAGGATGGAGGCCATGCCCATCAGCATGTTGGTGACAGAGAGCACGTTGGCAGCATTCTTGCGGGCAAACTCCTTGAGCTGGAGGCTGCCGGAGCTCTTTGACAGGAAGAGCTGTTTTGTGGGTGGGAAAAAACCTGAAGCCAGGAACGAAAGACACACTCATCAAACTCGCAGGTGTGTGTGTATGTTTGTGTGTGTGTGTGTCTGTGCATGTTTATGAGTGGATGTTTTTGCATCCATTAGTCTGTGTTTGTGATGACACTATGTGTAGAGATGCTATGTGCTATGTACCGTTCATTACACCATACCCTGAATGAATGAAATCAATGTCTGTGATGTTTGTTTCTCAAACAAGACACATGTTTAAACACACACAGTACTGCCAAGAAAACAAATTGTTGACGGTTTTCCACTGAATGGTACCTACTAAACTCGCCTCGACTCTACTCTTTTTTTTCTCCACTTGGCAAAACTCATACCTGGTTGACTACTAGAGCTCCCATTGTGCTAGCGCTATACAAATGAAATACTTACTTACTTTACTTACCTGGTACTACTTTGGTCTGACCTCCATCGAGGTTCCAAGCGAGCTGAGGCAACACCAAAAGGTGCCGCGCAAGTATTGCAGGTTACTGATTGGTCACTATTGTCATTGTTGTGTACTGCAGAAGTTCTGAACAAGCCCGGCATTTTGAATAACTCAGCCCCAGAGATCTTAGAGCAGAGCTAAATAGAGAAGGTCTAGAAATTATTTCCAACCAAGAGCAGTCATG
>NC_085000.1:16157727-16177727 GCF_963854185.1 Sardina pilchardus | reverse complement strand
TAAGCCCAGTCTATTGTTAGGCCTACAAGTAGTCTACTGGTCTGGTTCATGTTGTTTTAATGGTTTTTCAGTATTCCATTTGTGAATTAGAATAAAGTAGCCTAGGCCTAATAGTGACTGCTTGAAAGAATGATTAAATTAAAATAGTTTTTGAACCAACACATCTTAAAGACTTGATTTTTTTTTCACCGCACAAATGTCGGACAATCAGAGTTCCTGCACTTATTTTTTCCCACTTCAAGCACTGATCTACCTGTCTATCTATCTATCTATCTATCTATCATTTTGTCATTTGTTAACCTCTAAGAAGAGTGGGCTGATATAACCTTGTGACACCTGAACTTTGAGCCTCCTCTTAACTATTATACTGTATACAGATATAGGTATACTTTATTAATCCCCAAGGGGAAATTACAAAATGAACATTATAATCAAAGTCCATTACATTTTTAGTAGGCTAGTGGAATGTTATTTATTATGTACAGAAATGATTGTTTTTGAGCTATTTCTTGAAAATAATAAAAAAAAATACAAATGTGCCCTTGTGCATTGACACACATATAAAACTACATATCCATACAGTGCACTATGCTACCTCCTCTAACAGAAGATAGCATTATTGCCAATTCTATTCTGTCCTGTTTTAAATCTAAGATGAATACACGTTCATGAACTTCTTGTTATTTTGTGTAGTCAGTCAGAGAGTTGAGCTCTGATGACTGTTTAGAGCGTAAATAAATCTTGTTTACAGGGAAAGCGCTTTTGGTGATCCTGGCAGATCTCCCAGGATGCATCTGGGCTCTTACAGCTCTCTATGTGGAGTACACACACACACACACACACACTCCCTCTCTCTCTCTCTCTCTCTCTCTCATCAAGACAAGCACTCGGTGGGGTGTGCTTGATGTGAAGCTGGACCTGTCAGTTGCATGCCTGTTATGTGTTGCCTAGTTACTCTCCCACTTTGGCAAGTGCGTGAACTCAGCTGACCAAAGGGGAATTAGGAATTATGGGATGGCACACTCCTTTCACCAGCTGACAGCTAACCATAACCTCCTCCCCTCATAAACCTGGAAAACGTAGCTGGCAGGGTGAGTGTTTGCACACACACACACACACACACGCACACACACGCACACACACACACACACACACACACACACACACACACACACACACACACACACACACACACACACACACACACACACACACACACACACATATTAACTCCACCACAACATAGGCATTCTAAAGCCATAACTACAACTCATTCAGAGGCTAAGACACATAATGAGAAGCCAGATGTCATAAATTGTGGCACCAAACTCTACATGTAAGAGAAGCTTGGTATGCAAACAGGGACATACGTATTAGACTCGTTAGAAACACACAGTCTGTGCTCTCACACAATAAAAAAGGACACTAATCATTAAAGGCACGTACCAGAGGAGGAACTCAACAGGATCATGTTCTTTTTCCCTTGGAATCTGTTCACAGCACAGCAACTACACAGGACACACACCATAATCACTTTAGTTAAGAGGTAAAACAAAAATAAGTGCTCTGAATCAACATGACTAATTGTCTCTCAAGTGCTATAATAAATCGTGGTGGGGTCAACAACATTAACATGATCAATTGCTTCTCAAGTGCTACAGCAGTCATACAATCTTGTAATATCGTCAATTCACTCTACGGTGAATATTACTGTTACATTATCAAACGCGACAGAAGGTTGAGTAATGTTACAAAAGACACGGTAAGAAGAGCTACCTATTGTTGTCATTTGGGACGGAACTACATGATAATTAAGCTGCCAAACTAATCGAGAAATGGGTTCTACAGCACTTTCTTTCAAAATCCCACATGACAAGCTCTGCCGGCAGCAGGTAGCCTACTCTCATCAGGACCACTGAAGACCATCACCTCAAAGACTCAAAGACTCCTGACTACCTGCATTAGTAGGCTAATTGAACTTCAAAACTTAATCTGACTCTGATTAATTGCAAAAGAAATGCAATACAATCTGAATGGCAAATGGGCCTCCTGAAAATGGGCTACTTGTAGACGCAACAGTTACGGTTGTATAGTTTATGAAGACTTACCTGCACGGACCTGCG
The DNA here is from genome assembly GCF_963854185.1 of Sardina pilchardus. Classification (NCBI taxonomy): domain Eukaryota; kingdom Metazoa; phylum Chordata; class Actinopteri; order Clupeiformes; family Clupeidae; genus Sardina; species Sardina pilchardus. The sequence continues at coordinate 16,175,604 of NC_085000.1, read as the reverse complement.
CAGATGCAGCAGAAATGCAAGTAGATAATTTACACTTCTTGATGTGAGAGTAAATATGGTGATGTTTTGCCAATTCTGACTTTATATGAGTGTTAAGTGTTGATGTCAGTTGGTATTTTTGAAAACAGGTGTTTACATTAGGGACGGTTATAATATGCTGTCAAAAAAAAGTGCGCGCTAAAGTGCAGCGCGTCCTTTTTAAAGCCAAGGTTGGGTTCGCTGGAATATTCCATCGGAAATGACGTGGTGGTCTTTCTAGTTTTTTCTAAGGGCATTGCACTGTGCAGTTCACAGCAAGAGTCTATGTTATGAACTGCATACATAAACTGCCTGTTATTCCGCTTGAGAGAGAGAAATTGTGTGACATAGCGAGAGAGGGAACACTCTGCCAAGTAAAAATGCTCTGCAAGCGGTGAAATATATTAATTAGGCTACATGGACATTAACCAACAGACAGAGAAGCAGAACAACTTGCAGTACATGCACTTCATTAAACAGCTTCGCTGTGAACTTATAATAAACTGTCTGTTGTTCTGCGTAGGTTTCCAATTAAAGAGATATACGCGTGCGCAGAATAAATCTGGCAGGTGCTATGGATCGGGCAGTGAGAATGAGGGAGGGACATCGTTCCGAGAGTCACGTGGGTCCCCGTTATCAGCGCACAAGGTAAGCCACCCATATTTCCAGTTGTGGATATAGAAGGCACTTGATTTAATCCTCACAGAAGGTCTGTAAAGAATCAGTTTCAACAGGTACATTTTGGTTATGAGACATGAAAATATGTATTTTATTCTATATTACTCACAGGCGGTGGCCTCGAAAAGTTGTTACTTTTAGAATTTAAGTAGACTAATGTCCCGACGTTTGTTTCCGTGTCTTCGCCGTTTTGAGGAATGATACTTTTTACATCCTTAACGTTACCGCTCTGAGTCATTGGCGAACAGTTCTTGAGTTTCTCACCGTATGACTTTAAATAGAAGCGTAATTCTGTCAACGAATAAACTTTATAGGATTACCTTGGGAGCGCTATCCTACAGTGCTTGCCAGTGAGTTATATGCATAAAGCCCTTTTTTAAAAAAGAAAAAATAAAGCAAATTTTGTCCTACCTGAATTAAAAAAAAATCTGAACGAAACCCATCAATGTACAATGATTTCTGAATAAAAACAACGGTTAGATGCATACGTATATTAAAGTATTTATTTTTCATTCATAGTAGACACAAACACAGCAGTGAATAGAGGAGGTCATTTTGATTCCAAGCAATCAACCCAAAGCAGGTGCTGGTGCATATCCTCCTCCTCCTCACTTTTGTTCTTAGAAGTCAGAAGTCACCCTGACTCAGCCGTGAGAGTTGTCAGACTTTGTAGCCTGTGCCTGCCAGTTTAAAGTGCTCTGTTAGTTCTTTGCTGAAGGGAGACTTCTCCCCCTTGAGATCGGAGGCTGCCATATGATGTTTTGCTAGAAACGCCGTACGATGTGTTCACAGAGAACACGCACACCAAAATCAACTGGCACCAGAATATGCTGTGTGCACGCAAGGGCTTCAGGAGCAGAAGTCCAGTGGGCAGGTGAAGCGCACCTTGTAGTCCTGGCACCTCCTGCCCCCCTGCTCCGCATTCACACAGGCAAAGCCATGGGTCGCATCATACCTGTGAAACGGAGGCAAAGATAGAGAGAGAGAGAGAGAGAGAGAGAGAGAGGGGGGGGGGAGGAGAGAAAGAGAGAGAGGAGAGAGAGAAGAAAGAATCAACACTGAACTGTAAGTGTCATTTTTCTGCACGGATCACTGAAGGATTTGATGCTACTGCCAGCTCCTGCATATAGCACACACCACAGATTACTATGCAGGTCACTGCACACACAACATTACACACACTACACTACATATGCCAGAGGGCACGATCACATCACCATCTCCCACATACACACACCCTCACCTCCTACGCCACATATGCTGTTACGTGCACACAGCCACATACAGTATTCCATTAACATTTCAACAGGCGACAACATGGCGCGGCCTGTGCGGAGCCTTACACTTGGAACGTGCACACAGCCACATATGCCATTAACATTTCAACAGCCGACAACATGGCGCGGGGCCTGTGCGGAGCCTTACACTTGGAACGTGTCGTGGGTCTGGAGGGCGGGGACGCCGCCGGTGGTCATGGCTTCGATAGCCACCGGTTGGCTGCACACGGCCTCGGGGAAACGGACTCGCAGCTGCTGGAGGGTCTCGTAGTCCCCGCGGCCCGTCGGGTCATCCAGGTCAAACCACCGCGTTCGACAACCTGCCACACACAGTGTGTAACGTAGGGCTCGTCATCGACGGGTAGACAAGTATTCAGAGCAACACTGTTCCTCTGTAACTGACTGTTGGTTGATGTGTTTTTTTTGAGGGGTGAAGGCTGTAGAGCACTGGTGGTGTTGTGTCAGCAGACATACTGTACCTTGACAGAAATCTGAGGGGCAGGTGAGCATCACCTGGTAGTCATCGCACGTCCCCTTCTTTTGCTCTGAGTTGATACACACAAACCCAAATGTGACGTCATAGCTGAGTGAAAAAAGAAACAATGTTCACGTACAGTAAGTCACATAGTAGCCTTCTGTAGTTGTAGTAGGCTTGTGCAAAATTTGTTGTCATAAAAGAACAACATTTTCCAGCTGCCAAAAGCCCTAGTAGTTATGGTACCTCTGGCCAAATCTGTGTGCTGGCAATGGACATCACCTGAGACTCAGAGGGCTACATTACTGTTCTTAAAGGGATGATATCACCTGAGACTCAGAGGGCCACATTACTATTCTAGAGGGATGATATCAGTATTGCCTGCACAAGCACTCCGGCATGCCAGTGGTCACATGTTCTTGTAACCTTGGTGAATGGAACGATAAATCAATCACTTCATCAGCCAAGTAGTGTCTTGCTCTCTGAATAAATGTACTTCAATTAGGCCTAATCAAAGCTATACAAATATGTTATTTTTGTCAAAGATAATGAACGTTTGTGCGTGCGCAACAATTGCTGCTGGCTGCAGCCCTTCCAGTCCCTTGAGATCTTGTTATAGAGTTTGATGCTGTTTCTCTCTTAATTTACCAACTTAGCACCTGCAGTCTTTGTATTGGTCTCAGCCTGTGGGCTGATCTAAATGACTCAAGCTCCCCTTCTTTTTTTAGTTGTTGTTAGTAGTTTTTTTTCTATAGGGATTTTGAGCCAGGCTCAGTTGGGAAAAAAAACTTGCTGTTATGTAACCACTGTGTTTAAATGTTTAAAAAAAAAAACAAAAAAAAAAAACAATTGTGACTGACCAGAGCACATCAACACACAATCAATTACAGCTACATTCTACCACTGTAAGGACACACCGGGACCACTGCAAGGATCATTGTTTACTTGAGTGAATGAATGGATGCTAAGCCGATGCTTGTGCTCTCTGGCAGAGAAAAAGAGAGAGAGAGAGATAGAGAGAGAGAGAGAGAGAGAGAGAGAGAGAGAGAGAGAGAGAGAGAGAGAGAGAGAGAGAGAGAGAGAAGGAGGCTCACGAGAGGAAGGTGTCTCCGGTGTGCTTTGCCGAGATGCCGTAGAGCGTCTGTGCCTCCAGGCTGATGGGGTTGCTGCACACCTGGCCCGGGAACATCTGCAGCAGCTTGGGGAGCGACTCAACGTCGCCCTCATCTGACGGGTCATCGCTGCTCAGCCAGCGCGTCCGACACTCCTCTGACACTACGCCGGAGACACACACACACACACACACACACGTGGAGACACACACACACACACACACACACAGATGAGAACATACAGCGCACCAATGGGAGCAAGGCAGGTACATTTAAACACTTAAAGAGGAACTATGCAGGATTGGCGATTTCATCTCTGGTTTCGGTTTCGTTTGTCGTTTTCGCTCGTTTTATGCTTGCATTTTCTCTGCAGAGCTTCCCCGACAGCTTTAGCGTGCATATTTATACATGTGTAGGCTATATTTAAATATATAAATTGCAAGCGTGGTTCTTCGTCTCAGACTTCCAGATGTAAACAATGAGCGATCGTCTCCTGCGGAAAGTTGCATACTGTAGGGTCTCTTTAACGACGAGAGCACAATGTGTATATTCATCCATAAACTAGAGGCTGAACAGAGATAAATATATGAAATTAGAGATAAATATATGAAATTCATATGAAATAAATATAACTTAAAAAAATATGTAAGTCTTCTAGAATCAAAGCATAGGTGTGTTTGTGTATGTGCTGACCCTCACCTGAGCAGAAGTCATTCGGACAGGTGAAGCGTACTCTGTAATCCTTGCAGGTGCCACTCCCTTGGTCCGCATTGACACATGCAAACCCATAGGTGGCGTCATAGCTGCAGAAGAGAGTGAGAAGCCAGTGTCAGACATCCTACATACATGCAGCTCTGACTCCAAGCAGTTGGACAAGAGAGAGTCAAACCCCAGGTGGACACTCACACCAGGAAGACATCTCCGGTCTCTGCAGCTGATTGGTTGGACAGGGTCTGGGCCTCGATGGCGATTGGCTGTGGGCAGATCTCCCTGGGGTACGTGGAGCGGAGCATGCTCAGAATCTCAAAGTCTCCGTTACCCGTTGGGTCATCTGAGTCGAACCAGCGTGTCCTGCAACCTGGAATAAATCAGAGGTTACTGTAGCATGCAAATAGAAGTATACACATACACACAAACACACACACACACACACACAGTTCACACACATGAACACGAACACACATACAAAAGTCTGTTGTTCATGTCAACTCCTGACGTCAGATCTTACCACTACAGAATGATCCAGTGCAGGTGAACATGACTTTGTAGTCCTCACACGGCCCTTTCGTCTGCTCTTCGTTGAGACACACCACACCTTCAGAAACATCTAACCTGCACACACACACACACACACACACACACACACACACACGGCCATGAGTCCACGCATCCAGTGGCACAGAGCATGAGTTTTATATTCTAAAGCCCTGTTCATACAGTATTAAGGGCAATTTGCTCATTGCCCGTTGCTTGTCACCTCAAGAGTTTAAATTATTCTAACATTGTCTTGTGACATTTTCGCATGGCTTATGGTTATTTAGCCTGAGTCAAATTAACATCGCATGCTCTCTCTCTCTCTCTCCCTCTCTCTCTCTCTCTCTCTCTCTCTCTCTCTCACACACTCTTGTTGCCAGTTGCTTGCGGTCGCATACTTGTGAAAGGTGTTTTTGGTGTGTTGGGCGCGGATGCCGGCGGTGGTCTGGACCTCCATGTGGGTGGGCGTCGGGCAGATGGACGCCCCGAGGCTCCTCCTCAGATCCCGCACCAGCTCTGAGTCGCCCTGCGCCGACACGTCCCCCTCATCAAACCAGCCCGTCTGACAGGCTATAGGGGACAGAGAGGGGTAAGGGAGAGAAAAGAGGAGAGGAGAGGAGAGGAGAGGAGAGGAGAGGAGAGGAGAGGAGAGGAAACAGGAGAGGAGAGGAGAGGAGAGGTTCAATTGCATTTTTTTGACTCATTTCTTGACCCATGAACTCATGGCGTGCCTCATACGATTCTCTAACACAATACAAACATTCATAAATATATTCAGAGGAGATGAGAGTAAGGAAGGGGAGAGGAGAGAGGAGAAGAGGGGAGAGGAAAGGAGAGTAAAGGAGAGGAGAGTAAGAGATAAGGTGGGGAAAGAGGGGAGTAGATAGTGAGGTTTGGGCAGGAGAGGAGAAGAGGGGGGAGGATAGTAAGGGAGATAAGGTGGGGAAAGAGGGAGTTGATAGTGAGGTATAGGCAGGAGAGGAGAGGAGAAGAAAAGAGAGGAGAGTAAGAGATAAGGTGGGGAAAGAGGGGAGTAGATAGTGAGGTATGGGCAGGACAGGATGGGTGTGAGGAAGAGAGGATAGCAGTGATGAGAGGAGGAGAGACGTGAGTGAAGTATGATATGAGATGATGTGAGCTATCTTGTATGGAGTGACGCTCCGTGTCATTCCACTAGTAATATTGAAGTGATGAAATGTTGAAATGAGTGTTGGTATGCCAGAGTTGTATTGCAATGAAGAACTCACTTTCCTCAGCTGAAGCCATAGGAAATATTTCTGGAAAAAAAAAGACAATCTGTTTTAGCTCATCCCATGAAATAGAAAATAGCATTCAATGTTTCCCTCATATGACCATATACAGTAAAATATAAACGTACATTTCTTAACAGCAACAACAACAACAACAATATACTATTACTACTCAAAGGGTTTTCCATAGAACTACTACTAAGAATAATTGTTGTTATGATAATAGTAATAGCGACAACAACAACGATTGTAATAAGTTAGATATTAACATGTATTATGAACAATTATTTTGAAATAGAAAAACTCACTAAGAAACACAGCAGCCCACACTGCAAATACCTAGAAATGGGATATGAATAGAGAGTGACATGAATACAAGAGAAAACTCTTTAACTGTATGCAAAGCCATATCCAGAGCAACCAAGTCATTTTTACAAGGGAACTGTACTCACAAAATATACTGCTTGAGATGTCATGTTTGGACAGGTCTTCCTGATGGGGAATAACGTCATCCACTGGTGTTACATCTCTAAAATCAGTTTCATTCCATGCATGTTTAATGGCAAACCCCTCTAAGACTAGTATTCCTTTTTTTTTTTAAAATTAATCTATTAATACTTCAAACTACACATTATTTGTTACTGTTAAAGTTTTGTCATTATTAGTAATATTATTATTAGTGTTAGTACATTACTGTTATTAGTATTATGTGTTAGCGAGTACTGTTATTATTAAATCTGCTAACTATTGTCTATTAAATCTGCCTATAGTATTACTATTTATTGATATGATACTCACCAATGAAAGAGAGTACAGTACTTCCTTGCTGTGGTTCCAAGAGACTAGAGAAGGGAAGGTGAGGTCCTCTAATAGACGTAACTCTTAGGCAGGTAAAGAACATGATTGTTAAATGCATGCACTAGCCATTGGCCAATCGTTGCATTCTCCTCTTTGATGGACAGGGGCTCTCATCCACGCTTCCTACCTCCCTCCCAGTCTCTTCTCAGGAGGGTCAGGTGTCGTACCTGGCCTCTCTCGCCCTCCACACACACACACACACACACACACACACACACACACACACACACACACACACACACACACACACACACACACACACACACACACACACACACACACACACACACACACACACACACACACACACACTCCAGGGCAGACAACCAGACAAAGGAGAAGTTCTAACTGGGCCTTGCATTTTGCTGTAAACTAGTTTGTCTTTTTACGCACCCAAAGACTTTATGAAATTCAGAGTTCGAGCGCATTTGCCTTTCTGATCTAACTGGGCCTTGAGCAGCTTGTTTTTTCCATAGACAGTAAAAGAAAGGTTTTTTTCTGCTGTTCAGAGTAGCCTACAACAGAAAAAGTCTCATAAAATTGCATAAAATCGTATTTTTTATGGAGGCCTGGACTTTGCCCTTGATTATATCATGTGGCTCATTACTCTGTTCGAGTCAAGCAACTTTTTTTGCCCTCACTAAAGCAAAGCAGATAGTGACACGGTTGTGAAAACAGGCACTAGCAAACTTTTTGGACAAAAAGAGCGGTCGACCCCAGAAACAATATGTGACGTAAGATTTAACAAGTGACTATATCCAGAGGGAGCATGGGGTGGATATATTTTGCTCTTTTTTCACTGGTCAGTGTCCATTCAGCAGCCACCCAACTCGTATTAGACCGTTGCTGTGAGCTGCCCAATAGCAAGCACCCCAATTACTTCAGTTCTTCACGCCTCACTGGATTTGTCATGTGAATCACCATCTGAGCCGTCGTGATGCACTACCTCCTCACGGTAGCGCACTGCCCGCTCCACTGCCCGCTCCACTGGCCTCCTGATGTCCGCTCTCGCCCCGATGTGTCACTCGCTTCGTCCTGGCTGTCACCCCCATCACCTGCTCGCTTCTCATCACCATCACCTGTCTCGCCCTGGAACCCCCCTCACGTTTGTCACCTCCTTATAGCCATGTCTGTCACCTCATCATCCAACACTGCCACCTCCATCATCATCGGCCTGGCTTGTCATCGTCGCCTCTAACCCCTCACTTCACTTTAATCACCTCCTGGCGGCCATGTTTGTTACCTAATCACCGGACACAGTCATCTCCCAGCCTGCACAGGCTTTACTGCCACCTCGTTGTCTTGTCATTAATGACTAAATAGCTGTCTCTCCGCTGAGAACTAACTTCTGTTTTCTTTATTTCTTCTTTAGCAAAGGCTAATCCAATTGCATGTTCCATCTGTGGTTCCATCTTCTCCCAGTTGCCACCTGAAAAGCCTTGTTGTGATGGAATCGACCACAGGCCAGTGAAAATATAATCTGTACGAGAGCGAAACCACCACACAAGCACAGGCACACGGCGAAATCTTCTCAACGAGCTTACTGTAAACCCACACTGTGCAAAAATCTGCGGGGAGTCAGGTGATCATCTTAAAGTCCACACATGTGCTTTTGGTGAGGTTACTGTATCTCTATGAGGCGCTTCTTACAGTATTCCATTGCAGTAGACATTTCAGATACTCCCAGGCCACAGGGAAGCCCCATTCTACACTCGAGTGGAGAAGCTGGACACCAGCCCAGAGGGGGGATATGCGAGTCGGGATTATGCCGTACATTCGCTACGTCTGGGAATCCTATGACAGATGATAGCAATGGCCCAGGGTCAGGAGGACAACATGATGCATGTAGACGTATCTGCACAGTGTGTCCTATTTAATTGTTTCCTGCTTGGTCAGGAGCAACAACAACAGCTCATCTTTAGTATGGCCCCCTCAACACAATGCACCTGTCACACACACACACACACGCACGCACGCACGCACACGCACACGCACACGCACACGCACACACACATACACACCCCCCCACACACACACACACCCACACACACACACACACACACACACACACACACACTAACAAACAAACACACTGACAGCTGCCTAAGGGGAGAGGCTGGTGCAGTGAAAATAGCATGCAGGATCGTTTAAAATGGTGACCTGGGGGTTTAAGGTGCGTCTCAGGTCGCCGGCCGTCAGCAGCACAACAAAGGTCAACTGCCACACACTGGGACAATGGGGGGGTGGAGTGACAACCAGTGCTCACTTGATAGGCCACTTGCGGCTACAGTGCACACAGAGAGACACACAGACACACACACACAGAGACACACACACACACGCACACACGCACGCACGCACGCACACACACACACACACACACACACACACACACACACACACACACACTCACACACACACACACACAGGGAGACATTGGGGAAATAACACACACACAAACAGACAAGTAAACAAAATGCACATGCACAGTTGAAAAATCTTAGCCCCTACTACTTACAGTAGACAAATACATACACACAAATACATACTCACATACACAGTCACTTTACTCCTCTTGCAGCTGTAAATACGTCAACAAATGAAACATTCTAAACGATCTTGTTATTCCTGTTGCATTCCAGTAGAAAATGACCATGGTGTATTTGATGTCAGAACATTTTAACAGATCAATATGTAACTTTGGCATCAGGATCGATTCTAAGGCCTGCAGGTTTGTTTGAGGAGGTGAGTGTGTTGAGAGGCTGCTTGTTTCTCAGATAGCATATGCTCTGAGACTCACATACATCTAGCTATACAAATAAAGCAGTGTTATTTATTATTATTATTATTATTATTATTATTGTTGTTGTTATTGAGTTAAATGAAATGCAGTGTATGTGTGGGTACATTGAGTGCTCAGGTACTATATACAGTGTTAAACCCAATACATTTCCAGCTATAGACAGACAGCTATAGGCTGAGAATATAACAGCCATGGACCTCTCCTCCTATTCCAGGTGCTGTTTGCAGCAGAGTTAAGAATAATTGTGTAACAGTGCATAACAGGTCTGCCTGTTAGACAGATAGAGAACGGAGTGGATGAGTTCCTCTCCAATGCTGGTCATGGGGACGCTAGTCTGACCCACTTCTCTGTGCCAGTGTGCTAGGCCTGTGAGATGTATTGCAGGGTGACACGTTAGCACACAGACTTCCCTCAGACCCAGAGTCAGTGTAAGCATAGATGAGAAACGCACAGCACACTGATCTAACTCAGAGATCCATCCGTCTGAGGTGAATGTGTCCTCCAGGCTTAGGGCTCAGTGTGCTACGCAAGTACTGTATGTCTGATACAGTAGGTAATTAGGTCCTGTTCCATTAGTCATTTATAAACAAGCAGTAGTGATTTAAAGTCAGTTCTGTGACTTAATGGAAGCCAGTGCAGGGCATGTGTGTTCTCATGCAAGTCTGGCTTTGAACATGCCCCTCTATTCTGATACACCTCGTGGTTTAGCCTATCCTCACTATAGTCGTATGGAACATTCAGGTATCAGTGTTTTTTTACATACAGTATAGTACATGTAGTCTGACATGCTTACAGTAGATCTGTACACAAACATACTGTATGTGAGGTGCTGTTTAGATGGGACAAGTTCATTTAAGTAGCATGAGGAAAATGCTCGCTTTTGAGATGGTATAATATTTTGAATAGTGTGTTTAATTTTGCAAGAGGTATGAGGCATTTGCATTTTTGTCAGCAATAGTTGGCGTAAAGTTTTTTTGGGGGAAAAAAGAGACAAGAGCTTTGAAAATGTGTGGAGGCAGTGTGAGGAAATTAAGGCCACAAGTGACTGTGGATGGTCGCGTACTGTAAGGCTGTCCACGCTCCAGGAGGATTTTGACTAAAAATGTAACAAGCTTTCATCTCTTTACAGCTCAATTCATTTGCATTATTTAGAGCTAAATCTTGGCCAGCCACAGCCGTTAGGGGCTTTTCCTAAACAGTGGGATGGGCATTGGCTACTGACTGGCAGTGCTTTTGTCCTTCAGGCCATTCATTAATGATTCCGAAGGCCTAAATGAACAGGCACTTTTTAAAACATTTAAGCGCGGCGAGGCACTTGAAAGCTATTCAAAATCTAAACGTTTTTTAAAAAGCTGTCCAATTTGCATGTGTTAATCAAATTAGCATTTTATATTATTTACATTTGAACATAATCATCATCAAACACAGTGTGTTATGATATTGACGATGCACATTTTATCAGCATTTTTTATGCTAAATGTCATCTGTGGGAACATGCCAACATTATGAGAAATGAGCTTATTCGCTGTCTTCCCCGAGGGAGAGATAAGTTAGATGGATAGTTCAAGTTCAAGTTCAAGTTCAAGTGTTTTTATTTGTCACATACATTTTACATGTAGTGAAATGTAAAAAGGGACCATTGCTCTGCATAGAAGTAAAAGAAAGAAAGTATACATAGTAAATAGGCTAGTTGGTTCTGACCACCTCAATGATATGCTAAGCTTGGTCAATGGTGGGTGCGTCAGGCTGCACAGGAGGGGTATGCACTATCTTATTTAACTCTGAGGGAGACGGAGAATAAGCTCATTTCCCAAAATGTGTGTGTGTGTGTGTATGTGTGTGTGTGTGTGTGTGTGTTCCTTACATGTATATGTAACGGACACACTTTAATGTGTCTTCCTTGTGATTCTTAGTCTTCTCTTCACATAATGTTACAGTCAATTAATGTTTAATACTAGAAAATAACTCTTAGGGTGACATTGTAAATGTGTTGACTTTTTTTATTATCATATGAAAACACAAATGGTGAACTAATGATAAGGGTCCGTGAGACTAATCTGTCTGAGTGCCATCCTGCTCTGGCAGGCCTGATGAATGGATGCATCCTCTATTATGTCCTCCAAAACATGATCTTTGCTACCCTTCATCAATGGCCTGAACTCAAATCCTGTTACATAACTGCGCTCCTATGCGCCTTGCAATTCAAGCCCTCACCCCTCCCCAAGGATGGGATCACGTTTGGTCCCAACGTGACTCGCTGTCAGCGAGATGGATGGGAGATCAGCCCAGGGAACGTTATTTATTTAGAATGTCAGACCATGTCTCCGGTCTCTCTTGCTTAACATGTGTGTGTGTGTGAGCCCATGAGGAAAACAGCTGTCTTACTCCTGTGAATACAGATATGTATGTCTCCCTGGCAACTGTCCAGATGCTTGTGGAAAACTGTAGGAACACAGAAGAACTGTAAGAACAAGCCTTGGGTGTGTGAAGGAACCGTTCTGCCCTAATATGTCACCATGGCTTTCAAGTGAACACACATCCATGTAGCTTTTGCCTCGGACGCGGCATTAGAGTAATATCTGAGAGAGTATTAGGCTGGTGTAATGGCCGCACTGTACTGGAGGTAGTTCTCTGTAGAAAGGTGTGGGGAGGATACCAGGAAATACATTTAGCTGACAAAGAAAAAGAAAAAGCAGGAGATTCTAGGAAGACAATAGCCATAAATAGAGAGGGTGCGTTGTACCCTTGACAGATGATTATTGCAAGTGTTCTTTCTTGGTATCAGGAATCGCAGTCTTTGATAACAGCAGGGTTCCGGGAGGCTCTTCCACAAAGATGTGACATTGTTAAAAATGACTTTGTTATTTCACAATGTCAGTGAGTCGACGCAGGTGTCAAACACAACATAATTAGGATACAAGTGATTATTTTCAAAAAATGTGAATTACGAGTCATGATTGATAAGACTGATGATTTACACAACCCCCTATTTTTCTTTTTTTTTACCAGCCCCTCTTTATCCCATCAGCAGAAGACTGAGCTGGATTATGGGAAAGCCTGTTCATCAACACAGCGTTAAGAGTTCGGCGTGCGGTGCTGTGGGATTAGTGCTTAAGATTGAGGGTTATTTTGGGTTAAATATTTAAAGATTCATGGCTGAGGTGCTGGATTGGGGAGGATTAGGGTATTAAGACTCAGTTAATGTCTCCACAAACCTAATATTTCCTTTCCACTCCAGATATGCCTCACTCCAGCTCTACATATGCAATGCATATGTCTTTTGTACTGTTTTGTACAATCCAAGATGTCACTGCATAATCCCTAATTTTGATATTTTAGTCTGAAATCAGATGTCAGGTGATGTCTCTGCTGTAGGCTGGAGGACTTGATGCCAGAGTCCCAGTGGAGTTGACTGCTGGGATGCTCTGTGGACTGCTCAACAGACAGGTGAAACACCATCCGTAGCCTTCAGCCATCGCCATTGTTGTCAGGGACGCCTGCTTTTCCAGCAGTTTGCAAATGTCAAAGCTGAAGATCCAATACCTGATCCGTCGCTGTTACGCAGAAAGGTCAGATTCTTCTATTCAGGGACGTTTCTGTGAAATGGTGGCTGAATGCCCTCCGTTTCCCCAGAGTCAGCTTGATATACACCCACACACACAGACACACACACAGATGCACAGACACACACACACACACACACACACACACTCACACACACACAAATGCCCACATTCCCACACAATGCAGTGAAATGAAAAACTCATATTGACACAGAAATTTCACAGTGTTTCAGATTCCTAGCTGTGGTTGGCTTTGGCAAATGGCCTTTTATTGTACATTTGTGACTATTGGTACTTACAAAAACCGTATGAGTGACACGCCTACTGAAGTTGTTAGCACAAAGAGACAAAAATAAAGCATTTATTTCGTAGGGTTTGCTGTCAGACTGTAGCACCATGGTTTCTCTGGAACACCCCACACACTAAGGCTACCACACAAGGAAGGCAAAAGGATTTCAGCTCCATAATGTATAAAAAATGACAGTAGCAGAATAAAAGCTGTTTTCTCCCAAGAAAAAAAAAAACAACAGATTTCTGTGTGTTTTCATACAAGTTCACCTCCTCAGCTGTGTGGCCATGCTTTTTTGGCTCTGCCATCTCTTCTTTTTCCATTCTCTCACTCTCTCCAACCTTCTCTCTCTCTCTTCCTTTCTCTCTCTCTCCTCATCCCCCTCTCTCTTTGTTCTTTGTTTAAGTGACCCCCCCCCCCACCCCCCCACCCCTCCCGGTCCCTCCCGTGACCCTCCCTCACACGTTAAGTCTAAGAGCCTGCTCTTCTATCTCAGCTCTGGAATTAAGGACAGAAGTAAAGAAAGGAAGGAAGAAGAAAAGAAAAGGCTGCATCATTTTCAAGTAAAAACAGATTAGCCTGCGAGCTCAGACCCACACACACACACACACACACATACACACACACACACACTCACACACACACCTTACGCAGCAACACACATACATCAAAATGCACACAACACCGTATACACACACACACAGACCCCATTCTCACAAGCAAATATTAGCACCCAGAATCACTTCCAGGCTAACAGAGGAGCAGTTTATGGTTAGTTAGCATTTCCCCCCACATATAATATATATTTCTATATGAATATAAATTAAAAAAAAATCAGTGCTGTAACAACGTTTCTGACTCCATAGGATCTGACCCATGTAGAAGGCCCATCACACTCATCCATGGTTTCTTTTCTCTCTCTTCTCTCTCTCCCTCCCTCCCTCTCTCTCTCTCTCTCTCTTTCACACGCACTCTCTCTCTCTCTCATGGCTGAGTAAGCTGTCCTTGTGTGATGTCTTCCACTGAGAATACAACACTGAGGAAGTGAAGACTTGTTAATATTATCATCTCATATCTCATATTTCATCTCTTCTGTTGGTTGACTGCAAGCGCGGAGAGTCAGAGCTCCTTGAGTGTCGTACTGTGTGTGTTTGTGTGTGTGTGTGTGTGTGCGTGTGTGTGAGTGAATGAGAGTGTGTGTGCGTGTGTCTGTGCTTCCTGACTTGCTTTCCTTTGGTAGCAGCAAAGCACTTTGTGTTTTTTTTTTCATGGAACAGCATGATTGTCAGTGTGTGAGATCTTTGGATGTTAATGAGTGTTCTGTGTGTGTTTGTGTGTGTGTACTGTACGTGTGTCTGTGTGTGAATGTGATTATTTGTGTTAGTGAGTGTGTGTTTGTATGCGTGTGTGTGTGTGTGTGTGGGTATGTTAGTGTGGGAGGAGTGTGTGTGTTGTCAGATATGAAAGTGTGTGTACGCGCGTGTGTGCGTGCTCGTGTGTGTGTGTGTGTGTGTGTGTGTGTGTGTGTGATTGTTCGGAAGTCTCTGTGAGAGTGGGAGTTTATGAGACGCAGCGCTCCACGTTGACTCCATCCTCGGCGTGCACCCGCAGGTCGATGGGTGTGTGTTTGTGCTCCCCCGGCCGCGCGTTCATCAGAGACAGGTTCCGCACACACCCCGTCACCCCGGAGGAGAACTTGCCCCCCGTCAGGGCTATCATGTCAGGGGCTCCACCTGCGCGCACACACACACACACACACACACACACACACACACACACACACACACACACACACACACAGACAGAGATTTGTTTGATATTAATAATAGTCACTAGGATAGGAGTTGAAACAATCTCTCTCTTTCTCTCTCTCTCTCTCACACACACACACACACACACACACACTTTGTCTTCCAAGTAATCCAAACACACACTGAAAGACCACACACACCGCAGCACACAGTGGACTTACCGAGGTATATGTTTCCTTTAGTGTTGACCATGATGCTCTTGCCTTGAGACTGACCCCTTGCCATGGATCGTCCATCTATCTGAATATAACCCTGCTTCCCCGTCCTACAGAGACACAATAGAAGGATTTAAAATACAAAACTATGAGAGAGAGAGAGAGAACGAGAGACATTGTGAAAGAGAGAGAGAGAGAGAGGCAGGTGTTTTGTGCATATGCTTTGCAAATACTGTATAATGTAGTTTCTTTCCTAATCTGTTTTTTTGCTCCAGTCTGGTGCTGAAGACTTTTTAAAGCCAGTAACTTGAACATGTTCAACAACAGAACAACACAACAACAGAATGTAGTGACTGCATCCTACTCAACAGCCCAGTGAATTTCCAGTGTGGGTTGCAAGATTATTTTTTTATCGGAAGCTGCTTAAGTCTCTGAACAATGTCCCTTCCTTAGCTGATGTGGAGAGTCCCGCTGAGATACAGCACAGAATGCGCTGACGCTAAGCACCTTTCTAGACCTTATTAACAGCTAAATATTGTCTGCCTGACACATGGATTTGGGAAATACCTTAGCGTGAATATGGGATGATCAGGTTGCAACACAACAGATTTCAGTCTAACAAAATAGAATGTTTTTTTTTTTAGCTCATTCAGAGGACCCTTAAACACTAGTTAACAATGATCTTAAGACCAGTTTTAAGGCCAAGTTGATCATCTCAGGATGAACTGTAAGATGTATCCTGCACTGTTTTGTTGTATCCATGTTTTGTTTAGACCTTATGGCTGTATGGCATATTGAACTGCATAGCAGTAGATGGCACACACTGGCTCTATATGAGACACAGATATTAAATAGATGAAGACCCCCCCCCCCACCCCCCTTCATCAGATATTGTATAGGCCGAGACGTCTTTGTCTATTAGGTGCTGTGTCCACCAAACGCGTTTTTTGCGCCGACGGCGACAATTTTCAAAGTCTATGTAAAGTCTATGTAGCTCGGCGCTCACAGCGCTGAGCGCCCTCTGCGGAAAAAAACGGTCGGCGCCGACCTTTTTTGTCGCAGCGCTCAGAGCGCTCAAAGTTGAAATCTGTTCAACTTTTAGAACAGCGCCGGGCTCGTCAATGGCACTTCTCGTTATAAACCATCTCTGGTTTTGGTAACTTAGCAACAATAAACACTTATCGAAGCGCCGAGAGGAGGAGGTTTTAGGCGCTCTGGCTGTAAAAAACGCATTTGGTGGACACAGCACCTTAAACCTCTCATATTCATGGGTTTCATCAGGTCCCTTTCTGCAGGTGTATTAATCAAGCACCATGCAGACTGCATTGATAATTAAGGTGCTTGATTTTATACACCTGTGGAAAGGGACCTGATGAAACCCATGAATAGAATGTGTGCCACCATTCAACTTTTCACCAGTGGCCAGCACTTCAGAAGAGACCATTTGGTGTGTGTTACATACTGTATTCTTTTCATAGTGTGTGTGTGTGTGTGTGTATGTGTGTGTGTGTGTGTGTGTGTGTGTGTGTATGTGTGTGTGTGTGTGTAACGTTACCTGACTGCAGTGATTTTGTGCCAGTGGCCATCGTTGATGGGATCTCTGGACATGATCTCTGCCTCTCCACTGCCCAGCTGGTAGCTGAGGGACACACACACATGTGTTCAAATGTGTTCAAGTACACCAAACACAAGCACTCACAGAAACAACTCTCAAACATTATTTCCCCCTTAAAAGTAGATAGATAGATAGATAGATACAGTAGATAGATAGATAGATAGATAGATAGATAGATAGATACAGTAGAGAGATACTTTTTTGATCTCCAAGGAGAAATTCAAGGAGTAGTAAATCACAATTTCAGTGTTCTTGACGACCCCAGTGGACGAAGTCAACACAGCTAACAGTAGTTCACCAACCTGAAGACAACGCGACCGTTTTGTAATCCGAGGCTGATGAAGTCCTTGCCCTTCCCTTCATCCCCAAGCTCCTGAAAATGTCATTAAAAAAAAAAAAAAAAAAAAAAGAGTCACCATGAAACATCAAGCACTGTCTCCAATCTCTGAAACGTAATGAGGTCACTGTACCCTTGACATGGACCTATACTCCAATCACACCCCATCTATTGCTCACCCGTGCAGATTGGGCAGTTCCAGTCTACAGTACGTGGTTGAGGGGTACCCCCATCAAGGCAAACCTGTTATACTTTTACTCCTGAGCAAATGATTCCTATTTTGCTCCCTTTGTTCAGGTGCAATAGTCATCCCTGTGAGGGCTGAGCCGAGGTCTGATCCCATCTGGTTGGGAATAGATTGGGACTAACGGAGATCTGAGGC
>NC_085000.1:16147727-16150227 GCF_963854185.1 Sardina pilchardus | reverse complement strand
GCATGTGTGTGTGTGTGTGTGTACAGTATATGTGTGTGCGTGTGTATGTACAGTATGTGTGTGTTTGTGTGTGTGTGTGTGTAGAGTATGTGTGTGTGTGTGTGTCCGTCCGTATCCTCACCCTCGAAGCCATCGCGGCACACACACTGGTACTCGTACTCGGCGTTGGTCAGGCAGGTGCCCTGGTTGAGGCACGGCCGGCGCTCACAGGGGCTGCCATCACGGCACTGGGCAATGCCCCGACTATCAGTGAAGCTGTACGACAGGTCCACCTTCTTCCCGTTGATCATCACCTACAGGACATACACACACACATAGCGTTTACACCACACACACACATACACACACACACACAAACACACACAGGTCCACCTTCTTCCCATTGATCATCACAGGACATACACAACAGATATTTACCCCTAACAGAACCGCCTCCCACTAGACATCAAGACCCCTCCCACCATCTCCATTTTCAAATCTAGATTCAAAACCAAACTATTCACCGATGACTAACCCATTTTGCACCCGTGCTATCTTAACCTCTATCCTTTTACTTATTTTGTTTTTATTAATTTTTTTTAATTGTTTGTTATTATTACCTTCCTTGTTTGTTTCAATTATTTTAGTTATTTTAATATTTTAATATTTGCTATTTTGCTAATTGTACTGTATGTGATTTGTTAAGCACACACACACACACACACACACACACACATGCACACACGCCCAGTACACCCAGACACCACAGTACCCACCTCTCCGACGCAGCCCTGGAACAGCATGCTGACGTTGGCGGGCTTGGGCAGGATGTCCGTGCTGGGGACGCCCCCCAGGTACATGGGCGTGTGGATGTTGAGGCCCTGGGACTTGCCCGGCGACGCGCGCTTGATCTCCCGCTCCTCGTCCACCTTCAGAGCCCCGTCCTTGTTGAGCCGGCCCGCCGCCACGCGGTGCCACTCCCCCAGAGTCACCGGCTCCTGGCTCCGCAACACCGCCTGGCCTGTCAATCACAGGACATCACCATGGTTACGCTATGTGTGTACAGGTGTCATCACATATCTCGAATTTCCCCTTGGGGATCAATAAAGTATCTATCTATCTATCTATCTATCTATCTATCTATCTATCTGTCTCTCCTGTGACGATTGGACTCTTACAGAGCATTTATTGCTACCTGTATTTTAAACTGTTCTTTCTAATGTTCTAATGTTTCTATGAAACATGAACACAAATCAAACCTAACAAACTTGACTGGAAAAGGACGTGTCTATCTTGCCCCTACACACAGTGAGGAGGACGGAAAGAAGTGCAAATGATTCCTAAGGATCAATGTTGGAGATTAAAGTAGCATCTTTGGGCCACCAAGTTTAAAAAATATATACATCAGAAGTGACCTCACGTAAACAGATTATTCAAAAAGGCCTTTCTTACAATTTCCCATAACTACAAATGTAAGTTGCTTGGGGTGCTAAATGCTAATGCAACTTTGCTAGGACTTGTGTTGGAATGGTCTGATGAAAAGAAAATTGAGCTATTTGCCCACAAATATTCAGTGTGGGTTTGGCGTACCCAGAAGAATGACTGCGCTGAAATGAACCCAATGGGTAATTATAAGCATGACGGAAGGCCTTTGATCTGCTGCGCTGTTTTTAATCCAAAGGCCCTGGGAGCCTCATTATGGTTCACGGTATCATCAACTCCATGAAATTCTTGGGCATTTTAAATCAAAATCCGGATAACTCTGCCAAGGCACTGAAAGGGGTCATGACTGGATCATTATATCTGCTCACCACCACAGCTCTATCTGTCTGAAAAACATTCTCAATGTCTGAAATAGCAGTAGCTTCAGACATTTCATACTCTACCTCATATTTTATCTTTCTCCGTTTATTTCTTATTAAATATCCACAATTCAAACTCCCTCAAATCACAGCTGTGAAAAACAAATCTGACTTAACTGGCTAATATAGTCCCTACAGTAATCATGCGAGACCTCATTTGTACACATACAGTATCTCACCTGAATCATGAGAGTCTTCACCTTGTACAAGCTAACATATCTCAACTGAATCACCTGAGCTCATACTGTATCTCACCTGAATCATTGAGACTGTGGTTTGTTGCTGATATCTCCCACTGATGTGTGTAGTATGTTGCTCATATCTCACCTGAATCATGTGAGACCTCACCTGGTATGTTGCTCACATCTCACTTGAATCATGTGAGACCTCACCTGTGCTCATATCTCACCTGAATCATGTGAGACCTCACCTTTGCTGACCTCTCACCTGAACCATATGAGACCTCACCAGGTGCTCATATCTGACCTGATTCATGTATCTAACCTGATTAATGTGAGACCTCACCTGTGATCACGTCTCACCTGAGCCCAGCTCGTATCTGAACTCCACGTGGCCGCCCACCATGGACACGGCCACAAAGTCCTCGGTCTTCATCTTCTTGCCCCCGCAGAAGAACATGAGGCCGTCGGGCGCCGTGG
>NC_085000.1:16132727-16135227 GCF_963854185.1 Sardina pilchardus | reverse complement strand
ATACCCAACCATATCCACCATATCCAGCTACCCAATGCCCACCATACCCAGTTACCCAATGCCCATCCATGCCCAGCATACCCATATCCACTCACCTGCATGACGGCGTTGGTCTCCATGGGCACGGGGCTGCTGATGAGTGTTCTGCGGGCGCTGTCTAGCCGGTGCCAGGAGACGGTGGCGCGGGGCTCTCCGGACGCCTGGCACTCCAGGTTGATGGGGTCGCCCATCCTCACCCGCACCGGGCTCGCCGGGGTCACCACGGCTCGGGGCGACTCTGACCAACGGCACAACAGAGCCAATCATAAACGAGGGGGCCACAACAGAGCCAATCATAAACGAGGGGGCACTGAAGAGCCAATCATAAATGAGGGGCCACTGATGAGCCAATCATAATCAAGGGGGCCACCACAACAGAGCCAATCGTAAACGAGGGGGCCACAACAGAGCCAATCATAAACGAGGGCCCACAACAGAGCCAATCGTAAACAAGGGGGCCACAACAGAGCTAATCATAAACGAGGGGGCACTGATGAACCAATCATAAACGAGGGGCCACACAACAGAGCCAATCATAAAAGAGGGGGCACTGAAGAGCCAATCATAAACGAGGGGGCACTGAAGAGCCAATCATAAAAGAGGGGGCACTGAAGAGCCAATCATAAACGAGGTCGCCCATCCTCACCCGCACCGGGCCCGCCGGGGTCACCGCGGCTCGGGGCGACTCTGACCAACGGCACAACAGAGCCAATCATAAACGAGGGGGCCACAACAGAGCCAATCATAAACGAGGGGGCACTGAAGAGCCAATCATAAATGAGGGGCCACTGATGAGCCAGTCATAATCAAGGGGGCCACCACAACAGAGCCAATCGTAAACGAGGGGGCCACAACAGAGCCAATCATGAACGAGGGGGCCACAACATAGCCAATCATAATAAACAAGGGGGCACTGAAGAGCTAGGCTGAGTTTGACACTGAGCAGTTTTATTCATTCTGACAGACTACAGTCATTTTGGGATTGCCTGTAGAATTCAAACATTTCAGGGCCGTTCACTATGCTAAAACCATAACGATAACGGAAAGTGAATGTTTAAGTAGTTTATGTGTGGACATTCATCTTTGAGTGATAATTTGTTGTCATTATCGTTATTTTTATCATTCTTGGTGTGAATGGACCTTTATTCAGAGTTATCCACGTCTTATCATGTCATCTGCAAGCTTTGAATAAAGCCACTGGTTGTGCTGAGTTGTGCGTGTGTGTGTGTGTGCGTGTGTGGGATGTGTGTGTGTGTGTGTGTGTGTGTGTGTGGGGGATGTTACCTTTGATGATGAGCGAGACAATGCTGTGTGTGATGCCAAACAGGTTGCTAGCCACACAGCGGAGGGTGCCTTGGTTGCTAGGGATGACGTTCACTATGGTGATGACGGAGCCGTCTGAGCTGACCTTGGCATTCTCTGAAGTGACAAGAAAATAAATAAATCACTGGCAAACACAAACACAAAACATGTCTCCCCCAAATACACTCCAACACCTTGTCCCTTTACGTCTGGGTTAGGGTTTGACTGTAAAGTCAGTGGGAAGTAAAGGTGGACATGAGGCTAAATGGCTTGGGGTATGAAGGTGAACATGAGGCTAAATGGCTTGGGGTATGAAGGTGAACATGAGGCTAAATGGCTTGGGGTATAATGTGAACATAAGGCTAAATGGCTTGGGGTATAATGTGAACATGAGGCTAAATGGCTTAGGGTATAACGTGGACTACGGTGTGCTGTTGCAAATTAGCCTGCTAGTACTAACAGGGTGTGTCACAGAGATGAGAAACCCGGCATCAGAAAAGTAATTCCTACTGTACCACGTACTGTATGTGTTCCAACCATTCAGTAAAGCACAGCTGATGCTTATCAGCTCAACTCATCAGCCAGATACAGTACAGTAAGCTACAGTAACTAATGAAATCACCTGGTTTATGTGCACAGATAGGACCAATACATGGTAGGACTTTTACCTTCTGAAGCCTGAGGTGTGATCAAATTTGCAAACATACTGTAGGTGAACGTTTGTGAATGTTTGGTGTCTGAGGAGGTAGTTCTCCGAATATTAAGCAAAAAGGTAAAAAATCACCGCTCATCCGTGTGAGGTGCAGGATTAAGAGTGACTGGATATCTAAGAGAAGAATCCGCACACTACAAGTCTTTGTGAAAATAGCTTTACTGATAGCTAGCTTTCGGTCGTTAGACTAACGACCGAAAGCTAGCTATCAGTAAAGCTATTTTCACAAAGACTTGTAGTGTGCGGATTCTTCTCTTAGATATCCAGTTCTCCGAATATGAAATCAAATCTCAGGTATGAGAGGGCAAACGGTGCTCTGGTGGTGTGGTAGTTACCTGGCAGCGGCTGGTTGTTGACCAGTTTCCACTCCAGGCGCACTGGCTGGGCTCCACTGTACACTCGGCACCTGAAGCTGGCCGACTCGCCCAGCTTGACCGCCACGCTGTG
>NC_085000.1:16120227-16130227 GCF_963854185.1 Sardina pilchardus | reverse complement strand
ATTGACATACTTACCTTACGGAGAGACTAGCTCGCCCGCATGGCACACACACACCGCTCACACACATCGCACAACGTCGCACAACACAGCAGCAGCACGGAGCCGGGCAGCTCAAACATCTCATGCAGGACGATACATAATAAGGCTTTTTGGCTCTAGCACCAGATGCTGGGAGAACAGTAGAGTTTGGCCATGAGCGTGTTAAAACAAATGCATTTGATCAAGCTTCAAGCTTCACACTTTATCTATGCTATGCTCTAGAGTCTAGACTACACTGCCTTATGGCCAAAGTGAGGCCACCCTAGCAACACCTAACACAGAGCACGTTATATTTGGCTTTCTTAATGTTAGGTTAGAGCCAAACCAAGAACTAACGTTTAGAGAACGTTCCCTTTGGTTATGCAGAAACCTAACAAAGCCTATATGTTGCTAAAAGTATTCGCTCAACTGCCTTGACCCCCCTAATGACTTAAGTGACATCCCATTCTTAATCCATAGGGTTTAATATGACGTTGGTCCACCCTTTCCAGCTATAACAGTATTTATGCCTAGTTGTTTTGCCAGCATCTGGTTGAATCACTCTGAAATAATTAATTAAGCCAATTATCGGTATGGCCTGAAGAGGGCGCTGCCGAGCACTCAGCAGCATCCTGTGCCGCAGACAAGCTTCAGGCCCTCCTGAGTGAAGTTACCATAACAACAGTAACTTCAGCGGTAATTACAAGTTAAAAGAGCGACACTGATTTGATACCTTTCAAATCATTTGTGCGTAAACAATACAGACGTACAATTACACTGATTGGTGTTAATAGGATCGTCATTAGATGATTACAGGATTGCTGTAGATGATTGAGACTGTAATCGAAACAGCGCGGAAGCAAGAACAAGGGGTCTGGGACAAGGGTGGCAGGGGTGAGATATACCTCACTGGATGGGCCCCTAAAACAACAAGCAAAGTAGAGCTCCTGTCTCCTATATCTCTCTTAGTGGAGCCACTGGACTCCTACTCACATAGAGCTGCACATCTCTTCCACCAGGAGTCCTACCGGTCTGCTTTAGATCACACATGGCATGTGACACACACACACAAACACATACACACTCAGTGCACCCACAGCAAGCATGCTAAGGAAGTGGAGAGTGGAGAGTGAGAGTGAGAGTGAGTGAGGGGCAGTAGTGTCCAGCAGGTGCAGTGACACCATGCAGACAGCAGGTGGCAGTCAGGAGGTGCACTAAAGAGTGAGGGGAGGTGGCAGGAGATCACAGAGTGGGTGTGAACAGAGGGGAGGTGCATGTGTGTGTGTGTGTGTGCGAGAAATGGTGAAATGTGGGTGATGGGGAGGGAGGGCAGAGGGAGGCACAGAAGAGGGGGGGGGCGTATTACGATGAGATGCAAACAGGAGGTGAAGAAGGGAGGTGCAATGAGAAGTGGAGGGAGGAGATTAGGAGTGGGTGGAGATCAGGAGTTGGGGGGGTGCAGATGGGGGGGGGGCAGATGGGGGGGGGCAGAGGCAGAGAGAGCTGAAGGTGCAGTGAGGAGGTTCAGAGCACGAATGTCCACTCACATCACATGTCGGTTCCAAACTGTGTTGTGTGTGTGTGTGGTCAGTAAATAAATATATATAAAAAAACATGATCACACTTATCACGGAGCCTTTTGCTTGTTATGAATTAATTTCACATGAAATCAGCAACACCCTTTTGACCATGCATTTAGTCCACTAGGGGGCGCAATGATCATCAGTGAGATGGGATGGGGTGAGTCTGACGAGGGGGGGGGGGGGTTGTGGGAGGGGTGGACAGACGGACAGATGGACAGACGGACAGACCTGCAGCTCCTCTACTTGTCTCTGTAACACATCGAGACTGTTGCTTTTAAACTGATGGAAACCGTGAGAGGGAATGGCCTGAACACAAAACGGCAAGACAAAAACAAAATAAAGAGAGAAAGATGGTGGAGAACAACAACAAAGAGAGACAGACAAAGAGAAAGAGAGAGAAAGAGAGAGAGAGAGAGAAAAGTGGGAGAAAAAGAGAGAGAGGGAAAGAAAGGAGAAAGTCAAAATACAACCAAACCAAAATAGTTCACCAGTAACATAACCCTTAGAAGTGTGCAGTCCAGGATGCAGGGTTAGGGTTTTAGGGTGCGGAGGGGTGGGGTGGGGGGGTGGGGGGGCGTAGTGGGGGGGGGGATCTCACCTGGGGGGGCAGCTCTCCGCCCCTCTTCTTCCAGGTGAGGCCGGGACTGGGCGTGCCGCCCGCACGGCAGTAGAGACGCAGCGTCTGACCCTCGTGGGCCTCCACGTTCTGCGGACTCACCTGGACCTGAGGCAGACTGGCACCTGGGGTACACACACACACACACACACACACACACACACACACACACAAGCATTCACACACACACACACACACACACACACACACACACACACACACATACACACACATACACACACACACACACACACACACACATACACACACACACAAGCAAGTGTACACACACACACACACACACGCACACACACACACACACACGCACGCGCAGACACACACACACACACACACACACACACACACATTAAATAACACATTACCAGATGACTACAACTAGCTAGTGTTACAGTAAGAGCTGAGCACTGAAGGCTGAGTGCGTGTCACATGCAGGCTGTGCTGTACTGTACGGTACGGTAGAGGGACGCACTGTGCACGTAGAGGACCCCGTGGGCTGTGTGTTCTCCGTGGATGTTCAGGGCCTTGCAGATGTACTCGCCCTCGTCCGAGCGCTCCACGGACGAGATGGTCAGCACTCCCCCGCGGATGACCGCGCTGGGGCTGATGCGGCCGCCCGGCGGCGCTGAGGGTCAGAGGTCAAAGGTCAGAAGAGGAACGGTCAGAGGAAACACTCGGAATCACAGAGGCCGACATCCCGGGTCCAGACAGTAAAAGTCCTGTCAAGTGTTGATCCAACCATTTAGTAAACCAGCTCATCCTAATTAGCAGCCAGGTACAGTAGATCCGATGATTAGTGATATCACTAATTGTGGGGCGGTGTTATGCAGTGTGTGTGTGTGTGTGTGTGTGTGTGTGTGTGTGTGTGTGTGTGTGTGTGTGCGCGTGTGGTGGTTACCTATCCACTCGATGGCGGGGGTGGTGCGGTGTGTGTGTGTGTGCGGTGTGTGTGTATGCGTGTGGTTACCTATCCACTCGATGGCAGGGGTGGGGCGGTGCGGTGTGTGTGTGTGTGTGTGTGTGTGTGTGTGTGTGAGTGTGTGTGTGTGTGTGTGGTTACCTATCCACTCGATGGCGGGGGTGGTGTGTGTGTGTGTGTGTGTGTGTGTGTGTGTGTGTGTGTGTGTGTGTGTGAGGAGTGTGTGTGTGTGTGTGTGGTTACCTATCCACTCGATGGCGGGGGTGGTGTGTGTGTGTGTGTGTGTGTGTGTGTGTGTGTGTGTGTGTGTGTGTGTGTGTGTGTGTGAGTGTGTGTGTGTGTGTGTGTGTGTGTGTGTTTACCTATCCACTCGATGGCGGGGGTGGTGCGGTGTGTGTGTGTGTATGTGTGTGAGTGTGTGTGTGTGTGTGTGTGTGTGTGTGTGTGTGTGTGTGTGTGTGTGTGTGTGTGTGTGTGTGTGTGTTTACCTATCCACTCGATGGCGGGGGTGGGGCTTCCGGTGGCAGTGCAGCGCAGCTCGGCTCGTTGTCCCTGCTGCAGTGTCAGGACTGGGGGGTGGACCGTGGCCACAGGCTGGGAGCCCTCCACAGCTGCAGCACAGCACACACACACACGGTTACGCATACACATCATACACACACACACACACACACACACCCTTTCTCTCTCTCTCTCACACACACATAATCTCTCTCTCTCCCATACAAACACACACATCTTCTCTCTCATACCCAAACTTCTTTGAGGTGTTCCATGTGCTTGTAAACTGTATGTCTCCAGTATGTTCCTCAACAGAGTAGCTGCTCTACACTAACTACTTACCGGAGATACCTGTACCTGCCCTCTCCCTCAGAACTCTGTATCCACCTGTCCTGTACTGTACCTGCCCTCTCCCTCAGAACTCTGTATCCACCTGTCCTGTACCTGCCCTCTCCCTCAGAACTCTGTATCCACCTGTCCTGTACCTGCCCTCTCCCTCAGAACTCTGTATCCACCTGTCCTGTACTGTACCTGCCCTCTCCCTCAGAACTCTGTATCCACCTGTCCTGTCCTGTACCTGCCCTCTCCCTCAGAACTCTGTATCCACCTGTCCTGTACTGTACCTGCGCTCTCCCTCAGAACTCTGTGTCCACCTGTACTGTACCTGCCCTCCCCTCAGGACTGTGTCCACCTGTACTGTACCTGTCCTCTCTGTGCCTGTTGTCATCTGCTCTCTATTGGCTGGAACTGATCAGTGTTCTTCATCTCTATCCCTGAGCTTGTGATGAGATGCTTGACCTTAAGATTGTGTAGTGTCATTAAAAATATGACCATTGGACAGCAACTATATACACTTCTCATAGACAATGTGTGGGTATAAGTGTGTGTGTGTGTGTGTGTGTGTGTGTGTGTGTGTGTGTACAGTACATGTAGGTTCTTTAAAAGAAGAACCTATGGTTTCCTTTTTACAAAGTTGATCATACTGGATGATGTTTCTGTGATGCAGTTGTGGTTTGGACTGGTTTAAAGTGCCACCAGGCTTCTTTCAGATGTCTGTCCTGTCACCCTACATGTCTATAGACTAAAAGTATGTTGCTACCTGGTTAGTTTGTGTACAGTAGTAATGTCATACTCTAACTGATGCTGCGTGTGTGTGTGTGTGTGTGTGTGTGTGTGTGTGTGTGTTGTGCCTGGTCATATGCAGCCAGTGACAGTCCTCAGTTGAGCTCACAGGTGAGCCGTAGTATAGGCATGGAATGCAGGTGCGGATGAATGATGCTTGAGCAACACAGTATGATGTTTGAAGCGTAATGAAGGGAAACTCTATAGCACAGATGTGCTGAACATCTGGAGTGATGGGATTCGAGCAAGAGTGGGTGAAGGAAGAGAGAGAGAGAGGAAGGAGAGGGAACAGAGAGAGGAAGAAGAGAAGGAAAGAGGGTGGGAGGAGAGATGGGAAAGTGATTAGAGGGCGTATGAGAGGAGGATGGATGGAAAAAGACAGGAAGGGTGAACGAAAGGTGAAGAGAAAGAGACAGAAGAAGAGTGTGGAGAAGGAAAGAGAGAGAGAGAGAGTGAGTGAGAAGAGAGGGAATGGATGGTGTTAAGAGGGACTCCTCTGTGTTGTTGATAAGGGGGTACACTATCTGACATCACCGTGACCTTGTGGCAGAGGGCGTGACCTTGCCACAGAGGGCGTCTCCGTCACAGCTGTGGCAATACAAGAGTCAAGTGATGACGTCACCATTCATAACAATGGCAGCTAAACCTCAAATCAATTCTAACTTAGAGCGGACGTTGTTATCCAAACAGCCTAATCCAATTTTTTCATAATCAATCAGTGGAATGGCTGCCATTATAAATAAACATGGCATTTTTTTTTTATCAGATAAATATGTAGCATACTTCATGCCACATGAAAGTCACACTATAAGCTTTTTTTAATGATTTTTAAATTACTGATGTTTGATAGCTTCACAGAGATTGCTTTCCATAAAGATTGGCTTCCAATGCCGTTTGGAACAAGTCTGAAACAAGCGGCATTGTTGTAAGGGATCAAATGACGTCACACTTTGGCTCTTCATGTCAGCTGTGATTCACCGCTCCCGCTCGTAAAAAAAACGACACCACCGCCTCTTGCTTCCTCCTCACCCCGCCAATCGTGGCCAGGGATCTGAGTGGAGAGCATTGAGTGCAGGCGGCAGTTTAACAGTACACTGAGCCCTACAGTATGCAGAGAACTGTAAGCGAACCTAAAGATGTGGGGGGCTAAGTGAGGTAGCATACATGCTAGTATACGCTACGCCTTGACCCTGTATGACCCTTGACCCTGTATGGGCCTGAGGGGCAGTCAGGGCTGTGTTTACTAGATGCTGTTTGTGTTTGTGAACTGACGGCGACGCCGTGTTTACTAAATTGTTGTTTGTGTTTGTGAACTGACAGTGACGCTGTGTTTACTAAACTGTTGTTTGTGTTTGTGAACTGATGGTGATGCTGTGTTTACTAAATTGTTGTTTTTGTTTGTGAACTGATGCTGTGTTTACTAAATAGTTGTTTGTGTTTGTGAACTGACGCTGATGCTGTGTTTACTAAATAGTTGTTTGTGTTTGTTGATGTCAACAGAGGAGTCTCCCTCGCCTGAGCACATGCAGCGGTCAGCTCCGCCGGGCCCACTCCAGTCACACACGTACTGCTCTGTGTGTGTGTGTGTGTGCGTGTGTGTGTGTGTGTGTGTGTGTGTAGTACGTGGGCAGGACTGGAGCGGCATAGTCCATGCTGGTGGAGGGAGGTGGTCATGCAAGGGGGGGTTTTAAGAAGGGGGGGGGGATTACATGCAGACTTACGCTTCCTATGGCCTTCAAACATTTCATAGGCTGTGTAAAACATCTGCGTCTGAGACGCTTCTGTGAGAAACACACACACCCAGGGGTGAGACCCTCCGCGCGCCCACACACCGTGCCCAGTGCCACCTGATCTCCACCACGCGCCGTCGTGCCACCGTGCCGCCGTGCCATCGTGCCATAGGTAGCTGCCCAAGTCTCCATCGGAATCGGATCATGGACGGATATTTGTCTTGCTTTAGATGCAGTCAGAGACTGACTCTAGGCAGTCGGGGAGACATAGGGTGCCTCTCAACATCTCTCCTCGATCCTCGATCCTCGAGGGGCGTTCCCACTGATCTATAGCAAACACTGGATAGACTGTCCCATTGTTGCCGCCCCATCATTCTTTATGTAGATCAGTGAGGATCGAGGCCCGAGGAGCGAGGGAGGACGTACTGTATAAAAGCCCAAATGAGAGGCACCCATACTCTGCCTCCAAGTGTGGACGTATAGGGGGAAGTGTTGAGGCACCAGGTGGAGATCAGGTGATCCGAAAGAACCAATCAAAGTTAGCCTCCAGACATTACCAAGACTTACCTGCTGAGGTGCACACCACAGCTCAGAAACACACACACACGCTCAAACACACACACATTCTTTTACTGGCACAGGTGTGCTCATGTGCAGTCAATACACACTTACAGACAGACATATTCTCTAAACTAGACATTACCATTTAACCCTCCACACACACACACACACACACACATACACACACACTTATTTCAAACCCCTCCAACACACATATCCATGCACATTTATTCAAGTCCATGGAATCATATCACAAGAGCAGAGAAATCCAATGGGGGGAAACAAGACGGTAGAACATCAAATACACACACACACATAAACACACACACTGCATGCAGTTAGTAGTAGTAAAAACATGTCAAAGCTTTACTAGCATGGAGTCCAAACATCCACACATATTTGTTGGATACAGCTTGTGATTGAGTAAAAGGTAACACATCGTTCCACTGAACCTGTGAAGACCTCATGGGCGTTTGTGGAGGAGTCTGAAACTAACATTTCTGCTGATCTCAGACCTGCTGGAGGTGCTCCAGCCATACAACCCCTGTACTTTACAGCGAATGACTGACAGTTGGCCTGCGTTTTGAGCTGAGACGAGACCTTTGGCCTGCTGGTTTTGCATTTTTCACCATTTGCATTTTTGTCTGGTCCATTGCCTTTGCTCTAACAGAGATGATTTAATCCAAAAACATTTTAATTTTTGTACAGACATTTATACAGACATTTCACAGTTTACATAAATTAAATACACTGGAATATGAACGTATAAACATAGGTGAAGATTCTCATCTGACAGAAAAGCACCATAGCAACAAAATTCAGAACAATCTAAGAGATTTAAAACATGTAAAAAAAAATAAGATAACGGCTGATAAAAAAATCATTTCATTGTTGTAAATTAAATCTTTTAGTAGTCATACATAGATGTACCTCGTACCTATAAATGTAGCACTATGTGATAACTGCCCTTACAACCCCATCTTAAACGGTGCAGAAAATCAAGACAAATCAGAATATATTCACAAAGTTGAATACATTGAACAGCCAATTAAACATGATTCCAGTGTTTGTGACAAGCTCATTACAACTGATGTAAACAATTACAGTACCTCAAATTACACTTACAGTAGCTATATGTGATTTCTTAAATGCAAAAGGCTAATACAAAGTATGAAGATAAAAAAAATCAATCAGTGGTTTCTATTACAAGTTTATGATTGTACAAAAAATATTTGACATGATATGTAATTTTTGCTTCAGTCTTGAAGGGCACAGTGGTATTTTTTCTTGGACTAGCAGTAACATCAACACATAATATAAAATGAAGATAAGATAAGACACAGTATTATGAAAAAAGCCATGTCACTGATCTAGTTATCTGGCTATCAAACACACACCCTCTTATTCTATCATGTGAATGTTGGAGCAGGTGAGGACTACAGCACGTCTGTACATCTATAACATTTTTAAGAGGTCTCTTGTATTGATTGTATTGTTTTGAAAGTCGCCTTGGATAAAAGCGTCTGCTAATCGAATGAATGTAAATGTAAAGAGCACAGACACTGAGGGAGTGCTGGGACTACAGCACGGTCCACAAACACAGGGGAAGCTAGGACCCTGCGTTTGCATCCGCTGATCTGCCCTGTCCTATCCAACCAGCCACTCATAGCACCATTTTGAAGAAAAAAGACATTCAACAAAAAAAAAAACAGTGACATAATTCAGACAGCAATAACAACAACAACGACAACGACAAACTGTTTGTTTTTTCCCCCCATCTGCTTCTTGTTTTGTATTTGGTTGGGTATCCGCAGCACGGTTCTCTTGCCAGTGTCACCAGGCCCCTCCCTGCCCTCTCCGATCTCATCTCCTCACTTGCCCCCCCCTCCCCGGAGCCCCACAGCCTTCAGGGGAAAGACAGAAGCACCCTACACCCAGAACCAGAGCGTCCCCACAGGAGAGCAGAGGGCCCCCAGGAAACACACACCACCCAACGGACAGGACAGGCGCTTTAGCTGAACACCACCAGAGGAAGTCACCCGAAGAGCACACCATTGGATGGGACAGAGCAGAGCAGAGCAGAGCTCCACACCATTGGATGGGACAGAGCAGAGCAGAGCTCCAGAGCTGAGGAGCTGAGGAGGACCACAGCAGAGAGGCTACAGCTACCCTTCCAGTCTACACCGGCTACTACATCAGGGATGGAGGGGGGGGGGGGGGTGTATGAGGGAAATGGTGGAGTCTGGGGAACTGAGGGCGTAGGAGGAGAGTGGGAGAGAGGGAATAAGGAGGTGTACAGAGATGAGGTTGAGGCCGGAGTAGGGGAGGAAGGTGAGGAGAACTAACAACAATAATCTAATCGAATCTATAGCTCCCCTGTGCACCACTCCTCACGAGGAGACTCGAGGGAGTTGGGAGTGAAGGGGTGTTTGGGGCAAGCTGTTTGGGGGGAGAAGGAGGGCAGGGACGCTGGTAGTGGACACACTGGAGCTGGACTTTGTGGGGGACGAGAGTGAGAGAGAGAGAGAGAGCGAGAGAGAGAGGGGAGGGGTTTCATAAGGGCATGGAGTTAGGGGTGGGCGAAGATCCCACAAGGCCAGGGTTGTCACCTAAGCCACCCCTTCCAGGATGTGTCAACAGGGGGGTCAATCTGGGGTCAGGGATCAGTATGGCTCCCCATCAGGACCAAACCATGGCCAGATGAGGTCAATTAGGTCAAATCAGGTCAAATCCTGCGCTGCTAGTCATTTGTCAAGGGGAGGGGATTCTTCAGGGGCTGAGAACCGCCCTGTAACCTGAGTGCTTCTGTGTCATTTCAGATGACTCCCTCTGTGATCGATCGATTGTCCCTTAATGCTTTGATCATTGACTGCCTACCAGCGGAGCTCCCCGTAGTCATTTGGCCTATCACTATCGATTACCAGCAATTATG
>NC_085000.1:16095227-16112727 GCF_963854185.1 Sardina pilchardus | reverse complement strand
CTGAATTACTACCAGCGTTGGTCTTTTACTGGACCTCAGTTCTTAAAACATTACATTTAAAATACTAGACCGATACAGATACTAATATCAATATAGCATTAATAAAGTATTATTGGAGGACCCCCTCGAAAATGAGATGCTTCATCTCAAGGGGTTATCCTCTTAACAATAAATGTCAATAAAAAGTATTTCAGCACAGTATATTTCCAGTTGTCATGGCAGAGCATTTAAACATTCAAAAAAGTGCAGTAGTTGTGTGCACATCCCACCTTTTGGCAACTGGAACTAGCTTCAATCAAAAGAACATTTAAACAGAATACACATGTTCACCCTCCTTGGTTGCACACAGACATGAACTACTGATCTGGAGTCAGGCTGAGCGCCTCTCGTGCTGACCCCTGACCCCTGAGTGTCCACAAGGAGGCGCTGTGGGCCCGGCGGGAGAGTAAACATGCACCGGTCGCTCGGGTTACCTGGTCCCCGCGGTAGAGCTCGGGGAGGCGCCAGAAGAGTATCTCCTGCGAGGGAGAACCGGTCTCGGTACCGGTGGCAGAACCGGCGCTGGCGCTGGTTTTGGTGCCAGAGTCGTGGTGCACCGGGGAAGACTGCACCAGGTGGAGGAGGGAGGGAGGGAGGGAGGGAGGAGAGGAGAGGAGAGGAGCGAGAGAGCAGGAGAAAGAAAGACAAGACAGATCGTAAAGCACTCAAGCAGAGCAGACAATGATCAGCAGAGGAGAGATAAAGAGAAAGAAAGAGAGACTGAGAGTCCATTCTATAGCACCTGTCTAGACTGCACGCTTGGCAGACCTGTCCACTGCACTCCCACTACTACAGATGGGAACAGATGATCACTGACTCACACTACACTACAGCATCAGAGAGCCCACTAATGGCAGGGACACTTAAAACAGACTCTGTGTGTTTCATCGGGAACGTACTGTAACTGTCTCACAAAGCCACACGAACTCTTGTTCACCCTCTCTGGGCTCACAACACACATGCGTCCAGACGGTCAGTGGGATGACTCAGACTCACTGGGTCACCCGTTAACAGGGTTGAATTACGGTTTGTTCATTAACGTCACCTGTGGGACTGGAGCCGCAGGCTGTGTTCGTCCCCAGCACTGAGCGGTTAAAACGCTAACACAATCATTGACTCACACTCACACCCGGAAAGGCAACAAATGAGTCACAGAAGAACGTCCGATGGCTTTGTCACTTAAACATGGACACAAACACACACACACACACACACACACACACACACACACACACACATGCCACACACACAGACACACACAAACACAAACACAAACACACACACACACACACACACACACACACACACACACACACACAATCCTCATATATCCCATGTTCTTGGGATACACTCACATAAAACACAAACCCTGTCTGTTTGATGGGAGCCATCACACTGTACTCATCTGAAGACAATATGCTGCTTATCTGACTGGACCATATAAATCCCTCCCAGGCAGAGCCTGCTGTGTGAGACCCCAGGCTGGGCCTCTGGGGTCAGTTCTGTACCTGTGCGGAGGCGGAGTGCTCGGTGCGGTGGAGGTGACCGGCGGTGCCGGGGGCCCCCACGGCTTTGGCGCGGCCGGAGGAGAGGCTGGAGGCCTGGGGCCCCGAGCCCAGGAGGTGGGCAGGAGGGGCAGGAGGGCCCCCCGGGGAGCCGGAGAGGAGAGCCCAGATCTCATCGTCCTGCAGCTGCGCCTCATCCGACGGCCACTAGGGGGCGCAGGAGACGGAGTGAGCCACAGGAGTCCTTTATGTTCCAACAGGACTGGGGGGGAGGGACGGTTCTAACCATGCACAAAAAGGAGAGGAGCGGGGCTGCATGCGAGATCATGCTCTCTCTCTCTCTCAAACGGAGGTGTTAGGACACATGGGACGCCAGGGAGGCGTTGGGGCTGAGTTATTAAAGCAAAACAATGTGGCAGACTAGCCCCCTCGTGGGCCTCTGACAACATTATTTCTCCATCGTTGGAGTTTCGTTTCTCATAGGTTAGTCTCTCTGTAACGTACACCAATATCACAGATCACTGTACAGCGCTCCGTAGATATAGTATGCCACACAGTCTGGAGATCCAGAGGGCGGTGGAATGGTTAATTAGGAGGGGGTAGTGGGAGGGAGTAATGAAAAGATTAACTGGTCTAGAGTGGGAGAGCTGAGGGGATTTTTCATAGGGGGGAGACCGCTTTCTAACATGGGAAAGCACTGGACGGTTACTTGAACAGAGCCCTAAATTGTTTACTGGAGGGGGAGGAGTGCTGGGAATGTTTACTGTTAACTATCACCACAAAAAATGAAGTTATGTGGTTGCTGCTATTTTTTAATGAGTCATACTATACTCATGTACTGTACCAAAAACACATGCAAGTGTTGGAACACAAAACAAGACTCCAAAACATCAAACTATTAGTTATAGTGAGGCAGTTTTGTAGTTCATTTACAATGAACATTTCTGTTATGCATCCGTTCGATGTTCAAAACAACCAAAATACTGAGCAACAACTCAGAACAGCTTGGATGTTTGGCATTCGTTCCAAGAACTCTTTCAAGTCAGCTTGTGAGCTCGGTGAGTAGTCAAGGTCAGTGCAATTAACCTCACAAGCAAATGTCCAGACGCAAACGTTACACGCATAACACACACACACACACACACACACACACATGCTTGTTATCTGAACCTTTTTTACCTGTGCCGCTCGTCTCGGTCGAGCCAATTTTTTGGTTCCTCCCTAGAAGGAGGCAAGGCGCGCAGTCATGGTTACATTCAAGTGGCGCTTCAAACACAAACATCTGCGCAGCAGACCACTAATCCACCAATGAAACTTGAAACGTCACTGATGGAAAACGGCACCGACACAACATGTCCAGTCACATCGGCCCAGCCACGCCAGAGATCACAACCTCCACTCGCCTGAAAGCATTTAACCCAAACAATAGATCTCTGGGCAACTCCTCTGCTCACTCAGGGGGCCAGAGAATCACCCGTAACGAAGAGAGAGAAGAAAAGAGAGTGCGTATAAAAAGGAGGGCAGGAACTGTGGAGAGACAAACAGAGAGCTTGTAAAAGAAAAGAAGAAGAAAGGTGGAGGAGTTTGGAGTGACGCGGACCCCGTGGGGGGGGGGGGGGGCGTGACGGAAGAGGCTTCTGGCGTTGAGGTGAATGCAGCCGTGGCCTACTGGTTAGGGCTTCGAGCTTGTAACCGGAGGGTTGCCGGTCCGATCCCCGGTCCAGTCCACGGCTGAAGTGCCTTTTTCTTCAAGGCACCTACAGTAACCACTCACTGCTCCCCGAGCGCTGCTGATTGGGCAGGCAGCTCACTGCTCTGGGTTAGTGTGTGATTCACTTCACTGTGTGCTGTGTGTGTTCACTAATTGGGTTAAATGCAGAGACTGAATTTCCCTCACGGGATATCAAAGAAGGATAAATTCATTCTATTCTATTCTACCTTGTCTCCCTTGTAGAGGCTGGGCAGCTGCCAGTAGTGTGGCTCCTGGCTCAGGTGCTGGAAGTGGCTGTAGGAGAGACGCGTGCCCTCCGTGGACACCTCCACGCTGAAGCCGCTGGTGATCGCCGTGCTGCCCTGCCGGTTCACCAGCGAGAAGTCCTGGAAGTTTCTGGGTGAGAAGGAGGTGGACACCTAGCCAGAGAAGAAGGAAGGAGGGGGAGGGGGCATTTTTAGTAGATGTTTTCCCAGAAAACCAAAGCACGTGCCCAGAAATGTGGCACCTACAAACACATAAATATATAAATATATAAATATATAAAACACACAAACGGGGAGAAACATGTTAAGTAAAGGTGTTCAGGGACACCTGTGATTCATCTACAGCTCTAACAAATGCAAACATCACACATGTACTGTACAGTAATTGGCTTGGGGCCAGAAGTGAGCACATTGTCGCATCATTTTCAAATATGGTGGCAGCCGGCTAGGATGCTAACTGGCTGAAGCACACCCTTCAAATTCTGACCCCATGCTCCCAAATCCCCTTCCCGTACCACGTCTCGGTAGTAGTTGGAGCTCTCGCACTTCTGGACGATGCCCATGCAGAAACAGGACAGGCAGCCATCTTTGTTCAGAGGGTTCAGGTAGAAGCTGTTGGGCTTGCACCTATCGCAGTATGGGGCCTCCACGTTCGCCTAAAACACAAATGAAAACAGAAAAAACTCATTTAACCATGTGTGAATGAGAGTCATCGGCACGTACATGCACAGACAAGACATTTGAGTGCAATTCAAACGCCGCTGTTCTCTTGCCTTGCAGCGACAGGCACCGTTGCCAGTGCAGCCTTCACTTCCTCTCTCGTCACACTGGTAGCAGCCTCCTGGAGAGAACAATTCAAAAATCATCAGACAGCGCAAACCAGCTATCATCAGCACCTCTCTCTGTAAAGCATACTTTGGGTGCCTCTCATTTTGGTATTTTATACACCCTCCCTTCCTTCCTCGATCCTCGTCCTCACTGATCTAGATAAAGAATGATGGGGCGGCAACAATGGGACAGTCTATCCAGTGTTGGTTATAGATCAGTGGGAACGAGCCTCGAGGACCGAGCATCGAGGATCGAGGAGAGAGTTTGAGAGCCACCCTCAGACTCAACACCAATGCTTTTTAAGGGAGCACAAACATTTACCTTCGTTATTGCCTCGTGAACAGCTCTGTCCCCTCAATGGATTTCCTGTATATCCAGGTGCACAGCTGCAAAAGAAATGGCAACTATCAACACCTGGCTTCACAAATGAACTATTTTTTTACCCATAGCTTCACAAAATGAACTTATCAAACTTCAGTGACACTCCATCTAACATGGTGCATTTGGTTCAGCAGCACAAGTGGTGACGTACAGTAGAGCTCATTTGTAGTGACAGAGCACAACAGTAGTGACAGAGCACAACAGTAGTGACAGTAGCAGGACACTGAATAGTAAAGGGGGAAACCTTGAATGAAACCAACATTTAAACATAGAGAAAGACATTCAAGTGGTAAACCACGGTAATGTTCGCTAAGCATGAAGAGAAAACCTTGCACACCAGCTTGTAAAAAGTGAACAGTGAACAGCACCAGTTCATTTTGTCATGGCACCACCCATTCATTGACTCCAATGTCTTTAAAAGACATCATAACACCCCATATTATATACAGCACAGAAATAGAGAGCGACTCACAACAGAGAGTTCACAACATCTTCCAACGGCTCTATCTACAGTGCGTCATGATTCACCCAGGAAACAACAAACAAACAGCCAAAGAGCTATGATCAATCAACAGAGATGGTCACAAGTCCCTCAACATGGCACACATGTTGAAACCATCAGTCCAGTCACACTGCACAAGAACATCTTCACACTACTAGAATAACAGCACGAGGTGTCTGGAGAAGAAGCAAGGCAACAGTGAAATGCGACAGCTTTATCCATCACAGACTTCAAGCTGGAAAGCCTGGAAAGCACCCAAGCAGGCCTAGCCCATGGAGGTACTGTATAGAACTGGAGAAAGTGAGGAAATACCGCCCCCATTCACTTCAATGGCCCGTGTTAGGTTATCTAATTAAGCCACAGATACTGTATACTCAGTGGGCTGCTGCCTTCTATAAAAATGGCGTCCAAGATATGCTCATTTTTTAACACATTTCTCACAAACAGGCCAATTGAGTGCCACATTGTTGACGGTCACAAACAATGCTGTCTCTGTGGATTGGCTAATTCCCCTAGCAGGAAATTGTTAGCTCATCCACCAATCCACAAAGACAACAAACTAATGTGTCCACCAGTAACGTGGCACCTAATTGGCATATTTGTGAAAATGTGGCTAGGGGGGAGTCCGTCAGTCACCATTTTTAAAGATGGTGGTGGCCAACTGGGATGCATACTGGCTGAAGCTAACCCTCTAACCCCTACTCTCAGAGCTGCGTTGGGTCAAGGGATGGAGGTTCAACGGTCCTAGGACTCTTACCTGCTCACTGGAAGCTCCAGAGTAGTCCAACAGAACAGCCAACACATGAGGAAGGAACTTCATAACTTTATAACTGCCTTTGAAAAACTGACGTGTCTTTTATTTTTATTTTTAAGGGATATACGGTTAACTAATGCATGAGAGACGAGTCCAAATATCACTGCTATTGGAAATACATGGCCAATAAAACAAAAGCAAGCAAACAAAATGAATGTGTATAATAATGTTAAAGTCAATATACATTAAGTACAATACACAACCTCTATTTACACAAAATGAACGGCCAAGAGTTCAAATGCGCTCCATTTTGACAAAATGCAGAGTCCAATAATGCATGTTAATAATATTGCACTTGGAATGTTTGAGCTTACACAATTTAAAACACATACATGCATTAAGTCATGGCACTGTTGCTGGTAAACTACTTGGATAATCTTGTTGACTACAGACTGATCTTTATTCAACCATGACAGTAATATTCACACTTACACTAACAAATTCAGCATGTAAATCCATCCATATCCAATACTGGATGTAAACCCATCTTCACCCATCTTATAAAGGACAATTGTATGTGGTTTCACTAATTGTCTGCCCTTGAGGTAGTCTATAACAATATCCAAAAAGCACTTAAAATCTGTCCTGCAGCTATACAAAAAAGACATACTGTTCAAGTAAAAAATGTCTGCTTCTAAATATACAGCTTAACATGAACACATGGACATAAAACAGTAATATGTTAATATGACTAGAGAATATGTTACAACAATACATCCAGTGTATGGCACTCAGTTAACAACATAAGTGGTTAAATAATTAAAATAATTTATATCTTAAACTATTTTTCTCTAAAGAGTGAAATTAATCAATTCATATTTGGTGTTCAAATGACTGTGGCCTTCCTTTACCAGACATTTCCATGATTTCCCCATGATTACTCAACCCATAGGGTTAGTTTCCCAATACATGGATTTTGTCTAGTCCAAGAAAACGTTTTTTATTCAGTGAAGATCGTCATTGAAGTTCTCTTTTTGACAAGGACTAGGCTAAATCCCTGTCAGTGAAACAGGCCCTGCAGTGTTTACTGTTATTGTTCACATAGATCAGCCTCATGAACAACAACAAAAAAAACTCCTTCAATCTGTTCTAAAACATGGCCTACAAACTAGCTGAAAGGGTACTAACTGCTACAGTAGTTAGTGAGATCACTTCTTTAGAAAATCGTGGAAACTTTCCATAGGGCAGGACAGAAATGACCCTGACAGTCTGTGCATTGAGGCAAATATATAAGGACAAATCATTCCTCAAAATGCAGATGTCTTCATTGTTATAGTATGTGACACAAAATTGAATTATTTTCTAAGTCCTCTAAAATGTTCTTATAGGATGTCGACGCTCACAGAATATAGTTGGATATACTGTATGAACAGACATACAGAAGGGGTTTCAGCACCGCATAACAGCCAAAGAAGTCCTGGTTGTGCAAGATACCAGGATATCCATACTGCTGAAGTTCGTTAAAACAAAGAACACTGGAAATTTGCTCAGTTTAATGTGTCTATGAAATCATAACTTCATGTTTCTGTCACAAAAGAGACCAAAGCTTCATTACGACTCAGGGATGATTTTGATGGGGACAGCCAGCCGCCCTAGAACTATATGTAGCTCAGCATTTGCAGGGTCCCTCTTGTTGCTCTTGTAATTTCCCTGAAGAATGCTGAGAAGGTCCAAGGCACTGGACTGTGGCTGAGTGTGTTGCCTGTTTTCAGGATTCAATTTGACTCTAGTGTTTGACTCCCTCAGGTGAGTGTGTGAGGAGTGAGGTTTGGGGATTGTTTTGAGTTTTGACTCGCTTTGGCCATTGTGAAGTGGACTATCCAACTGGTACGACGTTTGAGTTTGGTCTTTGCCATTATTGTGTGAGGGTTTCCTAATGACTAATTCTGTGGGAAGTTTACCATCTTCATTAGTCCTCTTAGAGTGACGGGTTCCGTCTCGCTTGGTTTGACTGGAGGACCTGACTGCTGTTTTCTTCTCCCTATTGGTTGGACCTCTAGACGATGGTTTCTCCTCTGGCTTCTTCTGTTTGACACTCTTTGCTCCTGATGGGGGGACTTTTTTACTTTGACTGGAGGACTTCACAGGTGACTTGTGAGTTTTCTGTGTCTGGCCAGAGGCCCTGGGTGAAGATTGCTGCTCTTTCTTAGTTCTGCTAGATGATTTGGCTGTTAATTGGGTCTCTGGCTTACCTTGGCTAGGTGACTTGAGATCTGAATGAGGTTCTTTCTTGGTTGGCCTTCGGGCCACGTCAGCTGATTTGTACCGTACCTTACTTTGGCCAGACACCTCGGAGATTGGTAGGTTTTTCTTGTTTTGTCTTGCAGGTTTGGCAGCAGATTGGTGTGGTTTCTTGCTTTGGCTGGGAATCTTGACAACTGATCCGTGGCCTTTGTTGTTTTTCCTGAGAGGTTTATCAGATGACGGGACCTGTTTTTTGGTTTGGCTTGGAGGTTTGACACCTGATCCCTTCTGTTTCTTGCTTTGATTAGGAGTCTCGACAACTGATCGGTGGTCTTTCTTACTCTGGCTGGGAGGTTTGGCAGTGGACTGTTGCTGTTTCTTGCTTCGGCTAGGAGTCTTGGGTACAGATTGGTGAGGATTTTTGGTTTGTCTAGGAGACTTAGCTGCTGCCTGATCCTCACGCTTACCTTGTTTGGGGTGCCTGGTTGCCGACGAGTTCTTTTCTTCTTTCAAAGGAGGCTTTTTCTTATGAGATGGGGGCTCAACTTGAAACCTTGTAGTTGTTTGACGCCCTCTCGCTTGTAATTTAGTACCACCAGCCTTGGTAGCTTGTGTAGCACTGATATTGTGACCTTTCCCTGATGCCTCCTTCTGAGGAGCCCTGGGCTTTTGTCTCTGAGTTTTTGACTGCGATCTGGCAGTCGTCTCTCTTGCTTTGGTAGATTGAGTCTTTTTCTTTGGTGCTTGCGTGACATTTGAGCTTGAGGACTTCGATTGTTTTTTCTTTATGCTGCTGCCAGTGTTCTGTTTCTTTTTGACAACAGACGGAGCAGTCTCTTTGTCACTCTTTTGTGCCTTAGACCTTGCCGCTGGTTTTGAGGGAGTTTTGGGATTGGACTTCCTTGTAGATGGTGGGGGAATGCTTTCAGGAATAGGCACTCTGGTGACCAAGGCGGGTACTCTGCTCAAGACTGTTGTTCTCCTTTGAGGTCTGGTGGCAGCTCTGGATATAGTGGTGAGTCTAGGGATGGCAGTGCTTGGCGGAAGACCTCTGCCCTCCTGTACGGAGCGAGACATGTGCCTTGTGCGTTTGATCTTGTTGATCTCCTGCGCCAGGGCAGTGAACCCATCTATCAAAATCTCCAGTCTGTCCTCCAGACGGTTCAGTCGGGTCTCCATGTTGGTGTAGTTCCGGGCCAGAATCTCCACTTTGTCCTCCACCCGACCGGAGGCCATTTGGCCTCGCAGCTGGCTGAGCTGAGTGCTCAACTGCTGCTGCTGGGTGCCCAACGTCTGCAGGGTGTCTTTCATGTCCAGCGTGTTCCCCTCCAGCATGAGCAGTCGCAGGTTGAAGCGGTCCAAGTAGTACCGTAGCAGGTAGTCCAGACTCTTCTCGCGGGTCTGCCGACCCGGGGTGAACCGTGAAGGGGCTCGCGTGAGACTAAAGGGGCGATGGGGTCGCGGGGTGACCGGGCGCTGACGCTGCGTTGAGGATAGCAAGATGCGGCCCGCGTGCCACCTCCCCGTTGGCTTAATGGTGACCTCTTCCATGCTGGTAGAGTGAGCGCCACTCCCATCCACGATGCCGGTCTCATTAGTGAAGATGATGGTGTTGTCACAGTTGCCGGGCAGGTACCCTTCCAGGTACAGATCTCCACAGGTGTCATCAGACCGGCTGCACCGTTTTTCAAAATGGCCAGAAAAGCCAGAAATCAGAGAGCGGCTCATCAAAGCCTTCAATGTAACTTGACAACATCCCCCTCCAGTCACCCACCAATTTCCTTTGCACTCAGACAGAGTGGCAAAGTTTCACAAGCCCAGAGATAGATATTTCACATGTCCCTAGCCACCATGACATTTATGCCTTCGAGATCCAGTGTGTAAAAACACCACAGGCATAAACACTGACCACAGAAACCCCCTGATGCCACATGTCTCACATACTAAAGCACTGTAACCGAGCAGTTCAGAGAGCAGGGCCATGGAGAGGAAAGCAGTTACTATAGTTACTAGAACTCTAGTAAAACTGACAGCAAAGCACTACAGCTGAAGCAAGACAGAGGAAGGAAGACAGAGAAAGAGCAAGCAGTCAGGACAACTCAAAGGAGTTCGTATAGCATACTGTGCCACCTCTCAACCAAAATACATTCATATGTGCACCAACGGACAATACACATATCCAATAGGAGCAGGCCTCTTGTGGCCACAGCCAAAACCCAACGAGAGCAGTAAAACATACTTGTGAACAAGAGGGTGTAAAATAAAATCTCAATTTCCCTTGAAAGACAAAAACCAAGCAGACGTGTCTGCAGACAAGTGTGAAGAGTGAAGAAGTGGTGAGTGCATGACACAAAATTGCATCCATTCGATAAGACACTTTGATGGACAATCAAGAAAGTCACTCTCTATACGTGAACTACAATCAGTGAACCAGCTGGCTATGCGAAGCTACTGTAATGTTTATGGTTTCTGGTGCAATTTACTTTACATCAGCAGAGATGATACACACGCCTTACGAGGAGAGCTGGAAATGTCTATCATTACAAAAATGGTAATGACATCCTGGGAGTTAAACGTAGAGGTAAAAACGGTGATTTGCTACATGTTTACAAGAGAGAATAGAATTAGTTGAGGAACACATCTCTCTTTGCTTACACTAAGCCTAGAATTTCCCTTGGAGAAAGGGGTGTAATTAAAATCCCCCTTTCTACACAGCCACATCCACATGGGCTGAGGGAGCAGCTCATATTGCTACTAAAGCCATTCACTTGGTCCTTGAATGTGTGTGTGTGTGTGCTGTTTTGGTGTGTGTGCACTGTTTTTT
Source organism: Sardina pilchardus (assembly GCF_963854185.1). Classification (NCBI taxonomy): domain Eukaryota; kingdom Metazoa; phylum Chordata; class Actinopteri; order Clupeiformes; family Clupeidae; genus Sardina; species Sardina pilchardus. Next base: position 16,101,673 of record NC_085000.1, on the reverse strand, counting down.
GGCTCTTGTACAGTATGTGTGTGTGTGCGCTGTTTTTATACTGATATTCCACTGTGTTCTTAATTCAACCGATTCTACTGCATTCTGCAGTATTCTACTGATATTCTATACTGATTGATATGTGCTTCATACTTCTACTTCTGTTCTTCTAATGCTGTCTCTAAGCTCTTATTCATGAACAGCACCGTTTTGTGTCCAACAGGAAGTCCAATCAGCTATGCTTGGGTAACAACCATCAGTAGCCGTCACACCCTCACTAAGACCTCTCTCACACTCTGGGATGGGCGGCAGTGGTCTTTTTTTTTTTTGCTTCTCCCATCCCACCCACACTTAAGCACACCGCGCTCCCCACACCAAGCTCAACATGCTGTGAGCCCAACACCTCTTCAGAGGGGGGGGTGAGCCACTCCCCCCACCACCCCTCCCTCAACCAAAAAACGTCCCGCTCAGCAAAGCTCACCTCTCGCAGCGACGGCCGGTGTAGCCTGGTGGGCACTCGCAGACGGGCAGACCATCGCCGCCCCTGGAGCAGGAGATGGGAGGCCTGCAGGACACACAAACAAACAAACAACGCAATTATTCCACTGAACAACCCTTCTAATTATGTGACAAAAATATAGCCAAAATGTAGTCGTCTTTTGATTAAAGGCTTTTTTACTAGGAGTGCCTCAATCTTTTTTTCACAAAGTTATCTTAGGCTCTTTTTTGAAGAGCACCCTGAACAAAATATTTTGACCCAGAGTAGCGTTCCTTTCTCTCCTTTTTTTCTAACCTTCTAGTTATGTGTGATACTATGCTTGTGTGTGTGTGTGTGTGTCAAGTCCAGTCAAGACCATTTTTATTTCTGCATTTATAGACGGCTGAGCCACTCAAACAAACAAACAACGCAATTATTCCACTGAACAACCCTCTAGTTATGCGTGATATTACTGTATGCTCTTGTGTGTGTATCAAGTCAACGCCTTTTAACTATATAGGAGTGCCTCAAATGTTCTGTTTTTTCTCCTTTTTTTTCTAACCTTCTAGTTATGCTTGATACTATGCTCTTGTGTGTGTGAAATCAAGTCAAGGCCATTTTTATTTCTGCATTCAGTGCTTCACAATAAAGTGCTTACAGTAAGTGCAATAAACAGAGGAATGACCTAAGGCAAAAGAAAAAAAGAAAGACAAGTATGTGTGTGTGTGTGTGTGTGTGTGTGTAACTCACTGGCCAGGTAGCTGATGGCATGGGCAGCGTTGGCATGCGTTGGGTCCACCGGTTGCAGGATTGCCGTAGAAGCCGAGTTTACACTTGTCACAGCGGGGCCCCTCAGTGTTGTGCTGGCATTGCTGCAGGATGTAAACAACAGCACCGCCATTTATGAGAAATAAATAAAAGGACACGGAAATCATCAGACTCTAGCTGTGTCAACGCTAAACTAATACAGTATTTGCATGGGACTCATTTTCAGGTCGGAAAAATCCAGAAATACAGATAAATGTAGAAAAATCACATCCCTAGAGGTGGCTGGTGTGTGTGTGTGTGTGTGTCCTGACTCACCAAGCAGGCTCCAGTCTCTGAGTTACAGCCGTTGGCGTGTCCATGGCAATCACACCTCTCACAGGTGCCAAGGTAGAGGCCTGAACCGGCGCGTGAGTAGCCCTCCGCACATTCCTACACACACACACACACAAACATATGTACACACACACACATGCACACACACGCACACACAAACAGGTGAACAAATGTAACCAGACAAACAGATAGACATATATTCTCAACACACACAAAGACATCAGAGACACAGGAGAGACAGTGTGTGTGTGTTACCTGGCAGGATGGTCCGGTGTAGCCAGGGGGGCAAGCACACTCTTCCACCTCCAATGCTCTTTCATTGCCCTGGTTGTGTGGCACAGCAATGTCCATCTGGATGTCTGAGAGACTGGAGAACACACACACACACACACACACACACACACACATTGTCAGATGTTATCAGATAACTTACACTAAAATGTCCCTGAATGGTTATCACAATCACATTACTTCAGCGCTCCATTGAGGTCTAAGCACTGGAATATGGTGAGTCAGGCATTGCATGTGTGCGTGCATGTGTGTGTGTGTGTGTGTGTGTGTGTGTGTACCTGCTCTCTGCCATGTTGTCTGCATATGTAGCTCTGATCATGAAGACTGTGATGTCTGCAAGAGCCATGAGGAGGTGCTCTCTGGTGGCGGGCTTTCCATCAGCTCTCCTCCAGTTAGACTGAAAACACACACACACACACACACGCACACACACACACACACACACGCACGCGCACACACAAACACGCACACACGCACACACACAAACACACACACACACACACACACACACACACACACACACACACACACACACACACACACACACACACACACACACACACACACACACACACACACACACACACACACACAAACACACACACACACACACACACACACACACACACACACACACACACACACACACAGACACACACACAGATTGAAACAAGACAGACACATGCTGTACAGTAGATGCATAGCTAGCTACAGCTCAGCAGGAATGTGGGCACAAGGTCCCAAGGCTGGCAGAGAAGGCTACTGGAGGCTGGCGCGCGGGCACGCACCTCTCTGAAGGTGACGGTCACGGAGGTGGGCACGCGTGGCAGAGGCTTGCTCTGGGAGAAGTGCTCCAGGAAGATGCCGTTGCCTTGGAGAACCACGTCCGGCTTGTCGTCGATCACCTGCGTGCGAGTACGCGGCTCGTAGCGCACCTTGTAGCGTAGCTCCCCTCCATACGCAGTCACCTGTGCACAACACACGCCCCACTCACTTAGCAAACAACACAACCTGGGTTCAGGGTGGACTAAAACCCTGAGGTGACAAAATCAGGCAATAAGGGGAGGAAACAACTAAATGTATACATTAGTGCAGGGGTGGCCAACCAGTCTAGCATGAAGAGCCAAAAAAAAATCCACAAAAGTCAAAAGAGCCGCACAACAAAAAAGGCGTCCATACTACAACAGCACAACATTAGGCCTACAGTTATAGCTCCTTTGTTTTTCATTTAAAGTAAGACACTTGGCAGATGCTCAATGATCATTGATAAATGATCATTGGAAAATGAAAAAAGATCAGACACACATCAAATCCCCCCTCACTGAATGACTTATAGGCATGAGCAATGCTCCAACACCTGATAATGCAATGTCAAGTGTTCAGTTAACTTTTAAAAAGAAAATAAACAAAAAGAAAACGAGTGACTGACGTCTATAGCCATTACCAGCCTACTTGCAAAAGTATGTAGGAAATGTTCAGGTTTGAAGCTTTATGAATCCGTGGCATACCAAGTACCAAACTAATGTGTAGGCTAGAAACATATCACCTCCGCAAATGAGGTTATGTTTTCATCGGGGTTTGTCTGTTTGTTAAGCAAGATGTTAAGCGGAGGCGCGAGATGTTAAGCAGGATGCGCGAGGCGGAGTTTTGCGATCTCAGAGTGCTTTTGTTTTGATTACTTTGACATATTAACCAGAGGGGTTATGTTACAAAACGATAAATGGTCCTTTTCAATGGCACGTGTTCCTTCTACTTACGATTAGCTTCAGGGTATTCCTGATTGCAACAGTAGCATTAAACCTGGCTGAAGAATAAACACGTCTGCTTCGTTTTGGCCAATTCCTATCCATATCATGACGGTACAATTATTGTTAACTATTAATAATTACTTTTGGCAATAGGCTACTATCAAATTCTGAAATTATTTTTTATTTACCGGAAATAAAGGCTATTTCAAAAGGAAAACGTTTAGGTCCGAGGAGAAGTGAGAACATCAGTTGAGCAGCCGTGAGCCGCACGAGAGGAGGCAAAGAGCCGCATGTGGCTCGCGAGCCGCGGGTTGGCCACCGCTGCATTAGTGCAATATAGGTATGGGGTTTGTGGAACATAGGATCAAGGTCATAAGCAGAAGACACATGCAGCGGAAATCACCAACTGAGAATCAAGATCCAAGTGCACTATCAAGATAAAATATTAATTCTCGTATAATTCCACATGATATTATGCTTCATAGTCATAGTGTGTGTGTGTGTGTGTGTGTGTGTGTGTGTGTGCATGTGTGTGTGTGTGTGTGTGTGTGTCTGTGTGTGTGTGTGTGTGTGTGTGTGTGTGTGTGTGTGTGTGTGTGAGTGAGTTGAAGAGCGCTGATGGCGGTGCTGGTCACTGACCTTGTCCCCTCTGAAGTTCTCGGGCAGCACCCAGTAGTAGATGTCTGTGGGCAGGGTGTAGAAGGAGCGGTACACCACCTCCGCCGGCCCGCGCTGGCTCACGCCCTCCGTGATGCTGCGGCTGTTGGCGGCGTTGGAGAGCGAGAAGAGCTGCCCGTTCACACCGCCGTGCACCTGCAGGGGAGGATGTGCACACACACACACACACACTCTGGCTTCACACTCTCTCTCGTTGTGTCGGTCTTTCTCGCTAGGTACTGTAGGATGCCTGGTGACGTGCTCTTGAGTCGGGTATAGTTTATGTTGCTTCCAACATTACACTCGTACTGTATGAGCTCCCATCCAGGGCGCATCAGAGTGCACCAGATTGTTTACACATGTATTTTTAAATGTGACCATTTGTGATGGAACACATTTTAAAAGCACGTTAACAGGGTCTGCATGTGCGCGCGTGTGTGTGTGTGTGTGTGTGTGTGTGTGTGTGTGTGTGTGTGTGTATGTGTGTGTGTGTGTGTGTGTAGGGGTGTGTGTTTCTACCTGGTCCCTGGTCCAGCTGGAGCTGGCGCACTGCTTGGTGACGCCCATGCAGAAGCACTGCATGCAGCCCTCAGGGTTGGCACCGCTCAGGTGGAACGTGCCAATCTTGCACTCGTCGCACAGCGCGCCCGCCACGTTAGCCTGGCAAGGGCAACAACAACATCAACAACAACAACAACAGCAACAACAGCTTCGGTTAGCACTGAACACAGCACAGCACAGACGTCATGAGGATACACCAACAACAGTCAGGTAGTGTGTAGTCACTAGTCAGTGATTATATATACATTATGATTATATACATAATACATAATGTGATGATATAATGTATAGCTTCATACCTTGCATTGACAGGGTCTGCTGTTGACGGAGCTGACAGTTCCTCTTCCGTCACATTTGGAAGTGGCTGTCAGCAAGAAACAAGGAATATCAGAAAAAATGGTCAAACATGCAAGCATGGTGTGTTCAACTCACCTGATCTAACAAACAGGTATGTAACGTACAGTATAAAGGACTTTTCTACTGTTCTACAGGAAGTATTACAGTAATAGGGAGGGAAAGAGAGAGAGAGATGTGGGGAACTCACAGTCAAGAACACATTTGCCGTTGGGCTGCAGAGGGTTACCCACGTATCCAGCTGCACATCTGTGAACATGTCCACAGCACTTTAGCACGACAAAATCCACAATAACATAAAACAAAATCCACAATAGCATTAAAACCCCACATCAGCAGTAAATCAAGTCTTTCATAGCTGTTCACTCCATAACAATGATGATGATGATGATAATGATGATGACGAAGAAGAGGACAACATGGCTTGCTCACCGTTCGCAGCGGCGGCCGGTGTAGCCCGGCCTGCAGGCATCACAGGTGGCCTGGTTATCATGGTCCATGAAACAGGTGTCGGAGAACCTGCAGGCAGACACAGCAACTCATGAATTAGACTGACAGCTGTGCAGCTAACTGAACAAATGGAGAGCTGTGACAGAGATCTGACTGGAGGAGTGTGTGTGTGTGTGTATGTGTGTGTGTGTGTGTGTGTGTGTGTGTGTGTGTGTGTGTGAGAGGTCTTGGTGTAGGGGCAGGTGAAGTGTGTGTGTGTGTGTGTGTGTGAGAGGTCTTGGTGTAGGGGCAGGTGAGGTGTGTGTGTGTGTGTGTGTGTGTGTGTACCTGCGTGAGGTCTCGGTGTAGGGGCAGGGGCAGGTGAGGTGTGTGTGTGTGTGTACCTGCGTGAGGTCTCGGTGTAGGGGCAGGGGCAGGTGAGGTGTGTGTGTGTGTGTGTGTGTACCTGCGTGAGGTCTCGGTGTAGGGGCAGGGGCAGGGGCAGGTGAGGTGTGTGTGTACCTGCGTGAGGTCTTGGTGTAGGGGCAGGGGCAGGGAGGTGTGTGTGTGTGTGTGTGTACCTGCGTGAGGTCTCGGTGTAAGGGCAGGGGCAGGTGAGGTGTGTGTGTGTGTGTACCTGCGTGAGGTCTTGGTGTAGGGGCAGGGGCAGGTGAGGTGTGTGTGTGTGTGTGTGTACCTGCGTGAGGTCTTGGTGTAGGGGCAGGGGCAGGTGAGGTGTGTGTGTGTGTGTGTGTACCTGCGTGAGGTCTTGGTGTAGGGGCAGGGGCAGGTGAGGTGTGTGTGTGCGTGTGTGTGTGTACCTGCGTGAGGTCTCGGTGTAAGGGCAG
>NC_085000.1:16087727-16090227 GCF_963854185.1 Sardina pilchardus | reverse complement strand
TAAGTGCAAGCACACTGCGTCACCATGGATTATTACAGCTGAAACACACTGGTCATTAACATTACAAATACACCTGCAACACAAGTCCTGGTCCCCCAGGCTGTGCTGCTGTGGTATGTGGTGTGTGTGTGTGTGTGTGTGTGTGTGTGTGTGTGTGTGTCTGTAGGGAGGTGGGGGTTGGTGGGCTTGTCCCATGGGGGGTGTAGTCATAAATTCAGCTGTTGCCACTGGATGGGTTGACCACCAACAGGGGAGAAAGGTGTGAAGGCCCCCATATGTTAGAGAGCCGTCCCAGAGCCACACAGTTCAGCTGCAGGAGACAGAGGCCCTACTCCTGTTTTCATAAGAGGCCAATTCCGTTCTTAAGTCCTACGTCACAGACCCAACAGATTTTTCGTGAAGAGACGTTTACTAGCTCAGCCAGACGTTCTTTTGCGACTTGTAAACTTTGTCGTCATCACCTCCGTTTTAGCGTGTAATTAGGCTACTGTAGCTGTGCAGCCAGATGATATACTCTAGGGTAACATCCCAGGCTTCCGCGAAATATAGGATTTGATCAGTTTGAGGTATAAGTCGGAAGCAAGATGACAATTTTCTTAAAAGCTACTCAGAACAGCAGGAAAAAAATGTTTATTTTACTGTCTATGGAGAAAAACATGTGAGTTTGAAAGCCGTTGGACCCGGAAAGAGATTTATTATCCCATTATTACATCATCACGTAATAACCGAATCTAGTGGAGATCCTGCACAGAGGATGCTCCTACAACATGATCTCCCTCACTTGCTGCAGATTAATATCGCCAGTGATCACTAGCTTACTAAAGTGCTGAGTTTAAGCATCCCACACCGTCCACGTCCATCAACCGATACAGAAGGAAGCGTGCTGTCAGGGCAGCACAAAGCATCTATCTGAGCCGCATCCTTTCCAGGAATAACTCCACCGATAGCAACACATCCTCCATCAGGAATTTGACTTTCGGAATCGTGACGCTTCAAACGAGCTGTTCCTAGAACGTGTCCTGCACATGGCCAGAGCAAGATCCAGCGTGCGGCCCCCCGTATCTCATCGCTTGGCCACAGCTGTGGGGCCCGGGGTCATCTCGCCCTGTCACTCACGTCCAGAACAGAACCTGGAGAAAGTTTCCACCTCAAGCGTTTCCAGCACATGCCTGAGCAACGCCGGAGCAACAGGATCTGCGCGCGATAAATTTTCCAGACAGGCAGGTTCGCTCGGAGTGGCCAGACACATGTCACAAAGCGAAAAAACTCGGCAGGCCAGACCGAATGTGTGCGTGTGTGTGTGTGTGTGTGTGTATGTGAGCCTGTGCAGCTGGGCCAGAACGAGGCCTGCTGAGAGAGGGGTTGAAAGAAAGACGACTGGCTAAGGGCCGCACTTACAGAGCGAGCTCACAACGCTAGCACTGTCCAACGTGTCCAGGTCGCGCTGCAGAACACACTGACCTCAGTCCCACTTCCTGGTGAGGACAGAGGACTGACCGCAACGGAGGAAACAAAACAAGAGGAAACTCCACAGGTCACCAGTCCCCTCTCTTATCCCCAGCCCACACACACACACACACACACACACACACACACACACACACACACACACACACCGCCTCAACTCCAGGTCACTGAGACAAGTCTGCAGCCAATCACATGACGCTTCGTTCACACGGACAAAGCTAAAAGCAGGGATGAGAAGCAGCCGCTCCATGTTCAATGTGTGTGTGTGTGTGTGTGTGTGTGTGTGCGTGTGTGTGTGTGTGTGCGTGTGTGTGTGTGTGTGTGTGTGTGTTTTCCTAGATGATGTGCATGACCTGACAGGGTGCATGTTCATATGTGTGACGTCTTGCTGCAGCCTGCGAGTAGTTAACATCAATCAGGAGGCCGACAGGGGAGCATCACCTGCTGCTTCCCACCTTTCAACTGCGCTTTGATTAACAGCACAAAGCCTGCTGCTCAGTTCTGGGTGCAGCAGAACCCATTTAAACACACTGAAGGTACTGTAGAGTGTGTGCACGTGTGTGTGTGTGTGTGTGTGTGCGTGTGTGTGTGTGTGAGAGAGAGAGACCCAAGGGGTTTCTGGCTGGGTGTGTGTGTGTGTGTGTGTGTGTGTGTGTGCATTTGTGTGTGAGTGTGTGTGTGCGTGCGTGCATTTGTGTGTGTGTGTGTGTGTGTGTGTGTGTGTGTGTGTGTGTGTGTGTGTGTGCGCTACTGCTGGACCCTCACCTGGAGCTGGCGGGGATGTGTCCCCAGTTGAGTCTCCAGGTGATGATAGGGGTGGGGGTTCCCACGGCCGTGCAGGTGAAGGTGACGGTGGCGCCGCGCTCCGCCCGCACAGACTCCTCTGGAGGACTGTTCACCGTGGGGGCCACTGGGGGGGAAACAACCAAAAAACACCTTTACACACACACACACACACACACACACACACACACACAGAAACACACACACACTACACACTACACACTACACTACACACTACACTACAAATCAT
>NC_085000.1:16067727-16072727 GCF_963854185.1 Sardina pilchardus | reverse complement strand
CTGCACACACAGAGGCACACACACACACACACACACCTATGTTAAAAATACATTACACCTGCCCCGGCAGTGGCGCAACTGGCTGGGGCACCTGCACCGCACGCCGGCGACCCGGGTTCGATTCCCGCCCCGTGGTCCTTTCCGGATCCCACCCCGACTCTCTCACCCATTCACTTCCTGTCTCTCTCTACTGTCCTGTCAAAATTAAAGGCACAAAAGCCCAAAAAATATACTTTATAAAAAAAAAAATACATTACACCTGACGACAGACAGATAGGCAGCCTGAGCGGAGTTCCTTTGACAACCAGGTCACCACCAGCCAGGAAGCTCTGCTTAGTCAGAACTTTATAAGGTGCCCTTCAATGGAGGCAACCACGGAACAAAGTTTGACACAGTTTGTGTCGCTGTTTGTTTGGAAAGACGCATGGATGAAAAACGAGGGATAAAACATGATTACGGCCTGGTCTGTGGCTTTAGATATGAGGAGAAGAATCAGGTCCAAGTTCTACACCACAAACAAGAATACTTTTATCTGGAGCTCTGTGTGATTGAACAGTGAGGACATTCATCCGTGTTCCGTGTTGCAGAGGAGGAGGAGGAACACTGACTCCTCTGTGAGACTTGGGATCTCCTGACATGGCCTGCGGGCTAGCGAGCCGGCCAACACCTCAGTCTTCATACGGTCAACCACCCCGGGACTTTAGCTTTCGCTTCTTTCCCCTCTCCTGCACGGCATCAAGCCTTGCTGACTAATGCCTGTCCTCCTAAACTCATGCCACGGTGAACAATAAAGCAGTGTTATGCTCGGTTAATCCCAGTAAAGTTTTTATGGGTGTCATTATCGATGGAGGAAAGAGCGGGTGGGAAGAGTGGAGAGAGTGGAGAGAGAGAGAAGAGTGAAGAGTGGAGAGAGAGAGAGGGGGAAGAGTGAAGAGAAAAGAGTGGAAGAGAAGAGAGAGAGGGAAGAGTGGAGAGAGGGGAGAAGAGAGTGAGAGAGGGAAGAGTGAGAGAGAAGAGAGAGAGGGAAGAGTGAGGAGAAGAGAGAGAGAGAGGGGGAAGAGTGGAGAGAAGTATGTGTGTGGTCCTAACAAGTAGATGGCTCTCTCCCTTCCCCTCCCCTTCCTCTCTCTCTGTCACTCTCTCTATCTCTCTCTCTCTCTCTCTCTCTCTCTCTCTCTGTTTCTTGGGGCCCCATGAGACATGGCTGACACAGTTGGGTCAGGCCCCAGGCGCAACACTTCTTCATGGCGCTCAGGAAGTATCTTATCGCGGAAACATCACGTCATCTCACCTCTGCAAACAACTGACAACTGGTGCAGTGTAAATACAACTCACACGTGCACATCACTCACACTCACACACACACACACACACACACACACACACACACACACACACACACACACACACATCGCACACACATACACACGGCCTGACGACAGTCTTCCACACTGCACTGGTCTTATTTCCTCTCCCGTCAATCATGGCAGGGCGGCAGCCTCCAAACACACACACATGATTTCACACACAAAAGACAACACAGACAAAGGCCTGCATACAATCACACATGACCTACACTCCTCTGGAATAACAATGTGTGTGCCTGTGCAGAATGTGTGTGTGTGTGTGTGTGTGTGTGTGTGTGTGTGTGTGCGTGCGCATGCACAGGCATGCGTTTCTGAATCTCTAACTGCCTCTTTGGGTGTGTGGGTACGTGGCATCATGGCCTGAATGTGGATGTCATGAAGTATCCTAAAGTTCCTGTCGTCCTTGTCAGTGTGCCATAATGTAGTTTTGCTCAGAGGAACAAACCATTCAAAACCACTCAGGTTTGGGTCACCGAGGTTACAGCAAGACTATGGCGTTACATTTGTGCCAAGCAAGCACACAAATTATATTTTGAGGAGAAATTAAATTTGAGCACAAAGAATTTGTAATTGAGCAAACGGGAATCAATTCTGTGCTCAATGTCTTCGTGAATTCGCTACGGTCAACATGTATGTGCAACAACAGCCCGCCTTTCATTCAGTTTCACTGTACGCGCTCTCATACACAGATCCCTTTGCTCGCTCTAGCTCTCTCCCTCTCGCTCAAGTTCATCTCTGCGCTCGCTCAAAATCTGTAGACAGCGTTACATTTGTGCCAACCAATCAGAAGCCCTAAAATTGCCACAGGCCAATCGTGGCTTAGCAACCCGTAACTACTGTAGGCAAGTGCCTGGCAAGCTGTCGAGTTTTTGCCATGTTAACCATAGCCTGTTGCCATTAAGGGCATTTATTTGAATGTGTGGTGTCCCCAAACACATAAAATCACTGTGAAATAACAATATAAACATGATATAGTTTGGAGCATGTATGTTTCTAACTATAGCTTAAACTGTATGCTTCTTTTGCCTTCCGCCTGTTTCATTCGTAGGTTACTACCAAAGATTCTAGAACAGAGCTCTTTTAGGTCTATGGTTACTACTAGGAACCAACGAAACACGAAACAGCACGTACATTCGACTTTTGTTTAAATAACTGTGTTGCAACGTTAACGTTAAATATTCATGCCTGCAATATGCACTGTTAGCTTAGCTTTCCCTGCTGTAGGCTAGCTTAAATATTGATCCTCTTTTGTAAGTCTTTGGATAAAAGTACGTAGACAGTGACCGTAGATGAGAGAAGGCTTTAAAAAATGTCCACTTTCACAATTTTCCCGCGGGGAAGGCTTCTTGTCGACTGAAGAGCTACTCTGATTGGTCAGGTTGCCCGTCAATCAAATTCGGGTGAATCTTCTGATTGGTTGGCAATTATCTACAGATTTTTAGCGAGCGCAGAGATGAATTTGAGCGAGCGCAGAGATGAACTTGAGCGAGAGGGAGAGAGCTAGAGCGAGCAAAGGGAGCTGTGTATGAGAGCGCGTAGGCTACAGTGAAACTGAATGAAAGGGGGGCTGTTGTTGCACATACATGTTGACCGTAGCGAACACACAAAGACATTTGTTGAGCACAGAATTGATTCCCGTTTGCTCAATTACAAATTCTTTGTGCTCAAATTTAATTTCTCCTCAAAATATAATTTGTGTGCTTGCTCAAAATATGTTTCTGCGCTCAATATTGCTCCACTCTGCGCTCATAATTGAGGCACAAATGTAACGCCATACAAGACTGGCATCAAACTAGCATTTGATTGACCTGACAAGCATGTGCAAGAGATGGCAAGTTCTGTGGATGTGTACCGTAATTTCCTGACTATTAGCCGCGGCTTATACATTGATTTTTATACATTGATGTCTCCCGCTATGAGGTTAATACAGGTGGGCAGTTAATATGGTGTTTATACGGTTTTTTTTATTTTAACTTGCACAAAACACTGTCCTGCGGCCTATACACAATGCAGCTTATATGAGGGAAATTACTGTGTGTGGGGCAAAACAGCGTTTGATTGCCCTGACAAGCAAGAGATGGCAAGTCCTGTGAATGTGTGTGTGGGGCAAAACAGCATTCTAGTATACAGGTAGTATAGTATATAATAGCATTCTAGTATAGTATAGTATATAAATATGAAATATATCTGTCAAGACACATGGCATGAGATGCCGGAGCGGGTAGCCGGAGCGATGTTGGCACGGACGGCCGTGCCCGCCTAAGACTAAGCCCGGTACCAGAGGCCAAAGGACACTAGCTGAGTGCGCCTCAGTGAAGATGGCACCAGGGGCTTTGCCCCGGCCGCCGCTGGCACCCAACCTAAGGGCCCCGGGTTCTGGCCGTGCCCACCCGAGGGCTCCGGGTCCTGGGTGTGTTTGCGAGGCAGGCTGGCACGATGCCCCACGTTGCATTTTCCGTCGCCACGGGCCGCCAGCTCTCATTTCCAGCGGCTCCATCAGCGGTGGGCTCCCATTTAAAGGGCTCCGGCGCCGTAAGAACTTGATCTCCCGGCCAAATCCCCGCTGCCCCTGCCCCGAGCGGCCTACAACAACAGTCGCGCGCCTTTTTCAAAAGGAAAACGCTGACACGCAGAATCCTTTGAAGCGGCGAGCTGGTGTGCTCATCTCCTGGTGCACAAGCACATAGCGTCACACACAGCGAGCGAGCGCGGACCCTCTCTCCCTCCCCCACATGCGCTTCCGCACGGCCCTGGCCCCACATCGGCCCCACATCGGCCCCACGCCGGCCCTATACCGGCCCCACACTGGCTCACCAGCGGAGGGAGGGCCACAGTGGAGCTTTCACAATGGCTCCAGTTTACATGACTCAAGGGAAGTGTCTCCACGCAGAGCTGTGACTCGGTGATTTCACCATAACCAGACAACCAGTCTGTAACCAGCACTGAGGGAGACTAGCTTAGAACCAACCTATACTGTGCATGAATATGCATAGACAGCAGAAGACATCTGCCCTGGGGCTTTTCTAAGTCAACCTCCATCTTCTCTCTATCGCTCTATCCAAACATAAGCCCACAAGGGGCATATAAAGCCGGTGAAGGAAACCACTCACAAAGAAACTGTGTCCCACAGACGATGAAGGCCGAAGAAACCCCTCTTGAGGTGAGGACAGAAGGCATCACTCAGAGTGAGAGAGCTGCAACTAGAGTTTCAGATATGTGCAGCTACCTGTTAAAGAGGCAGGCAATGGCTAAGACGGAGGCATGCAGTTACAGGCCCGCAAGGCCAATGGGAGGCAAAGGAAAAAGCTACATTGGCTTCATGGAATTCTGAAGGATTCCTGTCCATGGGCTTCATGGAATTCTTAAGAATTCCTGTTCATGCCATGATGGGCTTCAGGGAATTCTTAAGGATTCCTGGTCCTATTCTTATAGGAAAACTCTGACAATAAACTCCATTGTCAAAGAATGAAACCTACTATATCTATAGTATAGTGTCCAGAAACGTCTTCCTGACAGAGAGAAACAGAAGGAAAGAGTGAGAGAGTGTACTATGTGTCTATTTTAAAACTGTCCGCAGATTCAGCGAGGAGCAGCTTTAGGCTAAAGGTTTAGGGTTAGGGTCACGGCTAGGGT
>NC_085000.1:16060227-16062727 GCF_963854185.1 Sardina pilchardus | reverse complement strand
ATAAACAGCAGAGGCTTTTAGCACGTGGCTATTAATAGACGTTTCCGGTAACCAGACGCGGGGGCATTGCTCTGAGAGAGAGAGTGACAGAGAAAGAGAGAGAGACCTAGAGAGAGAGAGAGAGAGAGAGAATGAGGGGCTGATGGAGGAGAGAGAGATAAGGAAATAGAGCAAAGGAGAGAAAGGAAGAAACAGAGAGAGACTGGGGGTAAAAGAGAGAGAGAGAGAGAGAGAGAGAGGGAGAGAGAGAGAAAGATACAGAGTGTGAGAGAGAGAGAGAGAGATTGAGGGAGAGAGAGTGAGTGAGATTAAGAGGGAGAGAGCACTTCCCTAGCGCCCCTCCAGGCCGTCTCACGTTCCCCAGACGACAGCTGCAGTGCTGGGTATTTATATCTCCTGCGGGAGGACCTGGGGGAGGCCTGAGGAGCGGTGGGCCTCACTACGGAGCCCCTACGCTGCCACCCAACACCCTCCTCACCCCCGCCGGAGACAGGCACTGGAGCCACCTCCGCTGGGCCACCACCACAGAGAACGGCTCTTCTGCACTTTCCTTACACACTCACAAATTCTTACTCTCTCTCTCTCTGCCTCATACACACACGCTGTCACTCTCTCTCTCTCACACACAGTCCCTCTCTCTCTCTCTCTCACACACACACAGTCACAATCTCTCTCTCTCTCACACACACACACAGTCACTCTCTGTCTCCCTCACACACACAGTCACACTGGCACAAACGGCAATGCACCCAGTAGCACATTCTCAAATAGAACACAACGTCTTGTTACGTGTTATAAATATACAATCTTGCATATACAACCACTCCATTGTATATAAACACTGCATTTATATTCTTTAAGCAGACACTTTTATCCCAAATCACTTTGCACTACAATAACATTCAAGCTCCAATGCAGAGGAGAGCTTTTGGTAACAATTAATATGACATCCATCAATAGTGTAACATACTGTATGCAGCCCTGGCACAGATTTGCATTACAGAGCTGTTCTCCAGTCAGTCTCTGGGGCCTGTTTACCCTTTTTGCCCCGTTGTTGGGGTGGTGCATGCGTGCAGTATGTCATGCTGGTGGGGCAATTGCTTGGTTCTGCTGCCTGGGCCGTGACAGGAAAATCAATTAAAATCCTCCTCATAGTTCTGGCGTCATCAGCCCTAGGCTGGGCTGAGGCCTATCCTGATTGACGGGGGCATAAACACAGATGCACAGGCAAGCGCCCTGAGAGAGGCTGTGTGTGTGTGTGTGTGTGTGTGTGTTGGGGGCTCCTCTCAGGCACAGCTCTGGGCTCGGGCTGCTGGGTGCTTTGTCATGGAGCTCAGTGGGACCTCCACTTAGGGAGGAGAGCTGCTGCACCATCCGCTCCAGGCGGCACAATGGCCCTGCAGGACCACAGGGCTTCTCCAACCCCCCCATCACCCCCCACACACACTGCTGTTTGTTTTCACTCAGCACAAACAGCTAAGAGAAGAAGGTGTGATGGCACGCAGGCTTCATATGGCCATTGAGAACAAAAGAGGACTTTGAGTGTGTCTCTCTCGAAGCCCTTGGTTACCAACACCCTGCACATTCCAGCCCATCTTCCTACAGCGAGAGTGAGCTGCCCACTGTGGGTCCGCTTCAGAGTGCCGGACAAAAGGTAGGCAGTCGCCATGGCTGCCATCGTCGCGGGCATCTTTCGGATTCTCTGACGGAATGCCACGCTGGGACGACGCACCCTGGCAGGCCATCAAGAAGGCAGAGCACGACGAGGGCAGGGTGAATGCGGTGCCCGCCTGGGCTCTGCCCAGCCCGGCCTGGCGCGGTGCCTCTGGCCTCTTGAGCTCACTGTCCGGGCGTGCGTGCCCATCTGCTCCGGCCTGGCCTCCGCCGTAATTCAATTACGACCCGCCAGCCAGCAGCCAGCAGCGGGCAGCTCTCGAAAAGAACAAGCGGCCATCGCGGGCCAAAAATAAACCAGATGCTTCTCCCTCGGAGAGAGAGCTGCCGTGGCCGAGAGAAGAGAGAGAGAGAGAGCGAGAGAGCGGTGTGGCCGAAAGAGAGAGAGAGAGAGAGAGAGCGGTGTGGACGAGAGAAGAGAGAGAGAGAGAGAGAGAGCGGTGTGGCCGAGAGAAGAGAGAGAGAGAGAGAGAGAGCTGTGTGGTAGGCAAATAAACAAAGGCAAAAATAAATGTAAAAAAAAACGCCTTGCGGTGATTGGCCACGTTGGCAGCTCAAGATGAAACGTCCGCTTATCGTGTTAGATGCAAACCGAAATAACCGGCACTTGTGCAGAACAATCTGATTTTTGTGTGTTTTTTTTTTTTTTTTTTTTAAAGCCTCAAGTGGAATCGTCCACCTCTCGCGAGCGACTCGAGCCCACATTCTTGGTGCTCACTTTAATAGCCACATGACAACTGCAGGGCTGTGTGTACTGCGCGTACTGTAGCGGTGGCCACGTGAGCCGTGTCAGGGCTAACAGCGCGGTCGTGCCCCGGAGCAGGAA